>NW_020954606.1:2305024-2740070 GCF_900497805.2 Vombatus ursinus | reverse complement strand
GGGGGGGCCGCAGCAAAGCCTAAATGGTCATTATTGGTCATTATAGACAGTTGTTGGCCCATTAGAATGCTGGGCTTACAGTCAGGAAGACCCAAATTCAAATTCAGTCTCAGGCATTTACTAGCTGTGTGACCCTAGACATGTCATTTAACTTCTGTCTACCTTAGTTTCCTCAACTGTAAAATGAAGATAATACTTACATCATGGGATCGTTATAAGGATCAAATGAGATGCTAATTGTAAAGTATTTAGCACACTGCCTGGCATATAAATGCTCGTTCCTTTAGCATTTCCCATTATAATTACAATGGTGTGGCTATGAGTTAGTGTTCTTTTACAACAAAAAGACATAGTTAAAGAACACTAGTCAAATGCCCTTGGTTAAGTGACTTCACTTAGCACTCTGGGGCTGTTTCCTCATCTGTACTATAAGGAGGTGGGAATAGAAGATTCTTCATATTCCTTCTAGCTCTAAAGTCTATTCCTCTAACAAATTTACTGTGAGATTGCTGGTCAGGATTAAGAGTGCCCATTGGCACAAACAATAAGCTCTCTTGGACCTTTACATTATTATCACTAACAGTATTGTGCACATAGTAGGTGCTTGATAAATCTTTTTTTTTTTTAAACCACAATGATAATCTTTTCCTTCAAGGAGCTAACACCACCCTCCCTCAATTATGACTAAACACACATACAGAAAACAACTTAAACATCTGTAATAAAACCTCTTTAATTTAAACTACTAGAAAAAAAGTGGGAGATGGGGCAGCTAGGTGGCACAACAAATAGAGCTCAGACCATGGAGTCAGGAGGACCTGAGTTCAAATCTGGCCTCAGACACTTGACACTTATTAGCTCTGCGACCCTGGGCAAGTCACTGAACCCTGATTTCCTCACCAAAAAAAAAGGGGGGGGGGGAACAGCTCATTTGACTTAGTTATTCTATATGCTCTAAATAAAACCATAGTACTTTAAAAGTAAAATTAACTTTTTAATAGCTACTAACAAAGTATATTTCTAAGTACAGGTTCTAGTAGGTCTGTTTTAATGAAGAGATTAAAAACCATTTTTAGTTATCAGTATCATTTGCATATAAACAAATAATGTGCTAAAATGTTAGGGGAAAAACTCATAAAAATCCTTTGCAATTCTGGAGTGTTAATTATTAAAGATGCTGTCATGAATTATGTAATTTTTATGTTATTCACCTGGAGATAATAGGACTGCCTTCTGAACGGTCTTCAGTGGATCATTTTTTTCATCTTCTGCTGAATTGCTTCCCATTGCCAACTGATTGACTGCAGTATATAGTAAGGCCTTCTGGATAATAAAAAAGTGTTAAATAATCTACTTTTAAAATTGCACGTCTCTCATGGCAACATGTTAATGATATGCCATTTCTTCTACATCACATCTGAAAGTCATTTAATTATCTTATATTAACTTGATTTATATCAAGGTGGAATATTTCTTTGCAACAAGGGGAAAACCAACCTTTCCATGATTTGAGTCAAGTATATGAGCCACATTTCCTGCTACAGCTCCACCCTGAAATATAAAATATTGAACAATTACATTTTTATTGTTCCTTTTAAATTTTTTATTTACTATGAAATTAATCATCAAATGCAAACATTTCTACAAAAAAGAACAAGATACTTAAGATGCTTTAATATATGAAACTATACACAAATATGTATATTAAATACACAGCTATGTAAAATTTATGAGGATATTAACAAAACTGCTCTATTTGTGTAGGTCCTCTTCCATACTTTTTGTTTTCTGTGTATTTTAGGAAAAAAATGTTTTATTGTTATATCCTTCTGGGGGGGGGGGCTTATCTATCACTACCTACTAACCTACTACATCCTGGTTCCCTTCTCACTGAGAAGTCTTCTCTTGTTACAAATATGTAAAGTCCCAGAAAAACAAAACAATACCATTTCATTGCTGATTTGAAAAATTAGGACTTTTCCTGCTTATCCAACCCCAAAATTTTGTATTTATTCAAGGCAACTCATTATTATTGTTAGTGACTGATTACTACATTTCTCATTAATTTAAGTTGTTATGATGCTAAACAAATTTTTTTTAAGCCATAATCATTTGCTATTAATTAAAAGTAACTAGCAGAGGTAATTATCCTCAATATCCTCACCTCCAACTGCCTATTGGATAGCTTGAACTGGATGTGGTATCTTAAACTCGAAGCCCTCCTCTCTCCCTAAATTTCCTATTGCTGTGGAGCACATTTCCATCCTCTCAGTCACTCAGGCCTGTTACCCTTTCCTTCCTCATCTCCACCTCTGGGTCTTCTCATCCCATACAATTTTTATCCATGTCCTTTCTAGGATTTACAGATTTACAACCTCAAGGACCTGAGAGACTAATTCCCTGCAACTCCCTACCTCTGCCTCATCTCGGCTGCCTGGTCTCCCTGGCTTCTTTCAAGTCCCAGCTAAAACCCCACCTTTTACAAAAGAAGCCTTTCCTGATCTCACTTAATCTTACCTTCCCACAATTTATCCTGTATACTTCTTGTTTGTACATGGTTATTTGCATTTTGACTCCGCTAGTAGTGCCTTGAAAGCAGGGACTATCTTTTTGCTTTTCTTAGTATTTCCAGTACTTAGCAATGCGGTAGGTGCTTAATAAATATTTGTGGACTTGATGTGATATTTTCTAATTAAAGTAGATAGAAAAAATTATTTGCTCCCTACTCACAATTTGTAAAATTATTTACAAAAACTTCATATCTTAGTAAAACTCATTAAGGGATACTACTATTTCTATTATTAACTCAAAAATTAAATAAAACTACAGCACAGAATAGCTTTCTAATCTAGACCACCTGGGTCAACTATGAATCCAAACAAAGTACTATACACATCTTTTCAATTAATCACCAGAGAAGCTTTTCAGCTGGAACAAAAGGAAATCTATAGTAAGGTATTGATTAAGTGGCAGGAGTAGTACTACCTTGAAAAACAACAGAAAAATATGTGCTTAAATTTCCAGTTTCAAATCTATGATCCTATGAAACAGATTCCACATGTGTGGAGAAAGTTTCACAAGACTATTTTTCTATTATTTGTGGATTTTTTAATTCTTTTCTCACATGCAGACATCAGTTGTGTTTTGATACTAATTACCCTTCTCAAGGGTCTCTAAACAAAGGTTTATTTCATATATCAAAAGCATAGACTGCATCACTGATATATGAATAAGGGGCAGCTAGGTGGTGCAGTGGATAGAGTTCCAACCTTGGAGTCAGGAGAACCCAAGTTCAAATCTGGCCTCAGACAGATTTTATTTATATATATTTATATATTTTTTTTAATTTTTTAAATTTTTATTTTTTTTGGCAAGGAAATCAGGGTTAAGTGACTTGCCCAGGGTCACACAGCTAGTAAGTGCCAAGTGTTTGGTCTGAGGCCAGATTTGAACTCAGGTCTTCCTGACTTCAGGGCCGGTGCTCTATCCACTGCACCACCTAGGTGCCCCAGATTTGCAAAATATTTAGCCTATTTTTTTCATCTGAACCTCAAAACAATCCTGTGAGGCAAGTACTCATTTTACAGATAAGGAAAAATGAGGCTGAGAACAGTTAAAGGACTTGCCTAGGGTCACACAGATGGGAAGTATCTGAGGCAAGGTTCCAACTCAGACCTTCCTGACTCTAAATCTAGAACTCTAACCATAAAGCCCTATATTGGGGTTCATAAAATCAACTTTAAAAGGAAAAGATAGGTATGATATGGATGGACAAGTTTTATGAAAAAGTCATAGGTGTTTTAGTGGACTAGATATTTAATAAGAATTGAAAATGTTGCTCGGCAACCAAAAAAATGTTATCTTTGACTGAATTAAGGGAGATAATGGTATCCAAGAGGAGAAAGGCTATAGTCCCACTGATTGTACTCATCCCTGGGCAAACATTTGCAGTACTCTATTCAGTTTTGGGCATCACATTTTAGGAAGAACTCTGGAGTATAACCAAATGATAAGCTGATTACAGTCATATAAGAATAAACTGAAAGCACTGGAAACATCTGACATAAAAAAGAAGACTCAGACCCAGGTGGGGAACCTGCGGCCTCAAAGTCACATGTGGCCGTCTAGGTCCTCAAATGAGACCCTTTGACTGAATCCAAAATTACAGAATAAATCCTCTTAATAAAATGATCCCTTAATAAAAGGATTTGCTCTGTAAAACTTAGACGCACCCAAGGACCTAGGTCACATGTGGTCTCAGGGCCGCAGGTTCCCCACCCCAATAGACATAATAAAAGCCTTCAAGTATTTTATCAGCTATCACATGGAAGAAAGAATAGACTTGTTCTGGGCTCAAAAGGGCAAAAGCAGGAGTAATGGATAGAATTCAAGAAGAGATATTTATTTTAGTTCGATATAAGGAGCATTTTCACAATTATTGAACAACTAAAGGCAGCAAGGTGACACAGTGAAAAGAGTACTGGCCCTGGAGTCAGGAGGAAACCGAATTCAAATCTGGCCTCAGACACTTACTAGGAGTGTGAGCCTGGGGAAGTCACTTAACTCTATTTCTATTTGTCTCAGTTTCCTCATCTGTAAAATGAGCTGGAGAAGGAAATGGCAAACCACTCCAGTATCTTTGCCAAGAAAACCCCAAATGGGATCACAAAGAGTCAGACATGACTGAAAACAAGTGAATAACCACAAAAAAGGAGAATGAGTTGTTTCTGGAGAAAGTGGTTTTCAGGTGAGAGGAGGTTTTCAAATGTAACTTGGATAAACACATTACTGATATTGTAGTAGGGATTCTTAGCCAAGTATGGGTTGAACTCTCTAGATGGAATACTTAGGACCCTTCTAACATTGAGATTCTGTGACAGTTGTAAAACTTACTTAAAAACTGTAACACTTCCAATACAATGGCATATATTATTTCTATTTCTGGCAGACTTTAGGGAATAACTTACTTGGGCATTTCGTGGAGTATACTGAGGGACCACTCGGGATAAAAGAGACCAAAGGGCAGGGTCTGCTGGGTTACTATAAAAGAAATCAAAAGCCACAACATTTAAAATGGAGTTATCTATAACAAAAACAAACAAAACAATTTTCAATTTTCATTTCCTTCAGAACTTTTAAGTATAAAAATATTTTAGTCATATAAAATGAATTCACGATATGTGTTCCTTGCTCAACATGAAGTTCTGAGTTTTCAAGAAAAACATAAGCTATTTTCTGCCATATGGGCTTGTTACCGTAGGCTCTGTAATGCCTACACCAACCTGTCAAAGTTACACAGTAACTAGTTAATCAGAAAGGCTTCTGAAGCCCAAAAATGCTTGACATACCAGTGATGCTTTGCGATGTGAACTCTAGATGAACTTGGAGATGCCTGCAGAGACTAGACCAGTCTTGAACAGCTCAAGGGTGGCCTTGAGCAGCAATTGCAGACTGGGGACTTTTCAAACACCTTACTCTTATTGTATCTATAGACATCTCCACCCTATACCCCACCTCCAGGCCCCACTGAAAACGCTCTCTGCCCAAAAACCTCTAAAAACCATAAATATTTCACCTTTCTCCCCACTGCCCTTTGAGCAGCTGAGATCTCTCTACCTCTTTGCCCCACTTACTCAAGCTCTTCTCAGACAATAAACACTTTTATCATCTCTAATCAGACTCCTTCATTTTAGGTCCTTTTCAGGGCCCAAGGGTCTTTTGTTGAAAGACTCTATAATGTCTCTCTGAAAAAACCATATGACTATCATCAAAGGGGAGAGATAAAGGTGAGGAAACTCCCTTAACCTATGTAATGAAGCAGCTTTTCTACAACTTATAGGCTTACAGAGTTACCTGAGCACTGAGGGGTGAAGTGACATTGTCATCTCAGTCAGCTTACAGAAGAGGAAGAATTGAACCCACGTCTTCCTGAGTCAAGACTACTTCTCTATCCACTGTACTACATGGTCTCGATATCTGAGCAATTATTTGCCTTCAACATCACAAGGAGTTTCATATTTAATAAGGTCAAATTTAAGTTACATAGAAAATGGTTATCTGTGAGAAGAGACTGCAAAGAACTAAACTACTAAAGGAAACTGCAGTAACCCCAATTTATTGGCTTGATCAGACTGCAAGTGAAAAGGCTTCTCCTAATCGAGCTTGTATGAAGGTAGACCTCAAATGGGTTTATGTACCTACTGGGGCAGATGGAAGAGTTCAGATCTATAATTTCATCAGTGCAGGTCTTCCACTATTCAGACTGACAATTCATCTGTCATTTGTATTGTTAGTGAGAACCCTGGGGCACCCCAAGGTTTAGTAACTTGCCTATGGTCACAATGCCAGATCCTTTTCCTCCAGCCCCCTCCTCTCATGCAACAAAACCAAAACCAAAACCCTTGCAATAAACATGTATAGTCAAGCAAAATAAATTCCCAAATTTGCTGTGTTTTGAAAATGTATGTCTCATTCTGCACCTTGGGAGTATCACCTCTGTCAGAAGGTGGGAAGCAAGCTTTGTCAACATTGTAAGCCTTTCACTTAAAAGGGATTGGTTTTTACTAACATTTCATAATGGACTTACCTCATTTTACTATGTTCACTAAGATCTTATACTAAAGCTAACCATATCAAGTGAAATTCAAAGTTCTCAAATATAGATTTTTACCTGTGGACAGCTTTAGACACTTGTCTCTGCACTGACACATTTCGACCTTGTAGTGCATAAACAGCTGATGTAATAAGGCACTTCTGATAATTATCACCTTTCTGTTTTACATGCTTTAATAACTCATTAAGTGCTGCTTTTGAGAGAGTAGCATCCTTCATTGCCAGCCCCAGAGCACAGAGTGCTTGAAGACTTTCAGTGGTTGGTTCCTTTAAGATAGAACTGTAAGTTCAGAAAAGAGAAAAAAAAAAAACCAGGACACTTGAATACAGTTTCCAGGAAGCTTGACAATTATCTGTCATAGAAACTTTGCCTAAAATCATTTCTACTAAAAATGTCTCACCAGAGCAAATCCTGATTTCTCTGGATGATAAAACTATTATATATACAAAAATCTATATGTTTTACTGATTCATGGAGTGGGGGATTGGAGGGAAAGATACCTGTCCACCCTTTATTTCCAGATCAAATTATTTAAAGTCCTTAAAAACAATGAGTCAAGTTCTGTAGAACTCTTGAGAAGTAGCTGAAATAAATCTGACAAAGACGTCTGCCTTCAATAACCATCCCGAAATGCATGACAAAGGATGAAAAAATAATTTCCTTAATGTAAAATCATTTACTTTCTCATGGTTCCCCAGAAAAGGTTCCATTCAATTAGCACAATGTTGCTAAAACCAGAACTCTGTGTGTAAGCTACAAATTTCAGTCATCTCTATTATAACTCCAGTCAATTATTTTTTTGGACCTAATGAAATGTAAGGCTCAAGGAGAATTTTGGCAATGGATATAAACATCCCCTGTGAAATTCTGATTTAGTTTTCTTGATGCTAAGGTAAAAATGGATAGGAAGGCTTATTAATAACAGACAAAAAATACCTTAGACTTAGAGACTTTCTTACCTGAGAGAGCATTAGTCCAGTCACTTCACTTTACCAATAAAGGAACAGGCCTAAAGAGGTCAGGTAACTTACTCAAGTTTTCCCAACTAGATAGAGGTAGAATGAAGCTTAGAACCCAGGACTCTCAAATTCTGGGCCAGTGCTCTTTCCATTATACCATGCTTCTGACCTATAAACTTAGGATAAAACTTAGGAATATTCCTAGTAATTACTATGAACTTTGGGTTATACCTCTCCCAAAAGTCTTTCAAAAAGAACTCAGAAGAATTAAGTGAAAGCAATTATTATCGATGAATAATGTCACAAAATGACATACCTGTTGAGTCAATGTAGTGTTATTGGAGGTATAAAGCAATACATTTAGTTCTCTGTAATAGTAAATAAGCATTAAAGTTCTAATTTACGTAAGAATGTTCTGGGGAAACAAGCTTATCAGAAACAAACAAGAGTAAGAAAACATGCCTGGAGTTTAGATTTATCTAGAAATGTAGCCCAAGCAAGGATATATAATGGTAATAGTAATGGTAATAGACAACACTAACAATCAAACAGGTATGCCAGAAAGAAAGAAGAAACTGTAGCAATGTGACAAAGGAGCAAAGCTTGTTCTGTACACTGATTCAAAAGGAAAAAAAATCATCTTCTATGCAAACAATATTTAGTATCTATAATTTATAAAAGTCTACCTCATCAAACTCAGTATTTACTGAACCAAAACCATCTCACTACTTAGATATTCTAGTCATATACTATTCATTCAACAAAAACATATTACTCTAAGATGTTAAATACAAACTCCTGTGTTAGATGTTAAAGTTACAAAGACGAATACAAGAACAAAGTTCCTGCCTTCAAGGGGTGTACAGTTCTAATTTACTTATTTTTATCTTTGTAAATACTTTCAAAGATTTTTATGTGGTTATATTCCACGTCTCCAATTACCCTCCTGACTTCTCCACATCAAAAAGTACTATACTATAGAGTAACCATTCAAAAGTGACTGCACATCCACTAATAATGTACCATTCTTGAATTATCAGTTTTGGTAAAAAAAATGAAAGAAACCACCACTGAGGATGTTTAAAAAAAAAAACAACTAAAATATAAGATAGACAGGAACTAGATAAAAATCTAGCAGCATGAAACAGGAATAATGATTCCTGATCATATAGAGAAAGAAGATCAGAACCTACCTCTGTATTCACCAAGGCTGCTTCTTAACCCAATCATATCACCTACTGTACCCTACCAAGTCAGCCTTCCCACCATCCTTCACCTTCATTCCTATAAACACGCTACTGAACAGAGGTGAATAAAACCAAGCAACTGTTCTGACCAGGTCCCCTTCAAATTTATGCTATACAACCTCAACTGAGCTCTCACTGCTGTTGGGCAATCTTTCTACTCCCTCCCTTATCAATTCACTATCCCAATCTCCATATGACTCTTCCAAGCATTTTCTTCCCTTCTCAAGCCTCTCATGGCTCCTCCTCTCCTCACCTCTCAGCTGAGAATCTTGCTTCATATTTCACAGAAAAAATTGAAGCCATTCACTATGAGCTCCTTCTTCCTCATTTCATATCATTCAGATGCCCTCTGACATTCTTCTCCTTCACCTTTGTTTCACACAGAGGTAGCCTTACTCCTTACCAAGGCAAAATCCACCACTTCTACAAGCAATCCCATTTCATGCTGTCTCCTCTAACGGATTGTCCTCTCTATCACTTATCTTCAATGTCTCCCTGTTTGTACTGGCTTCTTTCCTACTACAAATATGTTCACATCTTTCCCATTCTCAAAAAAATTTCAATCTTTCCATTCCTGTTATCATCCATATCTCTTCCACCCTTTGTGCCTAAACTCCTTGAGAAGGATGTCTATAATAGGTGCCTCTACTTTCTCTCCTTGCACTCTCTTCTTAAACCCTCACAATTTGGCTTCCAAACTCATCATTTTGCTGAAACTGATTATCTCAAAGTCACCGATGATCTCTCTCTCTCTTCTTTTTTTTTTTTTTAGGCAATTGGGGTTAAATGACTTGCCCAGGGTCACACAGCTGGTAAGTGTCAAGTGTTTGATCTGAGGCCGAATTTGAACTCAGGTCCTCCCGACTTCAGGGCCGGTGCTCTATCCACTGCGCCACCTAGCTGCCTCTACGATGATCTCTTAATTGCCAAATCCAATGGCCCTTTCTCAATCATCATTCTTCATGACTTCAATGCAGCCTCTGACACTGCTGATCATTCTCTCCTTGATACTGTCTTCTCTCTAGCTTTTCAGGACACCACTCTCTCCTGGTTCTACTCTCAGATCACTATTTCTCAATCTCTATTACTAGATCTTCATCCAGATCATGCCCTCTAATCCTAGGTGTCTTACAAGGCTCTGATCTGCGTCTGCTTTTCTTCTCTTACTATACTATTCTACTTAGTAATCTAAGAAATCAAAACAAAAAAAAAATTCTGTTTTCTAAACAATTTTTTAGTTCCAAATTCCCTTCCAACATCCAACTCTTTCCCTATCCATTGAGAAAGCAAGTAACATGATATTCATTATACATACGAAGTCGTGCAAAACATATTTCTGCATTAGTCATGTTGTGAAGAGAAAAAGAGCAAGAAAAATAAAGTAAAAAAAAAATATGTTTCACTGTACTTTATCAGTGTTCATTGGTTCTCCTAGTTCTGTTCACTCCACTTTGCTTTAGTTCATACAAGTCTTCCCAGGTTTTTCTGAAACCATCCTCCTCATCAATTCTTACAGCACAAATTACTCCTTCACCATCATATGCAACAACTTGTTTGGCCATTCCCCAACTGAGAGGCATGCTCTTAATTTCCAAATCTTTGCCACCACAAAAAGAGCTGCTATAAATATTTTTTGTACACATAGGTCTTTTTCCTTTTTCATTGATTTCTTTGGCATACAGATGTAGTGATATTGTTGGGTCAAAGGTTAAGACAGTTTTATAGCCCTTTGGACACAGTTCTAAATTGTTCTCCAGAATAGCTGGACCCGGTCAGACTACAAACAGTACATTAGTGTCCCTATTTTTCCACATTCCTTCCACTGTCATTTTAGCCAATCTGATAAATGTAAGGTGGTACCTCAAAGTTGTTTTAATTTTCATTTCTACAATGATCAATGATTTTTTTTAGAGTATTTTTTCATATGACTATTGATAGCTTTGATTTCTTCTTCTGAAAACTGTTTTCATATCCTTTGACCATTTCTCAATTGGGAAATGGCTCTAATTTTTATAAATTTGATTAGGTTCCCTATATACTTGAGAAGTAAGGCCTTTATCAGAGAAACTTGCTGTAAAGAAATTCTTTCCCAGTTTCCTGCTTTCTTCTAATTTTGGCTCCAGTAGTTTTGTTTCTGCAAAAACTTTTTCTTTTCATATAATTCAAATAATTCATTTTACCTCTCATGATCTTCTCTATCTCTTGTTCGGTAATTAAATCTTCCCTTATCCATAGATTTGACAGGTAATTTTTCCATGCTCCTCTAATTTGCTTATGATATCACTCTTTATGTCTAAAACTCCTATGGATTTAATTATCATCTCAAGGCTGATGATTCTCAAATCTACCTTTCTTTTGCTTCAATTTCTGCTGACCTCCAATCTCACATCTCCAACTGACTTTCAGGAATGTCCAGTAGACATCTTAAACTCAACATGTCCAAATCAGCACTCATTATCTTTACCCTTAAACCCTTTGCCCTCCCTACCTTCCCTTCTACTGAAGAAGGCAACACCATCTTCCCAGTTCCTCAGGCTCATAATCTAGGAACAATCCTGATTCCTCCCCTCACCTCCCCATATCCAATCTGTTGCCAAGGCCTGTGGACTTCATCTTCGCAACATCTCTTGAATACATCCCTCTCTCTCCTCAATACCGCCACTACCTTAGTAATGCCCTTATCACCTCACGTTTGGGCTACTGCAATAGCCTGGTGGTGAATTTTCCCGCCTCAAGTCTTTTCCCATTTCTATATATCCTCCTTTCCATCACCTAAGTGATTTTCCTAAAGCCAAGTCCCACCATACCACCTCCTATTCAGTAGATTCCAGGAGCTCCCTGTTGTCTTCAAGATCAAACACAAAATCCTGTTTGGCATTCAAAGACTTTCATAACATTGCCCCTTCCTCACTTTCCAACCCTCTTACACTTTACTCCCTGCTATGTACTCTTCAATCAAATGACATTGGCGTCCTCACTGTTCTTCAAACAAGACACTCCATCTCTTGATTCCCAGCATTTTCTCTGGCTGTCCCCCATGCTGGAATGCTTTCCCTCTTCATCTCTGCCTTCTGATTTCCTTGGGTTCCTTCAAGTCCCAACTAAAATTCCATCTTCTACAGAAAGACTTTCCTAACTCCTCTTTTTCTAGCACCTTCCTTTTGTAATTTCCTATTTATCCTATACATACATTGCTTGAACATATTTGTTTGTTTGTTGTCTCCTCCATTAAGATGTCGGTTCCTTAAAGGCAAGGAATGACTTAGGTCTCTTTTTGTATCCACAGTGCCTGGCATATAGTAGACACTGAACAAAAGCTTAGTGACTGGGGAAAAAAAAAAACTTTAGGAAGTCAAGAAAGAATGCTGATGGGCTGTTTCCTAACTGTCTTGTCTCAAAAAGTATAGAAACCATTAGAATACATATTGCCATGATAAGGAAAATAATTTGTTAAGATCTAAGAATGCATATATGTCCCTAACACCACCTGATAGTTCAATAGCTCATAATCAAAGGGCCACCAACCGCTGTTTCCAACAATGTAGTTTCTGCTTCTGAATAAACACAAATTTCAACCTAGTCATCCTCCGACATAAACATGACTAAACATTAATGTCAACTATACATACCATTTGAATAGTAATGTCTTGGCTATGTCCATTTTATTTTGTTTGTATTCTGTTATTGCCAGGGCCGTCAGGATATGAGCTTTGTCCTGCTCTGATTCAACAATGGACAAGGCTCTCTCATAGGCTGTTAATTAAGGTGAATTGGAAACAAAAATGAAATGGTATGAAAAGTAATCCCAATTACTATGAAATTTTAAAAACAGAGGCAAAGAGAATGTACATCTTAATTGTTACCTTGTTTTCAAGGAATACAATAAGGATTATTGATTCATTTGGCTAAATTACTACGATGGTGATCCCTGAGAATCTGGACCAAAAAAGTTGCCTTGTGAGATTCTTTTTTCTACTATCCAATCATTCTCTTACCCTCAGATTTCCCAGACAGGTTTGAAGGTACCCTACTCTAGGACACAGCCTGGGCCAGAGGTAATTCCACTTCAGTAGCCATGGGATACTCAAAGGTTTAGACCCATGGAACAATAAATGGGTCATGCTATAAACCGAGTCTTGGGTAACATAAATGCCTAATGGTCCAATAAAAGTAGCAAGTGTCTTAGCATGCCCCAGGAAAACCCAAAAGGCTAATCTGTTTTGGTTTTTGTCCACCATTAAAAAGTAGCTTATCAATTTACAATATCAAAAATTTAAACTTAATAAGTATAACAAAGCATTTAAAGTACAAAGGTAAATTCTAATCAACCCTGGGGAAGACATGTTCTTTTGCCTCATGCAACAGACTCACCTTTGTTGCTCTCTTGGAAAAGTCCTTTCTTGAATAAAGCCAGTGCAAGACCTACGATGTCATCAAATTCTTCCAGAGGGGTTGACTTAAAAGCCTGGATGGCTTTATCACATTCACCAATAGCACTGAGGAGAAAAGGAATCTAATTTATATCATCAAAAATAGGAGTGTGTAACAACTCAAGAATTATATTTTACTAGGAACTCTTGCTGTAGGAAATTCATTTACATTTACCTTTTTTATAGATAAGGTTTAATATTCCACCAATACTGAAATACCATAAAACAGAATACTAAATATTTAGAAAGAAGTTAAAAGTATTATGCAATTCAAAATGGATATTCGAGTAATAGTAATGGCCTTCAAACTTTGCTCCATTTAAATTACATGTGAACATTTTTGTCTTATGATAATAATAGTTGAATGTGTATAGTTCTTTAAAAAGTTTGCAAGGCTGATTAAACACATTATCTCATTTCATCACACAGCAATTGCTTAATAAATACCTGTTGATTGATTGGTCTACCAGACAGCCTTGTGAAATAGCCAAGTCTGATGAGGTCACTTTTCTACTCAATAAACTTCAGAAGCTCCCTATTAGCCCTAGAATCAAATATAAAGTCCTGTGTTTGGCAATTAAAGCCCTTCACAAACTGAATGCAACTTATTTTTCTTGCCCCATATATTTTTGTTTTTCCTGATACAAGACAATCCCTCATCTGTCTTAGTGCCTTTGCATTGGCTATTCCCTATTCCTATACTTTCTCCTCACCTTGTCCCCTGGAATCCCTTGTTACCTTCAGCACTCAGCTTAAGCACTACTTTCTATGTAAAGTCTTTCCTGATAAATATTTACATTTGTTGTCTTCCCTAATAGAATACAAGCTAGAATACAGGGACTGTTTTGTTTGTCCATCCTTCAGCACTTAGCATGGTGCCTAGCACATCATCATTTAATAAATGCTTGCTGATTTGATTAATATCCTCATTTTATAGATATGGAAACCAAGGCTCAGAAAAGTTAAATGATTTGCCCGTGATTACACAGCTACGAACAATTTGAACTTAGTTCTCTCTTGACTCTCAGTCTGGTACTCTATCCTCTATAACAAGACTGATTTTAATTAGGCTAAGTACTTACAAAGCAATTTTTAAAGTTAAAATGAATTCTCAACCAATTTCAATAATGTACAAATTTATTTCTAAATGGATATCCTTAATGCAATTAAATGTAACGCTATGGTAAATAGTTAACAAATGAACACAAGACATAAGAATGACTTGGCATATTTTTTGCCAAGTTATTGATAGCATTAAAAAGATTTATTTTAAAAGCCAAAAAAAGAAAAAATGAAAGAAAGTAAATTCTGCAACTGCAGGTGGATTTCCAACAACAGTGATATACTTAGATCACAGGATCTAAAATTTGAAGGAACCTTAAAGCTCACCCAACCTAACTCTCTCATTTTACACATTAGAAAACCGAGGCTCAGAGATAGTTTGCCCAAGGTCAATAACAGATTTGAACATTAGTCTTCTGACTCTGAATCCAATACTTTTTATAAGCATGCTCTGCACATATCATATTGCTTACTATTTGTTATAAGTATACCTCTTTTTTCAAAAACCATACAAGCACATAACTTTATTGTGCAACAAATATGAACACGTTTAGTTCCACATACAACATTAACTTAGAAGTTTTTCTATCTCAAGAAATAAGGAAAAATAATATTATTCACATATGTTGCATTTAGAAATAAATCCTCTAGAAGTCAGTCAAAAAGTTTTTTCAAAAACTAATAAAATAGAGATGCAGTTTGCATCTTTTGGATTCATATTCAGGGATTAGAGAAAAGATTTTTCTGGGATAAGATGTTATTGGTCTTACAAGTCCTAATTTTGCAATAAGTATTTGTGAAGATAGAAGATTCCAAGGTTTCAAATGAAGGGAATAAATTTTCTTTTAAAATGTTAATCTTTTGATAGAATGGAACAGACATTTTATTTCTTGCACATCTACATTTTGTTCTGCTGTATGCCGAAGAAATATGTTTTCCAGATGTGGAGAGAAAAGGCAGAAAAATAAAGTATTTCTGTGACTTGAAGCCTGGTTCTGTCATTTAGACCTGTACGACTTTGAGGAGCAAGTAATTTATTCTTCACTTAGGCTCCCTGGGGCCGATTCCTCAACTGTAAATTGCAAAATGAAAGGATTAGATTGTATGACCTTTAAGGCTCTCTCTGGCTCTAAACCTATGAGATGGTAAACCTAAACAGTTAGAAATAAAAAAGGTAATATAACAGATACTAATTATGTCTTTATCCAACTTATCAATAGCCACGTGAAAAAATGTTCTAAATCACTAATAATTAGAGACCCATATGATTGGCAAAGTTGACAAAAAAGGAAAACACAAATGTTGGAGGGGGCTGTGGGAAAAGAGGTAAACTGACAGAGGTAAAGTTTATGGAGCTTTGAAATGGTCCAGCCATTCTGGAAAACAATTTGGAACTTTTCCCAAAAAGCCATTAAACTGTGCATACCCTTTGACCCAAGTAAAACCATTACTAGGTGTACATCTCAAAGAGTTGGAAAGATATACGCTAATTTTAAAACACCTAACCAAAGTACAATTCTTATTTTTCACTAGCTTTATGACGTCATTCGCCCCAGTAAATGACCATTGTATTACAAAAGGAAAGGCTTTATGTTGACTACATTTTAAGGGACTTTTTTTCCTAACCACTCCTGATTAACATTATAATAATCTGTTGCAAGCATGTCAATAACGTTTCAATTTTTTATTAATTCAAATCTTGAGCTAAATTTGAGCGAAATTCTGTCAATTCCAAAAAATTTTAAAGGGATAAACCTATTAGTAACTGCCATCCATCTGGTAGAATGTTCACTGGTATGCAAAATCTAGTTATATGGTCCTAGATTGTTGTTGTTCAGTCATTTTCAGTCGTGTCCAACTCTTTGTGACCCCATTTGGGGTTTTCTTAGCAAAGATACTACAGTGATTTGCCATTTCCTTCTCCAACTTATTTTACAGATGAGGAAAGTGAGGCAAATAGAGTTAAGTGACCTGCCCAGGGTCACACAGCCAGTGTTCGAGGCCAGATATGAACTCAGAAAGATGAGTCTTCCTGACTACAGGACCAGTGTTCTGTGCACTATGGCGCCCCCTAGCCACCCTGGAGATGCTTTTTCCCTTGAAGGATTATACTCAGTTTTGTTGAGTAGGTTATTCTTGATTGTAATACCAGTTCTTTTGCCTTCTGGAATATCATATTCCAAGCCTTCCACTTTAATGTGGTAGCTACTAAATCTTGTGCAAATCTCACTGTGGATCCCTGGTATTTGAATGGTTTCTTTCAGGCTTCTTGAAATGTTTTTTCTTTGACCTGGGAGTTCTGGAATTTGGCTATAATATTCCATGGGGTTTTCATTTTGGGATCTCTTTCAGGTGGTAATCGGTGGATTCTTTTGATTTCTAGTTTACCTTCTGGTTTAAAGATATCGGGGCTTTCCGATATCTTGATATCTTTTAAAGATATCAAGCTTTCCTTGACAATTTCTTAAAATATGATGTCTAGGTTTGATCACAGTTTTCAAGAAATCTAATAACTCATAAATTGTCTCGTGTAGATTTATTTTCCAGGTCAGTTATTTTTCTGATAGGGTATTTAACATTTTCTTTCATTTTTTCATCTTTTTGAATTTGTTTTATTGTTTCTTAATGTGTCATGGGATAAGTAGCTTCCGCATGCCCAATTCTGATTTTTAAGGAATTATTTTCTTCAGTAAGCAGTCTATTATTGGGGCTCAAAGCTTTTCCAGCTTGATAGAATCTTCCAGAGGATGCACTCTTCTGACATAGCCAATAATCACTGATATGTATGAGAATGGGAGCTTCTCGAGAACAGTGGCCGTCTTACTTTTCTATGTTTATCCCCAGCACTTAGCATAGTACTTTGCACATAGTAATAATAAAAAATACTTGATAAATACTTTATTCATTCATTTACATTTATACAGCATGCTAAGATTTTGGCAAAGTGCATTTACATATATTATACAGTCTTCACAACAGGCTTATGAAGTGGATGTCACAGTAATATTCTCCCTGTTTTTACAGATAAGGAAACAAAGGTACAAAGAAATTAAGCAACTTGCCCATTACCCATAGTCTTTGAATACTAAGGGTGACATCTCCACACCCTGATAAGGTTCTAATAATGAGGATGGAAGTCCTAGAGCATAATGTAGTTAAAATATAGTAGGTTTGTGGAAAAAGCACTGTATTCTAAGTCCAAAGACCAGAGTTCAAATCCTTTCTCTGCCACATGGTACCTTTGTGGCCTCAGACAGTACTAAACTCAGTTTCACAGGCTCATTGTTTTTTGTGTTAAAAGGGACCCAAAAAAATTATCTAGTGACTGAAGGGTTCTTAATATGTGCTCTGAGAATTTTTGTTTTGTTTTGTTTTTTAATATTTTGATAACTCCAGATTTCAATGTAATTGGTTTTCTTTATAATCCTACATGTTTTATTTTATGTGTTTAAGAATTCTGAAATAGGTTCTACAGGCTTTATCAAACACAAAAGCAAGTTAAAAACCCCCAATCTAGTTCAACTTCCTCGTTTAATAAATAAGGAAACAACCGCCATTAGGTCTGTTTCTCAAAGTGATCAGGGAAAAATGAAAATGTTCTAAAATATCTCTTTGTGGTAGCAAAGAACTAGAAATTGAGGGGATGCCCACCAATCAGGGAATGGCTAAACAAGCTGGGGTATATGATTGTGATGGAATACTACTGTGCTGTAAGAAATGATGAGCTGGATGATTTTAGAAAAACATGGAAAGACTTGCATGAAATAACGAAAAGTGAAGTGAACAGAACCCACAGAACATTATACACAGTAACAGCAACATTGTTTGAAGAACAATTGTGAACAACCAAGTTATTCTAAGTACCATAAACACTCAGATCAACTATAAAGGACCTATGAAGGAAGATACTATCCACCTCCAGAAAAAGAACTGATAAAAAGAAGTATACAGAGGATGGTTTTACAAATAGTGCAGGGAGAGAGAGGAAAACGTTTGAACTTAAAATTTAAAAAAAATTAAATATTTTTTAAAATAAATTAAATTCAAATAAAAAAATAAATTTAATTTTAAAACTAAGAAATAAGGAAACAAGCATAAAGAAGGATAAGTGACATACCTAAAGTCAGCTAGATGCTACAGTGAAGAAGAAAGGCAATATGCATATGTGGAGTGCCTACTGCTGTGCTAGGCACTGTGTTATGAGCTTTACAAATATTATCTTATTTGGTCCTCACAAGCACCATAGGAAGTGGGTACAATTATTACCCCCATTTGAGAGATGAGAAAATTGAAGCAGACAGTGATTGACTTGCCCAGGGTCACACAGTTAGGGAGTGTTGGGTTTGAATTCGAGTCTTCCTGACTCCAAGCCCAGGGCTTGCCATCATTATGCCACCAGCTGTGGGTAAGAGTAATGGGCTTAAAATCAAGAACATCTGAGTTCACATCCTGCCACTAGATGAGTGACCTGAGGCATGTTACTTAAACTTTTTGTGCTTCAGTTTTCTCATTTATAAAATGGGGATAATAATAGCACCTACCTCTCAGGACTGTTTCAAGGATCAAATGAGCTAATAATTCTAAAGCATTTTGCAATCCTTAAAGGGCTATATAAATCCTAGTCGTTGTTAAAGGAAGTAAGACATAACTAGTAGAGTAAGTATTTGAACCCAGGCTCCTGCCTCTAAATCAAGTGGTCTCTCCATTACATCATGATGCCCTCCTTAATCTATAAAAGGAAGAGGCTAGACAGAAGGATCTATATTCAATGAAAATATTACTACAATGTTAATAATAAAAATGCAAAAGCAATATATTTTATTGAGAAAATTATTTTGATTTGCTAGTTAACTTAAGAAAAAGGTTTAAATCCAAAGAAAGAGCTGTGGAGCTTTAGAAGTGATTGTATTCAAAATATTTAGATGTTGGTGGGATTGGTTATTTTGACTAATTTTATTCCAAAATTTATAGCTTTTCTTCTTTTTAAAATAAAGTTCATTATTGACATTACTTTTTATTTATTTTTTTTAATTTAAAATTTTTTTTAGGCAATTGGGGTTAAGTGACTTGCCCAGGGTCACACAGCTAGTAAGTGTCAAGTGTTTGGTCTGAGGCCAGATTTGAACTCAGGTCATCCTGACTTCAGGGCCAATACTCTATTCACTGCACCACCTAACTGCCCCTGACAAAACTATCATTTATGATTAGGCCTAGGCTTTGGCCTTGAAGTCAAAAGGACTTGGGTTTAAATTCTGCCTCTTAACAGGCTGTGTGACTCTTGGCAAGTCACCTAATGGCTCTGAGCTTCAGTTCCCTCATTTATAAAATGAAATAATAGTTTCTGTCTCACAGAGTTGTAGTGAGGATCAAAGGGGATAATGTATGTACAGCATTTTGAAAACCTTAAAGGACTACATAAACAATAACTATTAGCTACTATCACAAATAAAAAAAAAAAGATGAGAAAAAATAGAAAAGAGAGAAAAAGGGTAAAAATAAATGGACAGAAGTGAAGAAAGCAGAGGCACAAGCAGAGATTGGTCTGAAGTAACTTAGAGAGATATGGAAGAGAGTAAGGAAGAATAAGATTAGAAGAGAATTAGCAAAGATATTTATGGGTGATAAAGAAATTAACTGATCAGAAGTAAAAACCAAAAGAAAATGGGAAAGGATAAACATGATGTATCCATAATCTCCTTCAAAGAGAAGAAAGTGAATTTGCTTGTTGAGGGTTGGGAGAGGTCTGAAAGTTCCTAAATGGGCTATTAGGCATTGCCATCAATCTAAAATACCTCAGCTGTTGTTCAGAGAAGTTTCAGGGTGTGTAGAAAACAAGACTCATGTGCAAAGCTAAAATCTGAGAGTCAAATATTCATAATCTGGAGAATAACTACATAAAGAATTTTGTTTTTCCTTTAGCATTCCAAAGAGTAGTAAGGGAGTGACATATTCTGTTCCCCACATGCCAACTGCAAGCAAAGAAACTATTCCAAATTAAGTTTAATTAAACTAAAAAAGTTTTGGCAAATTGGGATCAAATCCAAATTTCAAAAATAGGATATCATATTTAAAAATTTTTTAAAAAGTAAAAAATGCTTATAACATTCCCATTTAAAATAATGAATTCACTGAAAGTTTCATAAAATGCTTTTGGGATAAAAATAAGAACTGACCCCATAAAAGTTGATGGAAAATAACGTGCTTACCATAACAAGCGTCCATAATTTCTTACTGTAACATTATAGATTTCTTGTTTTTCTTCATTCTGTAGTAATAAAATTGCCCTTGGCAAAAGAGAAAATTTTTTAAAATAATCTACATGTAATATTATTCTTTTCATCTTCATTGTGAACTACATCATTTACATAGGCTGGGAAAGAAAGTCAGCATGACTTCT
Organism: Vombatus ursinus; assembly: GCF_900497805.2. Classification (NCBI taxonomy): domain Eukaryota; kingdom Metazoa; phylum Chordata; class Mammalia; order Diprotodontia; family Vombatidae; genus Vombatus; species Vombatus ursinus. The sequence continues at coordinate 2,719,362 of NW_020954606.1, read as the reverse complement.
CAGTGAATTGTAGTTTTAAATTGTGATTGTGTAAGTACTAGATCTGTGGTAATAGCAATTGGGAAAGAGGCTATACAGAAGTAGAAAATGGCATAAAAAGGGTACTTAGAATGTGGCTTTATCATCAATCTCCACTACAGTTACCTAGACAACAATAAACCAGGATTGGTAATTATACAATCTCTTAAGCCAGCTAGAGGTTACTCCTTTAAACTGCTGCTAGGTGCCCATCCAGGGCTTCTCAGAAGGTACAACTAAGCAATTCTTTCTCTGATGGAATAAATGCATTTAACAAAGGAACACTATACTACATATCATGAAGTTAAGGTAAAAATGATTTTTTTTCTTTTACTAAAGTGCCTCTATTGGGTATAGTTGAACAAAAAATTACATTCCTCTCATAATACATAGGTAATAACATTATTCAAAGGTTAGTGGATTATTCCAGGTCTTTCTATAATGTTATCTGGAAGATACTTTTTGGTTCTCCTTCCACCTTCACTGACTGAACAAATTCATTTTACAAAGCAGACCAAGCTACAGAGAAATATCAACTTCTATATAGAAACTATAGACTTCTCTAAAAAGAAAATGTTTAAAATCATGTGGTGGAATCAAGACCATACATATATATACATATATATATATATATATATATATATATATATATATATATATATGAAAACCCAACTTTCCATCTTTCCTACCCTTAGAAATATGTTCACATATGATGAAAGATTACAAAACATTTATTTATTTAGTACAGGCATTACTATTGTACTAGGTGCTCTGATGGTTCATTAACTTCAATAAGAAAATAAAGAATATTTTTATTTCTCAATTAATGTTAAGCACATATTTTACCTTTGGTATGCATCAGCTGCCTCTTTCTTCAGTTGTAGATATTCATTTAAATAACCCAACATTGTAAAAGCTGCAGCATAATTCTGAATTCTTTCTGAAAAACACAAATGCCTATACTTTATATGTGCCTCATGAACCCCTGGTGATTTTGCAAAGACCCCAATTCACAGTTCTTTTACATTAATTTTAAAAATTGTTACCCCAGTGAGTCACTTCAGCTGAAATAGAATTCATAATAAATTTATCCAAAAGTTATAGTGCTACATAGTTACAAGCACCATCAAGATACCAATCTAACTTTGTCCTTAATATAAAATGTCCAGTCAATGCTCAATTTATTGGACAATATGTAATAGTAGAATAATGGATATCTACATAGCACCTGAGACTATTAATGCTCCATAAAAATTATTGGATTTGATTGTCACAACAGTCACTTAAATACTACATCTATTACTGACATTTAACAGAGAAGTGGTAACTCAAGGGGAAAAAAAAAAAGACACTGTAGGATTTGCCCAATTAAGTGCCTTGGTTAGTGGTGTCAAAGGCTGGATTCAAAACCAGATGTAACCTAATTCCAAATTCAGGTTTATATACTACATATGTACTATATACTACAATCTTTAGTTACATTATTTTAAAGTTTAAAACTGATGCATTTTTATTTCTAAAAGAAACAATGTGAAACTCTAGCCCACATTAAAACCTGTCTATTAAAATCTGTCCTGTTTGGAAGGAAGATCTGTTTTTCGGGCAAATCACTTTAACCTTCCCATGATTAATTTTTTTTTGGAGGTGAGGCAATTGCAGTTAAGTGACTTGCCCAGAGTCACACAGCTACTGAGTGTTACGTGTCTGAGGCCAGAATTTAATTCTGGTCCTTCTGACTCCAAGGCCGGTGCTCTCTTCATTATGCCACCTACCTGCCCCTCCCATGATTAAATTTAGCTACAATTTCCCTCAGAAGTTTTATTCCAATATGCCTCTGAAGAAAAAAAAATCTAATAGTAATGATGTATGCCAGTACTCAAACAAAAATTAAAGCACTTATCTGTGCTATACCTTAAATTTCTAACGTCAAAAGACAGTACTAAGACTTTGCACTAGAGTACAACGAAGAAACAGAAATATATTTGTCATTGTAGATGTTGAAATATGTAATCATGTCTATCAGTTCTTCATAATGCATAATTAAGAAAAATTAAAACTCAACTATCCAGACCTCTATGAAATAAGTCATTCTGGACATCCAATTTTCATTAATAGCCGAAGATTTACTGCTTTAAGTTTTGCATCATTTCGTAAGGAAATCTTCTTAAATAAAAAATAAATAAATAAATCTTCTTAAATAGGCTCCTTCCTATCTCTACAGTCTTCTTAAATTTTACTCTCCTTCACATAGTCTAATCCATCAACACTGGCCTCCCTGTTTCTCACATGACACTCCCATCTCCCAATTCATTCCTTGGTCACTAGCTGGCCCCTGCCATGCCTAGAATGGTCTTTCTTGTGGCTTCCTCAACTCAGCTCAGATGGCACTTTCTGCAGAAGGCTTTTCCTTGTCTCCTCCACCACTACGTCTTCCCTCTGAGACTACCTCCCACTTAGACCACATATAAATTGGTATGTACAAAACTGTCTGCATGTTGTCTCTCCCATTAAAATGCCTTTAACTTTGCAGCCCCAGCACTAAGCACATAGTGTATACTTAATGTCTGATAGTGATGATGAGGTACTTCCCTGCCTTCTAGAACAGCATATTAAAACTGCTATTGATGGCTCAGGTTATCATTATAAATAGTCTACACTGTACAATGTAGTGACAGCATCAGAAGCTATTTCATTTCTTTGTGTGTAGGCAGGACAGTACAGAGGAAGAAGTACATTCGCAGACAGAGGACCTGAGTGCAAATCCTAGATCTGCCATATAGTGCCTGAGTGATCCTGGACAACCCACTTGACCTCTCTGGGCTTCAGTCTCCTCTTCTATAAAATGATGAGGGTGGACTAGATGACCTCTAATATCCCTCCCACCTTAAAATTTATGACTCTATGATCCTAAGTGGTTCTAAAATTCCTATATTTTGAGTTCTCACTTCTACTTTTTTGTTTCTTCCCTTGCTATCAGACTGTCAATTCATCAAATATTTCTAAATACTCACAATAGGCAGAGTGGGGGGCTCTTATTTCAGCTATTATTATTCAACACTATCAGTGAACCAAAGGCCCTCTCTCCAATTCTCATTCACTATAGACAGATAATCAAGATTATCATTTGAAAATAGTGAGCACCTAAGAGGGTCTCTTGAAAATAAAAGGCATGACCACATAAATTTGGGGATAGTTGCTTTTGTTTGTTTGCTTGTTTGCTGGCTGGTTCTTGCCTCTGTTCCAGGTGGTGGTGTATTAAATTTTGTTTTACTCTGTTGGTAAATGCAATTTCTAAGAATCATTAATTTTCCTAACTTCTTAATTATTCTTCTGTTGTTAAAAAAATCAAATTTTATGTAATTTTAGTTCCTTTTTTGAAAGGATTACCAAACTAATAACATATCACAAGAATGACAGACACACAGAATATTTGGATTTTAGCAAAGTAATTAACAGCATGATATTTTTATAGATAACACAAAGCTATGTGTATTGAATGATAGGACAGGTAGGTTCAGAACTGGCTGACTGACTAAACTCAGGCTATCAATTAATTAAGTAAGCTCAACCATGAGAGATGTTCCTAGTGGAGTGTCACTGGGACTATTTTAATCAACATTTTAATTAGTCAATTGGATGAAGATCCAGAAGACACTTTTATCAAGTTTGAAAATGACAAAAAGCAGAGAACAATAACTAATAAAATGAAACAATCAGTATTAAAATGAAACAATCAGTATACAAAAAAATAGAGGCAGTTTTAAGTTCAAGTTTAAATTTCACAGGAATAAAGTTCAGTCCTACATTTACTTTTAAAAAATCAACTGTGTAAGTAAGAAGTTGGGTGAGACAAAAGTAGAAAGCAATTTTTCTGAAAAAGAACTTTAAGTTCTAAGTGGCCATAAGTTCAAAATGTGTTAACATGCAAGACAGCAATCAAAAAAAAAAAAAAAAAAAGGTTAACTTCATCTTGGGCTGACCAAATAGAAGTTTGATATACAAAGCATGGGAGGTGATGATCCCAATGTACTCTCATCTGGTCAGGTCACATCTGGAGTACAGTGTCTTTTTCCAGGCACCACCTCTTAGAAGTGCCATTGAAAAGTGAAGCACATCCAGAAGAAAGACCAGGATTGAGAAGACTCAAAACCATATCATAAAAAGATAGGCCGGAAGAATTAGGGATGGTTAACTTACAAAAGAGATGCCTAAGAAGTAACATGAATGCTATCTTCAAACATTTGAAGGACTTTTACATGAAATTCCCTTGTTTGTTTCTGATGGACAGAATTAACACCACTGAACAGAAATCACAAGGAAGCCCATTTCAGAGCTGTATGACTTCAGGTAGGATAACAACCTCCCTTAATACCAGGTTACTTATCTGTAAAATCAAATGAAGGGATTAGACCAGACCCTCACAACTTGTAAACTTCTTCATCTGCAGATAGGTTAGACTAGAGACAGACTGGTGATGGTTGGTTGTTGCAGGTCACATGACAAAAAGAGAGTGCACAGCGGCAACCCTACATTTTCATGGGCCGCCAGCAGTCAGCATGTTGTGCAAGCCTGAATTACACTTAGGTGATTTGCAAGATCTTTTCTAATTATGCAATTCTACAATTGTATGGGTCACTTTCCTCTAGATAAAAATATGACTTATCATTCTTCAGAAAAAATAAAATAAAAACTAAACCAACTGGTTAATATTACAATAATATATTATAATCAAACCAGCTAGGCGGCAAAGTGAATACAGCGCTAGTCCTAGAGTCAGGAAGACCTGAGTTCATATCCACTCTCATACTCTTAGTAGCCATGTGACACTGAGCAAATCACTTAACCTGTTTGCCTCAGTTTCCTTAACTGTAAAATGGAGATAACACCATCTATTTTGAAACGTTGTTGTGAAGATGAGATATTTGTAAAAGGCTTAACACAGTGAGTGCCTGGTACACAATAAACGCTGTCTAAATGTTTATTCTCTCTCCTGTACTAAACCAAATATGCATAACTTAGATCCTTGAAAGAGAACAAATATTTAAAATATACAAATTAATTTACAATTAGAGAATCCTCTAGCTATTTAACAAATATTTGTGTTTTACAAACGCAACATATATCCTACTGTATGATGAATAGTAATGATGATGATGATGATGATGATATTATTAATAGATGTTCCCATTCCTAGCAGTCATAATCTCCAAATCACCTGGAATGAAAGGTTTTCAAAATACAGAGATCTAGGAAGAAAATCAAAACCATTTTGGAAAAGGAAGAAGTTCATATTACCCCCACTGTCCTGTCTGATTCCGAAATTGTCTCAAAGATACTTTCAGTGAATCTATGAAAGATTACTGTGCATCCCAATATTTACATTGTTACAAAAATCATTTCATCCACTGTGCAGTAGTTCACTAAGCAATAAAAATAAAAGAACAGCAAGACTGCACTGTCCCATGATTATTTCTGAGTACCATCAAAAGAAAATAATACTTACAGTGGTAACTTAAAACTTTATAATACCTGTATATTTGCTCAAAACAACTTGTGCTGCTGGAATGGCATTCATCTGGAGGATATTATAGCGGTACAGCTCCGTTTCTCTGTTTGTCCTATCTTGCAGTGTTGTACAGACCCAATATGCATAGCCTATTGCACCCTCTGTCTTTAAGGGGAAAAAAAAAAGATGTCTACTTAATTGGACATGGTGTATACAATCATGCAATTAAAAACTATGATGTTAAATAATGTACTTCAATTAACTCCAGAAAATTTTTTAAATCTTGAAGAAAATAGTTCTTTTATGAAACTTAATTGAATTGTTATCAAGTTTCATTGCTATCTAACACACCAAGCCACATACTAATTTCCAGAATGTTATAATTGATCAAATTTAAAAGTTCTGTCTCCAATCCTGAATGCACATTAGCAGTCATGAAGAATACACAGAGAGCAGTGTCCCATCCAGAAGACTGAATTATCTTCTCTGCAGCTATAGTTCAGCATGACAATACTAGTTTACTTATCAATAGTAATATTAACATGAAATTCATTTAAGAATTAGGGAGATCCAGGTGCACTCTCACAACACCCCCAAAAACGGGAAAAAAAGAATTAGGGAGAAACAAAAAGGCCTTTGGACTTTACAATTTTGTCGCTTTTTTATGAGAATCTCCCTGTGTATGAGAGTTGCTATTCTATCTAATCACAATATCTTAATTTAAGCTAGAGACAAAAATGAGAAGACTTTCATTTAATGAGGATTGGTTATGTTACTATTAGGATAAAATTTTTAATAAATACTTGCCACCTCTAATATTTTGTCATATTAAATTTCTGCTCCATCACTTATTTTATTAACAAGAACATTACTTGGTTTTTTCACTAATGAATGCAAAATAAAAATGCTAATTCTTACGTGCATACTGAGTTCAGTAGTATGCCGAAAGAGATCCATCGTGTCATAACTTCCAACTGTCTCTGCAATAAGAGCCTACAGAAGGAAAATTAAGATTCTTAAACAAATGAACCTATTCTCTAAAATAAAATAAAGACATAATTGGAATTTTCACCTCTTACCTGCCCAATCCAACACATTAAGTAAGATGGATCAAGGGACTGAGCAACTTTGAAGGCTTCATGAGCTTGCTATAAAAGTACATAAAAACACCATTAAATATTATGTTTCACCTTCCTGTAGGGACTAAATATTGTAATAACTATAATGCTAAAAAGAAGTAGTAAGTTAAGCAAAGCATGTCATCAAATTTGCTGTTATTAGGGAGAAAAAAATCCAACTTTGTCCAGAACCATCTTTGTTTGCTAGTAGCAAATACTGTTTTATATTCTTTAACTAGTTCTCACTGTCTACAAAGGTGATTTTTATTCATAGTATATAGATACCCTGGTTCCTGGACTAAGACTCAGACATTTAAGTTGGCAGAGCACCAAACTATAAAACAGTCCTAGCCCTCTCCATCATCCACTAACTTCTTCCTCACCTTAAACTTTAAACAAAGAGATTAAATGAGTATATACCCTTTACCTCTAATCTAACTGGAATGGCAAATGTTAACAATCTGGTTTATGAGCTACAGCAGACCCTGTGAATGCACAATACCATCTAGAGATTTGTGAGAAAGCTTGGAAATATGAACGATGAACACTCCAGCTATTTTAGTCTCTGATTTTCCCACGGGTAAAAGCTCAAACATGCCAAATCAAGTAGTGGCTTTGTAGAGGGATTAACACCTATTAAAGTCAAGAGCTAAGTAATCCAAGTAAAGCTGGCTGAAAATGAAGATGGTTGAATTTATAAAAATACTCTATTCTGCCCTTCTTCCTACCAAGACCGCAGTAGGTCTACATTTCAATATGAATGGGAATTTATAAAATCACTGTCACAAATGAAGGACATTAAGAAAGACACACTTCAAGGGGCCAGACTTTTTTTTTTCACTGAAACAGTAAGGGAAAAATAAATAATACTTTTAATGCATTTACAGGACAAGATCGTGTCTAAGACTGACCGTTACATCAACATTACAGCATTGCTTCAATTAATTCTCCACAACAGTTCTACTTTGATGCCTCATGATGACACAGAGGTGGCCACTGGTCACACTAGTAAAGCATAAGCTCCGGGTTAAGTCCTACCAGCTGGAAGTTTTATGTGCAGGCCTGGTGCTTGACTCTATGTTGTCTGAGAAGCAAGTTCAGAAAGGCTTATCATTAACCAAAGGATGATACAGCACCTCACTCTATGAAGAGGATGGAGCCTATATCTATGGAAGAAGTACCTCAACCAAGTGAAATCATAGGTCTTTTGAAGTATAAAGTGTTGAAGTATCACTCTATCAATTAATCTTTATGAAGAACCTTATCAGGTACATTTTTTGTTTTTGTCAAGACCTACTATGATTTCATCATTGTAGACAGAATCACTGCAGATTAAGAAACATATAACTTAGAGTTGTCTGGGACACTGAGAGGTTAAGTGAGTTGCCCTAGGCCACTCTCCTCTACACCACACTGCACATTATACTGTACAGGTGTATTACCACTGAGAAAATAAATCCCAATTGTTCCATAAAAAGTACAAATACCATGAAGTAATTATTTGTATTCAATGTATAAACAGAATATGCTTTAGGTCTTTAATGTTTACCTCCCCTTGGTGCCCCTGAAAAAAAAATTTTACCTCAATATTTTCATTTGCTAGATATAAAACTCCCAAGTTTGTCCATGCAATAGCATTCTGCATTAAAAAAAAAAAAAGAAAGAAAGAAAATTAAGCTGCTTTGCTATATGGTTTTCTCAGATAAACAAAAACGCAAAATTCTGGAATACTCTCTAGTGATGATTGCACTTACAATTTGTTCAGCTTGGATTGATTTGATGAAACAGTGTTGGGCAAGTGCATAGTTTCCAATGCCTGAAAAATATGGGCTTTGATTTAAGTGAGCTTTATGAACATGAACAAATAATTTTCTAATGTGATTGAGTATTACTTAATTCTTACCACTGTGACAAGCAACCACACCAAGGGCATTCCAATACAAATGGTTATTACTATCCAGTCTCACTGCCTTTTTCAGACACTAGAAAGACAAAAACTTACATTTTACTTCTTAGAATTACTTGCATTGAAATTTTCAAGATCAATGGACTTTTATTTGCAAATATCAAGATCCTTGTTCAATATAGCAAGTTGATGCCTAAGAGTCTCAATAACATACATGTAAAGATTTCTCCAACAACTCTTTAAGTTCATTCACACAACTTCTGGTTTCTGCTAGATCCTGTGCTTGACGATAATAATTAATTCCAAGATCGCACCATGTATTAGCTGTAGGCATCAGTTTTAATGCTCGACCATAGCACCTACAAAAATATAATGTGATTTTACTTTAACAACAGAGGAGATTAGTTAAATCTGTATGTTGCTTATTGACAACACTATTGGTAAATTACTTTCCTCTAAGACTAGCTATCGAGGTTTACATACATACTTAAAACAACTTTCCTTTCTGTTAAGAACCCAGAAACTACAAATGAAAAGTGGAATGCTTTATCAGTTGCAATCACACTTTACAGTTTGGCTTAACTGTTTTTCAAGAAGTACTTTAGGGGAGGATTTGTTTGGGTATTTGCTGGGAAATGTCTGTTGTGCAAAACAAAATGTAGCAATAAAAAAAGTAAAATATTTTAAGACACAAGGAATAAATTTTACAGGCAGTAGTGGAAAGAGAGCAGGTCTTAAAGTTAGGAAGACCTAGGTCTAAGTCCTGTCTCTGACACATATCAAATTAACTTCAGTTCCCTTGGCAACCCTCTCAGAATATAAATTGTAAAGCAGGTGCCAATCTCCAGAGTTAGAGGGAACTTCCTCATCAGCAGTTCCCTAAACCAAGAAAATCACAAGTCTGGTCCAAAAAATTAAGTAATTACCTTCCCCCTAGATGGAGAAGCTCATGTTTCTTCAATTTTTGTTTCCCTTCTTTCTGACCCAGAAGGACTCCTAAAACATTTACATTCACTTTAGATGGTGAAACCACATGTAAACTGGTACATGCATCTCCAGTGAGCTTCCAAATACAAGAAACATCAGATCGATACTGGAGAGCCCTAAAAGGAAAAATGCAATTATCTTAAAAAATTTCCCAAAATATCAAGTTTTCCTCTCTCTTAAACTTAAAAAGACAGTACATATATAACAGAGTGACTTCTTCCATTAGGTGCTGTGAATACTTTATTAAGAGTTCACTTCTTGAGTAAATTACCTCCTGCGTACATGTTAAGGGCTACCCAAAATCATATCTGTATATTTCCTCTATAATTCTTTCTGTAAAAGTGGCAGGAAATCTGCCTAATAGGCACAAACCAATGAATTTTCCGGGACAATTTATTTCTAATATTAGATTTTTAAAGAAGTTCTTAGTAAAGAGCTTAATGCTAGGCTCTATTAGAGCAGTAAACAAGGATTTTGCCTCTAATTTTTTTTTTTACCGTAAACTGAAATATGCTTATCGTCACACAGCGCCACAGAAGAACATTCCCTGAATGGATAAGGTGGACCACAAAGTCACGCTATACATTCGTCTGAATATAGTGGAATAAGAGACCTCTATTATGAGACATAGCATATCAAAAGATAAAAAAAAAAAATCCTGTTATCTATTGTTATTTCTAACAGTAAAGGTAAATGACTTCAAAGGTAAACAGAAATGCTAAAGCAGAAAACTAGTTCCTTTCAATTAAGCAATTACCTCCACCCTCAATCCCCCACTTCTTGAGAAAAACTGATTTGTGAATAAAAACAAGGCAATTTAATCTACAAGAGCCTAGGCAATGAGATACTGCAAACGTCTATGGTACTGGCAGATGGACAAGCAGATGGAACATTTTTCATAGCCTTTTCTGCTGATGGAGTCCAGCCAAACAACATTTTTCACTGATTTCCTGAGAAATGAGACAAGCTATAGCTGTCATGACTGGAAATCTACTGGGAAGTTCAGCGAGAAAGAAGATTGGAAGCTCTTTTGTCTAAGTTTCTAAAATTGATAACTTGAAAACAAAAAAGAAATCAAAGAACAAAGAGAAAAAGAAGAAAGGAAGGAATAACAACCTTATCCTCTTCAGAGACCTAATAGATTTGATATTAATACACAGGGACACAGATTTTACTTCTCTTAAAAGTCTTAATTCTACAGCACTAGATTTGGTGTCAGAGAACCTGAACTGGGCCCAAGGTCTTCTACTTCCTACCTGAATAATCTCAAACAAAATTTAATCATTTCTCTGACCCTTAATTGCATCTATAAAGAAGTTAAAATTCCACAACCTAATTCACAGAGTCATTTTGAGGCTCAAAGGAAATAATGTAGATATAAAAGTGCCCTGTTAATGATACAGTACTATACAAATGTGAGCTATTATTTCCTTTATTAGCAAATCATAGAAAATAATACCTTCTGAATTACATAAAGGAATTTTTGCCTAACACATCTTTAGCTGTTATGTTAACAATAAAAAATTTAAACTATCAGAAAAAAGAACCAACTTAGATTAAAATTAAATTTGAGGTTAGCTCTATGGAAACATACCACCACCACATAAAATTATTAAGCATATCATCTGTTGTAGCATTATACCAGCTACTATACAGAGCAAAACTGCTATGCTACAATGGAAGAGATAGAAATATAGCTAAAACAGTTTCAAAATTACCATTAAGCATCCATCCAAGCTGTGCCCTCCTCCTATACTAGTTCTCCCTTTGTTCCAGGTGCAGCAATAATTAACAAGTCAGATAAGTCTCAGGGTGAAGCTTTCCCTAACCTCTTATACAGAGTTTTTGTTGCTCTATTCAAAGAAGTAATTCTGAAGCAGAATGGAGAAGAGGCAAAAAGGAAAAATAAGGACGAGAAAGAGCAAGCAAAGAAGAAAAAGGGAAAGATGAATGCTTTCACACACATGCAAAAGCGAGTTCTAATGCTTCTCATTGATGCCTGAAGGCAACTAGGTGGCACAGTGGATAGAGTGCCACGCCTGGAGTCAGGAAGACTCCTCTTTCTGAGTTCAGATCTGGCCTCAGACACTTACTAGCTGTGTGACCCTGAGCAAGTCACTTAACCCTATTTGCCTCAGTTTCCTCATCTGTAAAATGAGCTAGAGAAGGAAATGGCGAGCCACTTCAATATGTTTGTCAAGAAAAACCCAAAAGGGGTCACGAAGATTTGCACATAACTGAAAACGACTGAATAACAACAAATGCCTCTGATGTTTTATATTCTCAATGTAGGCTTTTTAAGTCTTCGACAAAAAAGACCAGTGAATCAAACATTTCTATTTCCTAAATACAATCCAAATCTTTCAGATTCCCTTCTCTTATAGGACACCAATATAGTATTTCTTTTCTACTCAATTTCATGATGTAAAGCCTTATATTATTTCTCAAAAAAGGGTCCCTCTTTCTACATGTAGAACAGATTAACAAAACTGAATTCAAAGCATGTTTTACATTATTAGAGATATATTCCTGTTCTATGGACTCTTGAATACTGTGCTACCCCACATGGCTCAGAGGTTCCTAATGCAGTGAGTACCAACACTGCTCTCCAGTTAGCAGGGACATTACTAATCAATGTACCAAAAACTGTACTACTAAAAACAGAGATTTGAAATTTCCAAATGCCAAATCCTCCAAAAATGGAAAACGTGATATGTAGCTTTCAAAGATCTGTGACTTCATGCTGGCTGGTATTCCCTTTAACAATAGCAATCACAACCCTGGAACCCAAGAGTGTTTTCAATTACATGAAAAGTAATCTATCACAAATAGGGAATGTTTTTTTCTGCTTGACTATGTGGGACAGAACCAGGACTGAAAGAAGCAAAGAAAATCTAGGCATGAGGTAAGAATAAACTTCTAACAATTAGAGTAATCCAAAAGCAGAAATGGTTGCATCAGGAGGTACTGTTACACTTCAGTTAAATATGACGTAGAGGGGATTGTTGTGCAGGAAATATGGTCTGAGGTCTTTCACGTCTTAAATGCTGTGCTTCTAGAACGGCTTGGTTGGTGGTTTCATGAGTTACTAAGGTTTAAAAAAACTAATCATCTGGTAGCCAAACTTCTAGTAAGAAGACTCGGAATTTAGCTAAGCATTCTTCCCCTAGTTTCAGACTTAGGGCTTTTCTCATGTAGAAGGATTCACCAAGAGCTTGTATTCATTCCACTGGTGTATCCTTCAAGAAACCAGTGTGCTTTCTATACCATAATGCAACTATGCAGACCATGAGAGAAAATAAAATTTTCGTGAAGAAATATGCATAGCATATATGATTTATTCTACAATATTCTTATTTAGTAAGATTGAAAATACACACACTAGTGGATATATCTCATAGGCTACCCATAAAATGTTTGGCGGCATGTTATTACTCTTTACACTAGAACTCAAGCCGAATCCAACTATTTCTGGCATAAAAGATAATTGAACAAAGTTAAAATTCAGGATAATCAAACCTATTTTTACTACATAAGGAAACTATACAAGTGAGAATACATATGAAAGTACTTCACAGTAAAACTGCAGACAAATAAAAGCATTATCATTTAATATTTGAGAGGTAGCATGGCAGAGTAAATAGTCAGGAAGACTGAGTTCGAATCATGTTTCTGACACTTACTAGCTGTGTGACCATGGGCAAGTCACCTCTCTGAGCTTCAGGCAGCTCTCTAAGATTTATCTACTAAGTTATAGATGGGCCGAGATCTTCATCAATGTGGGAACTCTCCACCGACAAAGTCAGAGATCCTTGATGTACTGACAAATTACTATAGTTATCAGATGATTCTAAAACCAAAAATATACATATTTAAATTTGATTACTAAGGAGTTGCTTTTTAAGAAGTCCTTTTAAACATTTATTAAGTGCTTATTCTCCAGGGCACTGGACTTTTTAAAAATAGGAACTAAGCTAAAGTAGCTCCTTTCTGTCTAGTTTCTCTTTAGAATATCTTAGTAAAATATTAAGAAAATGCTTCACAGTTTTGGAAAATATAAAGTGCTACATGAATCCCTAAAAGCTGTACTGGTTGTTTTAAGGGCAAGATAGAAAGTTTAAAATCTCTTAAAATGTTTTTAAACAAAGCATTTTCTTGCACTTTTCATTTTATGTTGAAATTAAGCCAAAGAACTACTGTTTTATTCCAAGTTAAAATAGCAATTTTGTTGTCTCATCTTAAATCATAAATTTATTTTCTGGACTTCAAGTTTAATTGAAATTTTAAAAAAAGAAAAACAGCAAAATTAACTCAAGCAACTCATTGGAATCTGTAATACTCACCAAGTAAAGTAATTCAAAGCTTGTTCAATATGGTCCACAGCTTTTCCATCAAGGTAATCAGTCAGCATTCCTTTTGCCATCATAAGGTGACACTCACCAAGACCTGAAAGCAAAGAAGTATGAATTTAAATGTAAGTTTTCATATAAAACAGTAGCATTATAATTTCATTGACTACTCATGGAAATTCTGAACACTGTGTTGGTCATTTACATAGGAGTTTTTTCTTAAATATACCTTCTAGAAAATTCAAGATAATTTCATAATTTCTGCTTAATGTAGTTTTTAAGTTTTTGTGGTGCCCATATCCTACTAAAGAATGTCAGATGTGAGTAAATGTATGCAGTGGCATCAGTAATTATGAATATATACATATATGTAATTTAATTTAATATTTCCTTTTGTATATATACCTTTATTTGAAAGATTACAAGGCCTTTCCAGCAGTACAGCAAATGACGCTGATGTGAAAGCCAAAGCCTAAGTTAATTCTGATCTGGTTGTCTTCCATTCAGGCAAATAAAGAGAAAAAGAACAGGGAGTATAAAAAGGTCTTACTTTTAAAAAAACCAGTCATGCTTATTCTATCAATCAAAATTCTAGATTATACATAGACAAACTGCTTTATTTTCTGTCAAAATTGATAAGAATTTGGATTATATGCCTCTGGAGGTATTAAAAATAAATGGATTCCCTATTCTATGGACTCTTGAATATTGTGCTACCACACATGGAAATGAAATGTATATTCCCTGAAGTTTATTACAAAATAGCAAGTCCTGCAATTTTTGAGATATGACTACAAAAATAATATACAGTAAGTTTAACTTTGAATATGTTGCATTTGAGATGTTGATGGCCTACCTAAATGCAAATTTTATTTGAATCATAAGAAACAGAGTTCTCTATGTCTAAGTGTCCTACCATGAAAAACTGCATTTGCTGCATTAACTCAACATAATGAAGAGGCAAAAGTCCTTAACATTAATTCTTCCAGTGTGGTTCCCCTAGAAAGCTGAGGTTGGGGTATAAAAGTAATACAGTTTAGGGCAACTATACCAGAACAGGATTTTACTATACATAGTTATTTGTTTCTGACTAGTAAATGCTATTTGTTCATTATGGAAATCTTTTCAGATTAGAACATAGTAAAGGCAATGCCTAACTTTCTAAATGAAAGTTTACTACTTAATAATACAAAAATTAGTGCTGCAATTAAAATGTAAATGTTTACCTTTCAGGGCAGGTACATAATCTTCTTTCTTTTTTATGATCTGCTGATACTGAGACACAGCGTCTTTATATTTGCCTAGGACCTGCTGTATTGCTGCAACCTTAAACACACTGTAGATAGATTCTGGGTTCAGCTCACTGGCTTTTGTGAAGGATTTTAGAGCTGTAGTATAGCCACCTCTACTCAAGTAGGCCTCTCCCAATGACTCCCAGCAGTTGAAGTCCTTTGGGTCTGCTCTTAATGCCGCCTGTAAACTAAATATTTTAAGAAAAAGTCTCAAAATCTAAGAATATAAGTAAATATTATATGTATATAATACATAAGGAGAATGTAATAATATATTAACTCAATCTTAAAAGTTATAAATTTGACTAAATCTCATATATTCATATCCTCTAAAATTTTGTGAGGTACTATAAAAAGATACTTTACTTGTAATTTAGAATGACCAAATTAGCAACGCAATAACTTTTCCACAGAGATCCCTCTTCACAATCCTGACATCTTGTATCCAATGATGCTCCAGCTTTCTGACCTCTCAATAGAATTCATCCAGTTTGATTTACCTTGTTTTGCAAATCCTCACTTTTCAATACATAGAATTCTAAAACACTGCAACAAGATTAATATCCACATTTTAGGCTAACCATTATTTTTAATGTATTAATTTCATCACATCTCAATATTTACACGAATAATTCCTCCACACAAGCATTTAGAATTTTAAGTAATGGAAGAAAACAACAATCACTTTACCTCCAAATAAAATCTATTACTCTGCAGGCCAGATAAAGGAAAACAACAGGTAAACTTATGATCCAACTATGCAAGGTTCTCACTTAAACAACTTGCTGAAAGATACAGTGAAGAAAAATCCTCACATGATGAACATAAACAACAAAAGCTTACTGAGTACTTTTTATGCATATGACCGTAGGACCTTACTGCTACCACCACACCCCCAATATTCCACATAGAGCCTTAAATACTTAGAAAACAAATGATCTCACTAAATTGTCTGAATATGGTAAAATTTAAGACCACTTACTCAGCCACTGCTTGAGAATGCTGACCAGCTTTCAAATAGTAGAGCCCTCTTCTAAGCCAAGCCCATTTTGCTGTCCCAGCACTTGCCTTTTCAGTCACTGTTGTTAAGATAACCAAAGCAGTGTCCTATTAAAAAAAAAATCAGTCATTGTTATCATTTTTAAAAGCAAAATATGTGTGTAAAACTCTCAAATGTATTCCTCTACTAAAATAACAGATTTTTCCCATCTTTTTAAAAATTTTATGTTGATATGCTATTAAAATAAATAGCTACATCAAGGTCACAGTAAAAACATTCTGATGAGATTAATTTATAGCAAAATGAAGACAACTACAGCTGTTCAAATTAGTGTATGTAATTATACTAAAGGCACTATGGAGAAAATTGCTAACAGGCAAAGAAGAAGATATACCGTATCCTCAAGCTCCACACTTAAGTCAACTGCAGCAGCTCCAGATTCTTCATCTGTTTCATCCAGTTCAAAAGCTTTTCTGTAACACCCCCGGGCTCTGCTCTTATCTCCAACTACCTCTCTGTAGTAATGTCCTAAGTAGTGGAAAACCTTACCCATGTACGTGTCCAATTTTGCAGCCTTTAAATAAAAAACACAAAGAAAAAATATAAATAGTAAAGTATATTTGGAAGTGTCATTTTCAAAAATATGTGCAAAAGAGATGATAGTAGTAATCTGATGTTTAAATATAAAATAGCTGATTAAATGTCTTTTTATGAAGGATTGATTTAAAGCAAGCATGACAGTTTGGTGATAAGAAAAAGCAAAGTCAAGAAAATTTGTTTTCCTATACATAAGTTACAACCGTTAACAAGATTTTTAAACATTATAAAATCATGAAAATTATTCTGCTTTCAAGAAAAGAATGCAAGATTTCTCAGTGTTAAAAAGAGATCAAGGAAAGGGTTTGGTTTTAATTCAGAAAATTAAGGAGTTAAACAGGACAGCAGAAAGATCATTTGGAGAAGAGTACAGTCTCAGCTTGGGCTCTAACTAGCTGTGTGACCAAGATCAAGTTAAAATCTCTCAGGGCCTTAGCTTCTCATCTCCAAAATGAGAGAACAGATACCCTCTCCAAGGTCTCTTCTAGTGCTATAATTCTATTGTTCTAAGTCAATTAGACTAATAAAGCAATATTATCGTAGGGGAGACATTCTAAAAACTACATTTTGGAAGGGGAGGGGAAATGGTTAATTATCAGTTTCCTTTGGTGAATTTCTTTTAAAAAGCACTTTCTTTTCTTAATACTTACAATTTCTTCCAAAGTCTGTCATAACAAAGCATTATCAAAAAACAATGAAACAACTGTTGTGTTGTTTGGTTGGCTTTGTTTAACTATGTTTTTTTTCTTTTTAAATCTTAGTTACAAGGGGAGGTTTGACTGGAGGAAATATATTCAAAAATAAGTGAACATAAAGAAAAGGCATCAATTTTTAAAAATTATTCATGAGAGAAGCAGCACATATTATTACCATATAAAGTGGATATAAGTATTTTTCTCACCTTCAAAAACTGGGTAAGAGCTTTTGTTTTGTCTTTTCTTGTATCTTCACTCATGAACCAATATGTTAATCCAAGATAGTAATAATAATCAGCAACCTCGGCTTCTCTGTCAAGAGCTCTCTGAAATCTGAGAAAAAGGAAAAAAGTGAGGTTGTAGAATATATGTGTATATATTTGGACATTCTTAACCGCCAATGTGAATGATGGCATAAATTCTAAAGTGCCAAATAAACCCAACACATTATTTCTGAAATTAATTTATGCCTAGCAAAATAATATGCTTTTAAACAGAAAAAATACTTTAAAAGCATAATGATGCTTTGGCACCCAACCTGTGCTAGTTAATAAAGTAAAGACATATGCATGATCCCTGCTCACTGAATATGTTATGATAACTTGATTAGACATTAAAAAGCCACAATGTGCTATTTTAATTATGTTAGATATAAATGAAATAAAATTATCCAAAAAAATAGCAGAGAACTTAGAAAGAATCAATTTATACAAGCATGGCTACTATACAAATCCACGAGTTTTTAAACTGGTCTGTGTGCCGACCATGTGTCCCTACCCTTTCTCTGCCTCTGGATAGTCCTTTCTGGTAAAATGAATCAGTGCCTCCAGCGCATGGACTGCAGCTAGGTTAGGGTGAGAGGAAAGAAGTTCTTCAACAATCTAGAAAGAGAAATATACTATTAATTCCATATAACTACTTCTATGGCTTTTAATTTTAAAAAATTCAATTTTAATTAAAAACTTACCTTTGAAGTTTTATCAGTTAAGCCTTTGTTTAGATAAGCAAGACCTTTGAGAACTAAAAGCTCTGGAATATTATTTGCATCTGAGATCTAGGAAATAATTTTAAATTGTTGTTAAATCATTAATTACTGATTTTTTTTCTTTTCATACAATAGAACAATTTGTTTTTTAATTAAAGGATGGCAACACTAAAACATAAAAGCCACAAAATTATAGTGTAGCAGCCCAATAGCAACTGGTTAATTCTCAGTTTCTTTCATGCTATTTCCTAGAGAAATCTTTTTAATGACTTAAATACTTCAGAACTACACAAAAAATTTTCCAAAATTCAAAAATTCAACAAACTTCTTTGTTAAGAAGCAACTATAAGTAAAAGGTATCATATTAGGTACTGTAAAAACAAAGTTGGCACAAGACCCATAGATCTTTCTCCTAAGGAGCTGATACATGAAAGAGAGACAAATCCATTCATACCAAAATAAAAGAGGCAATAGTTGACTAATTTATTGTCAAATTTTAAGGAATTATGATAGAATTTTATGACACATATTATATCAACATATCACATATGATACATATTAAGTTATGACAGAATTTTATATGATATAATCACCTTTAAGTATCAGCAAAATTTTTTTAAAAACTCCACAATGATATTAAAGATCACTTTTGCTAACAATCTTTAAGGATAATATGTTTACTACTCATATTTTTATGCTGTTTTCTGGTAAGAATGCTTTCAAACTAGAACACTAAAAAATTAGTGTGGTTCCTTAAATTCAACTTTATTTTCTATTAATTTATTAAATTGTATGTCTGCAGAAAATCATTATTAATAAAAAGTCATTTATATCACCATGTTACTCTTTTCAGTGGTACAAGATATGTTCTTTAAACACTGACATTAAAACCTCAAATTTGTCCTAAAGTGTACTAATAACAGACAAAAAAAAGAAAGAAAAAGGACTTGTATTATATAGAGCACATTTGTCTGAGTGTTATTTAGTCATTATCCACATTTACTAATAAACTGGGTTCCAGTTTTTGGACCAAAAAGTCAAGCAAATGGCTTGAGGAAACCAGAAATAAGTGGATTGTAATGTAAATCCTACAGATTTGGTATTGTACTGGAAATACATACTTTTTAAGGCAAAGTTTTTTGAAAGGGAAAGACCTGATTGATGAGAGCCATGGAAAGCTGAGGGGAAACCTCTTAATACCTGTTCTAGAATGGCAATTGCTTCTTCTGAAGAATCATGATCTGAAAGTTTTATTAAGGCCTCTGCTTTCAAACAAAGGCAGAGGTTCTTCTGATGAAGAGTTCTACCAGGTGAACTGAGGTTTTCTATTGTCTTCAGAGCTAAGAAAATGTAAAAATAAAAATTTGAATCTTCTCTAAGGTGGGTTTTAAAAGAATTATTAATAAACTGAGATGTATATTTCAAGAGAAGCACAAATTACCAATATAGCACATGTGAAAAGTGTGGTTATTAGAGACAGCAAGGAATTGGGAATCAGGAAGTTGTGGGTTTGAATCTGGCTCTAGTACCAACTACTTACATAACCATGTACAAGTTAGCTGACTCATAAAAAGAGCTGTTCAGAGGATCAAAAGAAATTAAATATGTAAAACACTTTGCAAAGCTTAAAGAACCATATAGATACTAGCTATTATGAACTTTTGCTATCATCTATAAAATGAAGCAATGGGATCAGATAGTCTATAAGTTCCCTTACAGCTCTAATCCTATGGTAATGTACAGCTAAATATGAAATCTTCACTGAGCCCAGTAAGAAAATACGTGAAATGATGACAGAACTATACCAAAATATGCCATGTTCTATATTAATAACTAGGCATCTTAGCATACTGATAACGATAACTTACTAGATAGCTGAGGCTTACCCCACCACCCCATACAAAAATGACTTCTCACAACAGGGCTATAAATTACATTCAGTATGCATTCTATGAGTTCCTTAGCAGAAGAAAACTATTCTGGTCCAAAGACACAGAACAGAGCATCAAGGTTCCCCTACTCCCTCCTTTATTTCAGCTGATGTCATTCCCAGAGTCATACCTGCTCCAGACCTCCCTAGGAATTTCCTTTGCACCTTTGGAGCAATTCAGAACCTTTGATTAAGTCCTAAAGGTCAGCAACATATTCTGAGGTTCATCTACCCCAGTCTCAAAATTCTGAGTGCAAAGAACTCTTCAGGAAAACCTGTCAGTGTTTACTGACAGGTTATGTACCTGAGAACCTATCAGATGATGGCTAAAGATTTAATATATCTAACACAAACACTTAAGCAATCTTAAATAATTCTACATCCTAAAAAACACAATAAAGCACTACAGTAAGATAGAAATTATATTTCTCAAAATCAAAACAATAGCTGACATTTATATGTACAGTGCTTTCAATTTTGCAAAGTGTTTTACATACATTATCTCAACTGATACTCACAACATCCCCATGAAGTAGATATGAAAGGTAATATTATCCCCAACTCAAATGAGTTATATAAAGTGCTTTGCAAATCTTAGAGTGCTATATAAATGCTAGCTATCGATATTATTACTCTTATTGTTGTTATTATTATTATTACTTTAATAGTAAGGAAACAGGATCAAAGAGTAACCTGTCCATGGTTACACATCTAAGTGCAAGAGGTCAGGTTCAGAGCTAGGCCGTCCTAATCCCAAATCTACACCTGCATCCACTTCACCATGCTACCTTTTGTACTGCCCTTGAAACAAACTAGGAGAGCAACCACTATATCTCAATCGTAAGATGTCAATAATACTGTTACCTTGATTGCAAGAAAGAATAGCTTCTTTATAGCGATGCATTTTCACTTGAGCCTCTGCCAGATGATACCATCCTACTATGCAGACACTGCTTAGTTTTAATCCTAACAGAATACAATAACAATAAACTCAGGATTATTGGTGATTGAGTTGTATCGCAAGCAACTTGGCTCAATGACAACAGCCCTTATTAATTTTAAAGCAATTTGAATCACTGGACAATAATGGCTTTCTCTCACACACACATACACACACACAAACACACACACACACAAATATATATGTGTGTGTATACATATATATTTATATATATGAGTCATTAATAGGAAGCATTATTATAAAAGTAAAAGAGAATTAGTTTCCTTTGGAATAGTCATATAAGTGTCACATATTATACATGAGATTATAGGATCATAAACTTAGAGTTAGAAGGGACATCTAAAGGCAAATATTCCAATGCTCCCATTTTACAAATGAGAAAACTGAGCCCCAGGGAAGTTAAATGACTTGCATGAGGCCACACAAGTTCTAAGAGTTAAAGGTGGGCATTTAACCCAGGTCTTCTGACTCTAAAGCTATTGTTTTTCTACTACACAATACTGGATCCTTGAGAGGTAACAGTAAACACACTTAACAGTTCTAAAATATTTATAGCACTGCACTGCTATTTCCTCCTGGTGAGCTGTCCTCTGGGGGCTTTCTCGACTCCTCTGTCCTTTATCTATGGGAAAGCCTAAGCCACACTGCAAGAAGGAATGCTGAGGGCTTTCAGCAGCTTCCAGACCCTCAATGGACAATATTTTTCCAAAATGATAAACTTTCATTTTTCTCTGCACAAAATAAAAACTGAATCAGAAATAGCTCCTGGAGAAACAAAGGGTTAGGCAGAATTCAAGTTAATGACCAGCACTGGGTTCTATGACAGAGCAAGGCCCATATCAAGGATACAAAGACAAAAACCCTACAGTCCCTGACCTCAAGGAGGTAACATTCTATTGGATAAGCTTTATTACTTGTCCAGTAGGAAGCCTGTATGACTGATTGAAAAATTAGCATATTAGAGAAACTCCATAAAAGTGGAATGTTAAAAGTACCTTCAAAACTCTTTACTTTTATTTTGTTCTATAAATAAAACTTAGCCAGAATTTTTAAAATGTATGAAGGAATAAATGAGAAATTGAGGGAAAACTCTAAGCTCTTTCAATCGAAAAACTAGACTTTGCCTGAAATCATTTTCAAAGTATTACTAATTTGGAATGAATTTAAACTGATGGCTTATACAAAACTGTAAAGGTTTTTATATGCATCTAGTTTTCAGATGGTTCCAATGTAATTATTTTTGAGAAAGTCAATAACCCGATTATTTTTTATTTTTCATTTATAACTACTATATGACTAGATACTCTTATTACTATGTCTGAATATAGCTTCTAAAATATAAAGTTGGTGACATTCTTGTTCATTTGTGAAATAAAGTAGCTTGAATATAGACTTAGATTTACTTTATGAGTGCTCCTTTTATTTTCCCAGAACAGCAACTGATGCTATTACATCAACACATTCAGAACCTGTGGTTTCATTCATCAATGAAGAATACTACTATCTATAACAGAGAATTGCCTGAAGCTCAGAGATGTTAAGTGATTGTCCAGGATTTCGCAGCCGTGTCTATCAGAGGAGGCACTTTTAACACAGGTCTTTTTAGCATCCTCTGTGATAGGCTTCCACTCTTGACACTGCTGGGTAAGATGCTTTGAAATGGTTGTCTAATTGTTTCTTATGGATTTCTCTCTCGCCCTAGATTTTAAGTTCTTTAATGGCCAACACTAAGTACTTAAAAACTGAATGAATATCACTTTAAGACCACAATTCTACTAATTTTATTTTATGCATTATGTATTTACCTTCTGTTAAGTTTTTGGCAGCATCTTCATATTTTTTGTCTTGTAGTGCTTTTATGCCTAAGCCAATGAGGCCAGGACCACTTTCTGAGTTCTTCTTCACCAGTTGGTAACAATACTGCAGGGCTTCATCAGTGAAACTTCCTGGTATAAAGAAAAAAATAATTTAATTCATATGCATAAAATGTTCAAGTGCCAGGTCTATATTAATTTTTACAAATTAAATAGTATACCCTTAAAATTACAGAAAACCATGGTAACCAAACAAGCTTTCCTACCACTTCAGGCACATTCACAAGCCTTTCCTACCTAGAAACTGAATTCTTAAATGTCATAATGGCCAAAAGTTTCAAAGAAAATTTACTCTTAATTAAGTACTTTCATCCTAAATAATAACAGTTTGAAATTTGATTAGCACTCTAATGTTACAAACTGGCTATAAGATTTCAGGAATATCTTACTACCTACCAGTTTTTCTTATCTTTCTTCCTTTGAATAATCTCCTTTATTGGACTACTAGCCTTAGTGTAACAACTACATTAAAAATGTTTTATAATCTTTTAAGTCTTCCTTTTCCAAGATGTTGAGTCTATGTAGTAATCATCAACCAACGCAATAAATGTACTTTATACATTAAATCCATAAAATTAATTTCATGATCAATTTGGAAGAAATAAATAAAACAAATAACAATCTAAATTATATAATTCTGAATCCAAATATATTCTCATTTTTTCTACCCTCAGAAATACTTAAGATAAACTAAAGGGTTTAATCTCAACTATTTTGGGGAAGAGAGGGGAGGTACAGGAAATAAAATATGAAAAGTAAAAACTCTTACAAAGAAATAGCTTCCAATATACAGTGATAAACTTGAAAAACAAATCTAAAGACTAAAAACAAGACTAAAGACTTGACAGAGAGGTGGGCAGGTCAAAGTTTATAGAAACCTGGCCTCTGAGGTAGAACATCTGGTTCACATCCTGTATTTATTGAGACACTGGCTGTCTGATCATATGGCAAGTCACAACCTCTAAGTACCCCAGGAATCTCTAAATTGCAGACAAGCTGCCAATTTGCATTGGCAGAGGAAATTCCCTACCCAGGAGAATCCCTCTAACCAATAAAATCACTTGCCAGAACAAAACAAAACAATATGCTATAGCAATAATATCTGTATATAAGTTTCCATTCTCCACCAAATAAAATAACAAAATTTTCTTTCACAGGATTTATATCAAAATACTAAAAGAAATATGCAGGAAGAAAAAATGTTAACTGGGAAGTTTTTACTATCCCAGTCCATACTACAAGTAAAACTAAATGCAAATAATACTTTTACATAGACAGTGACTCAGCAGGTCCTATGTGCAAAGGAAATGCTGGTAGACACTATAATGACTGCAGGGCAACTCCCTCCCCAATTTTAAAAACTTAAATGTTCTACAGAGGTGCTAGGCAAAGAAACTGAAAGTATGACTATTTTGATATGTGTGCTAGTTAAAAAAAAATGACAGCACAAAACAACACAATTAATTTTTAAGAGAAATATAAAGACTGATTTATCAATTATGTTCTCCTCATGTACCAAAATGAGTTCTAGGAATAGCTGGCTACTCTATTTCAGTACCAACACGCAGGCCCTCCCTTTTCTCTGAATTTTTAATAGTTCTTATTGTCGACATTATACCACGGTTTACTTCTATTTCACTCTATGAATAAGTAATTACTCTTAACTGAACCATAATATCTTTGAGGGAAAAACCAATACATTCTACATTTTTACATGCTCAATACCTACCTTACACATAGTAGGTGTTCAATACATAGCTGCTGAAAGTGGTCTTTTAATCAAACTCTACCTAACACAAACCTATATCCCCTTATCTCTAAAACTTCCTTGATTAAATTTCCAACTTTCCCACTTCTGGGCCAGCTATAATCTAACACTAACCTAATTATAACCTCACACTTTATGTACCCACAGTAGCAGCTGTGCAGATACCACTGGAAAAGTTTGATACTCTCCCACCTCCTTCCCCCAGCTCAACTCTGGCAGCAGGTACTTCTTAAGGAATGCTCTGCAGGGGAGTAACAGGTAATAAAAGGCCCCACTTTCCTCTTTATTTTGGGTGGGACAGAATGTATTTCATAGGAAAACCTGACATGAATGGTACGCTTCAATGATTTGCATCTCAGTTCCCTCTTTCTATCAAGGGCACCACCATCCTTCTAGTCCCCTACACACACAACCTTGGCATCATTTTCAACTCCTTATTCTCACCCCACATATCCAAATCAGTTGCCAAACCTCACTGTTTCTACTTCTACAATATGTCTCACATCCTAAATTGATCACCCTACCTCAAATATCTCCCTTCTTTTATGCATCCTCCACATATAGCTGCCAATGATTTCTCTAAAATGTAGCCATGACCATGTCACTACCCTAATCAAAAAACTCCAGTGGCTCTCTACTGACTCCAGGATCTAATATTATTTCCTCTTTATCAAATCCCTTTTTTAGTTTCTATTTTTCTAATTTTTACAATGTACATAATTATCAGTGCAGTAGTAAATGTTTACAACTTATAAATAAGTATGCACATATTAGGAGTGCATGCTACAAAAATTTTACTGATGGGGTGTACCATTCAAAAGTTTTGAAGACCACTAATCTAGAGCATCTAAGCACTACAAAATTAAACATAGATAATAAAGGCCACAAGGTAGTACAGTGGATAGAGTGTCAGGCCTCGAGTCAGGAAGATCTGAGTTCCAATCTGGCCTCAGATACTTACTAGTTGTATGACCTGGGCAAGTCATTTAATCCTGTTTGCCTCAGTTTCCTCATCTGTAAAATGAGCTGGGGAAAGAAACAGCAAACCACTCCAGTATCTTTGCCAAGAAAATCCCAAATGGGGTCATAAAGAGTCAGAACAACAATAATAACAACAAAAAGACTGGTTTAAAGAAAAAAGTTCCAGAAAAGTTAGAATGAACATCTCGATAGTGCCAATTTCTTGAAGTGGGGAAGTCACCATTGTATAATAACTTTCTCCAACTATGTTCTTTATCTAGGGCTCACAACAGCCAATCTTCACTAGGTAAAAGTATGAGACTCATTCTGACTCAGGCTCAATAGTAATAAGCTAGTAGAAACAAGATGAAATGCTATTAAGAGTAGGAACCAAGTGAACTCTAGGCTGACATTCCCTGAATACTTAGGAACACTTAGAATACCCCAGTGTTGCTGAAAACTGTCATTAAGCTGAGGCACATTATTGCTATTTGGAGGAAGGGCAGACAAAATCTTCTATTCCCAAACTCTACTACCCTGAATTGAGATTTATTACACTCCTCCTTCCCAATTCTAATAGGGAAAGTTGGATATCATGGAATCATGGCAAACTGGAGAGAAAGAGATGAAACAACTTCTTTATAGCACGTACTCTGGGCAGAAAGGTACTTCAACTCTAGGAAGATACATTATAACTGCAGAAATTCTAGGTCCAAAGGACAAAAAGTTCAATGAATGAAAGCATGAAAAGCCCTGAAATGAAAATTGTGTTCCAATAAAGTTTGTACATGTGATAAGAAAAATCCCAGAAAGTACAGAGTTCCCACAACCAAATATTATTTACATCTAATTCTGTAATGATCTTCATATACTATTTCAACTGGCCAACACTAAAGGATTTTCCCTCTGTAAACATATTTTGTCAGCACTTATTTATTTTGACTTGGATTTCCTAATGTTTCCAAATCACAAAGCCTTAAAAAAGTTCTAATTTAACGCTTCAACAACCTAAGCAAAATAAAATATAACCAAAAGGTCATTTGGCATTGGGGAAAAAATTCAACACATTGTAACTGTGAAAACTATTCAATTTGCTGGCTGTTTTTTATAACGAGCTGATTTATGCCAAAAAAAAAAAAATACTCTTCAAATCTCAACATGGAAAGCAGCACAAAGGAGAATGAAATTTATCATTCTCTTTGAAACAGAAGACTGATTCAGTTTTAGCAGATGCTCAAATTCTTTAAGAAAAATACAAGTCCTATTCACAGCATGCCTATAGTCTCTGAAGAATGACTAAATATATAATATTACTCAAAGTACTCAATACCTAAGAAAGTTTAGTTATGATTTAACAACGAAAAAAAAAAAACCACCTCTCGATTCTAGTCACTTTCCACGCCTTTCTATTAAGTGCCAAAGCTACAACCTATCTGAACTCATTACCAAGTCTGAATTCTCCAATCCACAATGACCTTTTGGTGACCACAGGTGGTAGGAGGAAGAGATACCCCAACCATCCCTGAAGATATGGTCTGAGCTAGTTCTTTTCTTTAAAAAGTACTGAAACTTTGGGGGCAATCAGGTGGCATAGTGGATAGAGCACCAGCCCTGAAGTCAGGAGGACCTGCATTCAAATCCGGCCTCAGACCAAATACTTGACACTTACTAGCTGTGTGACCCCGGGCAAGCCATTTAACCCCAATTGCCTAAAAAAATAAATACATAAATAAATAAAATAAAGGTACTAAACTCTCAACTTAATTGGCTCAGGGGACTAAAGGCTCCAGCTGCTGACATAACTTTCAGGTCCCCTGAGTACAAAAAGTCACAGTGAGCTTCAGAATACCAGGAAAGCATCTTGGGGGACACAGAGCCAAAGTAAGCTGTGCTCAGCTGAATCAGCAGTGTCCTTGCTGAATATTCTTTCTCCGCTATAGCTAGGTATATCTCAATCTATCTATAGTCAGGTACTCTACAAGTGTTACGATATCAAACCTAAACCATTAGGAGATCAACATGAGCCAGGTACTTTACCATCTCCCCAAGTTATTTCAAACCATGGACCTGTGTCATAGTAATAATAATAAATTATAATTCTTTATACTGCTATTCTGTTCTTCTTGATCTTCATCCTAAAACCTTCCCACCTTTAACTAGCCCTACTTACTCTCTAATTCCCAAGAATAATCCTTATCTATAACATCTTAATAACAACACTCTGAAAATTACTGAATTTATACAGCTCAATTGGTTATACTTGTCTGTCTTGTCTCTATTATTCTGTAACCTTATTTAGGGGACAAGGTCTGTTCCCTACTATCTATCAAAAGAAGACAACAGGGGCAGCTAGGTGGCACAGTGGACAGAACACTGGATATGAAGTCAAGGGGACCTGAGTTCAAATCTGGTCTCTCAGATACTTGTTACTTACTAGCTGTGTGACCCTGGGCAAGTCACTTAACCCCAACTGCCTTGCCAAAAACAAACAAAAAAAAGAATACAACAGACTACTTTATATCCTATGAGAGCACAATACTTAATTTCAATTAAATTATATTAAACACCTACTATATGCAAGGCATTGTATACCATGTAAACAATAGTATCTGCTGACATTTATTAGTGAACAACACTCAACATCTTTAAACAGTGCATGCCAGGGTGCCAAAGTTTTTCCATTTGGTCTTTCTCATCTCCCTCAATAGGGAAGGTAGAGTCCTCATGCCACGGGACAGAAGGAAACAAAATGACAACTTACCATTTTTGTCTTCCTTAGAGAAGGCTAGTCCTGTTCTAACTATTTCATTTGTTAACAAGAACAATGGTCAATTTAATAAAAAACATCTTGGTTGAAAGGCAGTGTTTACCATAAATACGAAAATTATACCCTTCCTGTTACTGAAGAGTTATGTGATAATCTATTCCTACAGAGCATGCATCTTTTTCTTTTAAGATGTTTTACTGATTCCTTTTGTCTTTGTATCATAGATATTTCTGAAGGAAAAAAACCTCCATTTCCCTCTAGAATGAGCCTTCCTTTATAAGAAAAACAAACAATAACATCCTGTACAGAAGAGGCATCAAAACCACCACATATCTGTAAAACTTCCTAGAGAGAATCAGATTAAAATGAAAATGGCAAATGTTTAACAAGATAAATTAAAAATACAATATAACATAGATAACATTTATCTGTGGTTTTCTAAGTCAATATGGACCACAAGAATCCCTTTCTGAGTTTGACACTACTACCCTAAAGTAACCCAATTAGATAGTATTTACAACATTCTGCCCAAGTGACTACATTTCATTATATGTTCTGTAGATCAGTCACTGGTTTTTCAGTT
Source organism: Vombatus ursinus (assembly GCF_900497805.2). NCBI lineage: Eukaryota > Metazoa > Chordata > Mammalia > Diprotodontia > Vombatidae > Vombatus > Vombatus ursinus. The sequence goes on along the minus strand of NW_020954606.1, from coordinate 2,690,066 downwards.
ACTTAGTTTGAGTAATTTTAGTGATACTTTCATTTATACTGCTGTAGTCAACTGAGTAAACTGTCTTCTTGATTCTTCTTATTTCACTCTGAATTAGTTATTACAAATCTTCCCGTTTCTCTGAATTTCTTATATTCATCAATTCTCACTCCACAATAATAATCCATTGCATTCACATACCATGTTTACAGTTATTCCCCAACCAGGGGGCATCTACTTTATTCCCAGTTCCTTGGTATTAAAAAGAGTGCTGCTATGAATATTTTACGTTGGACCTTTGTTTTTGGCTTTGACCTTTCTGTTTCCTTCTCGAATTATGTCCAATAGCAATAGTGCTGAGCAATGTGCTGTACAGACAGTTTAGTCACTCCTCTTGCATAATTCCAAATCTCTTTCCAGAAAAATTATACCAAGCCAGAGCTCTACACAAGTGGACGAATACATCTGTCCCCAAAGCACCTCCATTACTGCCCTTGCTTTTGATCATCTTTGCCAACTTTGTGGTTGTTTTGAAACCTGAACATCTGTTAATATTAGTGACTGAAAGCATGTTTTTAAATGGTCATTTATAGTTAGCAATTTTTATTGTGAAAACTTCTCACAGTCTTTGACAACTTATCTATTAGGGGTGGGAATATTGTATTCACTCTTCAATTGTTCTTGATAACACTGCAGGACTATTATGGCCTGCTTCTCACCCTTACTTCTCCCAGACCTTTCTGAAGTTTGACATTAATCAAATTAGCAAAGTGTGACATTACAACTCTCTTGGTTTTTCTCCTGCTTTTCTAACCTCTATTCTTTATTTTATTGGCTCCAGTTCTCCTATAAAAATTTCCCCAAACATTCTCCAAAGTTTATCTTCTCAGTCCACTGCTAGAACTAAACTTAATGGGAAAAAAATTTTTTTTTAATATGTACTCATCAGGACTCATTCTTTAGTAGAAAAGAATGAGTCTTGACGAGTACATATTAAATATTTTTATATTCTATATTTTATATATTTTATCATATGTACATATTATATACTTATATTTTGTTATTTCCAAAATATAATATCATAACGAAATTCTTATTTTTCCAGATATTCTACTACATAATCCTTCCATCCTCATTACAATAACCTATTCTCACTATTGAGAAAATATGCCTCACAGTTCACTTACTCATAACTTTTCTGACACCAAATGACTTTGCTCTTTCTCCAATCTCTTTATATTGCTGTTTATTTCCTAGTTATCCTTCAAAACCTAGGTCTTCACGAAGTTTCACTGGCCTTAAGGATTTTATTCTATAAGGCACATACCTTCCTCTGAGGGTTGCCCATACAATTCATCTAATTCAGAACAAAATTCTTTGCAACAGTAGTTATACAGGCATATGCTTTCTCTCTCTAATTAGACCTTGATGTCTTGAAATTGAGAACCACGTCCTATGCTTCCTATACTCATTTATGTGCCACGTTAACCTAATTACTTGAACATAATATAAATTCAACAATGAAAACAACAAAAATTCTAAACACAAACAAAAAACTTCAACTTACCTGACTGAATTAAATGTAAGCAAAGCATTTCCAATGGATAAGATATGGTAGGATAGATGTTCATCATACCTTCACATGCTTTCTTCATCCTAGCAGTCTCATCAGGAAACTTAAAAATATAAAGACAAAATAAAACTAAATATTCATATTAGTAAAGTATTTCTAAATAAAGTTACACTGTGGATATATATGCAAGAATTTTTGTAAAAAGATATTTGAAAATCTTACTTTAGACAAACACTGAATGAAGTGTCTATAAAGTGTTTCATGATCTTCACTAGGAATATTATCTGAAGAGCTCAAAGCATTTTCAAATGCAGTGAAAAGCTAAAAAGACAAGTTATGGACATCATTATAGCATACTGAAATTACCAATATAACAAATGGAGACTTTATAAGGTTTTTTTAAAAAGTACAGCATTCACTGTTTCTTAGTTCCAAAGATCTTCCCATTTATTGTATGTATAGTCCGAGCGTGATTCTTTTCATGAAAAGAAATGGATCATTTTTTAGAAACACAGCATGAAAGTCCACGTCATATTCATTCTCCTGCCTCCAGGCCTCTGTACATGCCAGGGAGGGACTTTCTGCTTGTTGCTGCTTCCCTGAATCCCTAATTTCCTTCAAGATGCAGCTCAGCACCACATTCTACATGAACCTTTCTCCTGATCTCTCCAGCTACTGAGGCATTCCCCTCAAAACTGTATTACACTGTGTTCCCCATTAGAATGTAAACAGGAATTGTTTTACTGTTGTCTCTGTATCTCCAATATTTCTTGAGTGTGGGGAACTCCCATTAAGGAAACTGCTCTTACTATAGATTGATACCTGCTCTGCAAGTTAATAGTCTTAAAAAGACAGAGTAATCTAGTGAGCAAGAGTGCCTGCCACAGAGTAGGGGACCCTGGGTTTAAGTTCCATATCTCACACCAACTGCTATGTGACCCTGGGCAAGTTACTTAATTTCTCACGCCCCAAGCAGCTCTCAAAGATTGAGAAGTTAATGCCCCTCCAAAAAAGAGAAACAATTCACTCACCTTCTACCAGCAATAATGATAACTATTCCAGTTATAATTTAAATAGTTCTACAGAAAAATGAAATTAAATAAATCAAAGAGAAAATAACTAATGGCTCTCTGTCTTTATTATGTGTTCTTTTCACTATGAACACAAAGGAACCCAGAGACATTATCAGCATAGTTGAAATAATTTTTTTCTAATTAATTCAGTTGTACTTAAGTCATTTTTCAAGTCATGTCCGACACTTCATGACCCTATCTGGGGTTTCCTTTGCAAAGACTAGTTTGCCACTTCCTTCTCCAGCTCATTTTATAGATGAGGAAACTGAGGCAAAGAGACTTGCCCAAGGACACACAGCCAGTAACTGTCTGAGGTGGGATTTGAACTCGGGAAGCTGAGCCTTCCTAACTCCAGGCCCATCACTCTATTCAGCATACAACCTAGCTGCCCTTTTCTAATTAATACGTTATTGAGTATTTTATATACAAAGCTCTTAGGGGCGGGTAGGTGGTATGATGGATAAAGCACCAGCCCCAGAGTCAGAAGGACCTGAGTTCAAATCTGTCCTCAGACACTTACTAGCTGTGTGACCCCAACTGCCTCCCAAAACAAAACCCAAAAAAATGCAAAAACAAAGCTCTTATTTTTAAAAACATAGTCAACTCCCAATCATATATGCTACGTAAATCTAAAATTTAATATCACAGATAATTAAAAAGTCATGTACATGTCCTTGAAATGCAGTGTGTGGGGAAAAAAAAAGAAATACACTATTTTATATTCTGGTAGTTCAAAAAGCTTCAGACAAAACAATGAAGTTACACTGGGAACACATGGCTTAGCATGTTCTAGCATGTTCTCCAGTTTCTCCAGTTTCCCAATTCTGTCTGCCTAACTCAACTCTTCTTCAAAGTGCTCTCCACGGTGGGAGATGGGCAACATCACCCCTCAAACTAATACAAAACATCGACCCTGCTTTCTACTAAACTTGCTACTTTTCTGGCTAATACTTTCACTGGATCAAGGATGTCGTTTGTTATTGTTGAAGTGAAGCTTTAAATCACAAGTACTTCAATGCTGATTATGTATCTAGTGAGACAAAAGTAGACCACAAGAGTGACAGTAAACAGAAATAATGAATACTTGAGGTATTGACTAAAGTAGTAAATTCAATAAGAACTTAGAAATAAGGAAGCAGAACGTAAGAAATGCAAAAATGTCTTTGCTAAATGACTCACCAAACCAAATATTCTGTCTGATTACAAAGAATATTTGTCCTCCATGCTATCGCTTCAAAGCAATTCAATGAACAAGTATAGCTCTTAAGAAAAAGAGCAAAACAGTCTCTATTCTCAAGAACTTTACATTCTATTATGCACATATACAAGTGAGGATATACAAAATAGACAGAAGGCAAGCTGGGGCAGAGGGAGGGGGCAGAAGCAGCTAGGAGGACAAAGAATGGCCTAATGTAGAAAGTGGTGCTTGAGCTGAAAATGAAAGCAAAACAAGACCTCCACGAGGCAGAGGTGAAGACAGCATTACAAGCAAGGGGGAAGACTAATGTAAAGGTACAGTGATGAGTAACAGAATATCAGGAATGACAAACAGCAAGAAGGTCAATCATTCTGAAGCACAGAATGTATGGAGAATAGTAATGTTTATGAAGTCTAGAAACTGATGATTTAGTGGAAAAGTTCACATACAAACAAGGGACTCAAAATCTAGGGCTTGGTGTGCTAGTCCCGTCCTTGTCCCAGAAGCCACATAATTTCTGTTCCTAAAGCAAGTCAGGGACTCCCTTTATCAACTACAAGATTCTAAATAGAAAATCCTATGAAACTATGAAATACTTTTTTTGCTAATATTAACTTTTACCACATATTCATTTTTTCACTGAGGGAAGGACACTAAAGACTTGGAAAAACATTTCTTATTTTATTGCTTCCCTGCCCCCACAAAAAAAAAAGTGACAACTACTGCCTCAAGTGCTTACTTCTTTCACCTCTACAAATTCTTTATAAGACTCTCTCTGAATATTAAAATGTAGGGCCAAGGGACACCAAAGAACCACATGTGCACATGAGCAGGCTGCAACACACTGCCAATCAATCAATAAGTTTTTATTATGTGCCTATTATGTGAAAGGCCCTGGGGATACAAGTAAAAAGAATGAAGTTAATTGAAGAAACAACAATTATGCATGAAGAAATATACAGTATAAATATAAGGTTAAAACATACAATGTATAAAAAACAGTTAAATAGAAGGTAGTTTGAGAGGGAGGAGGTCACTAATAGTTGGGTGCATCAGGACAGGCTTCATGAAGAAGTTGGTGATTGAGCAGGGTCTTAAAAGAATACATTCTAGTAATGGGAACATCCAGTGCAACGATACAGAGATAGAATGTTACATGTGAAAACAGAGAGAAGGACAGTGGGTCAGAGTGAAGGAGGAAGAATAATGTCCAACAAAAATAGAGAGGTTAGAGCTACAATGTGAAGGGCTTTAGAAACTAATGAAAGGAATTTCTATTTTATATTATAAGCAATAGGAAGCCACTGGAGTTGACTAAGTAGGAGAATCACACAGTCAGACCTTCACTTGGGGAAAATTCCAATAGCAATGGTGAAGGAACAGTGGCATGAAGAAAGGCTTAAAGCCAAAAGCTCAATTTGAAGGCTGCCGAAATAATCTAGGCAAGATGCAATAAAGTGGTAGCTGCGTGAATAAAGAGGAGATAGAGGTGAGAAATGATGTGGAGTTTGAAACAACCTCTAAGTAGATACTAAAGTCTCCCAGTATAAGGCAAGAGGTGGGGAATAAAGGAAGATGGTGAACCAGGTAATGACTCCTCAAGAAAAGGGAGAATGCCTGGGTGTTGGAAATATCACAACTACTATAATTCACATTGGCTAGAAATTTTGATTGAGTGGACTTCAAAAGAAGAAAGGCTGTTGATTTCAGGAAAAACTTCCTCAGAAGAGCTATCCAGAAGTAGGATGGACTATCTCCGGAGGTAGTGAGTTTCCCCTCATTGAGGTTTATAATCAAAAGCCAAATGATTATTTATTGAGTTTGTGACAGAAGGTATTTAACTCAGAATAGAGGTTGAACTAAATGGCTACTGAGATCAATAACAAGTATTTATTTAATTGAACAAACATAAAGAACCTTTCAACTCTGAAATTCTGTGAACTATATAAATATATAATATATATGTATATACATATACATTATATATGTAAAATAAAATTACCAATTGCTGAATTTCATCATTTTCTTCTTCAGTACTCTCAGCCAATAACTGAGTTAACTTTATCCACAGCTGGTAAACCTCTTTTTTCTCTGCACCATCGTCCCTTCTTGCTTTGATAAGTCTGTGCCATGTTTGAGCCATCTGCCAAAAAAAGAAATGATATAGTATTCCAAAAAATGAAAAGCTTGGTCATAAACTGACCAAGTTAATATTCTGAACTTTATTTTTATCAATTAATTCTAAATAGGTTTTTAAAATGATAATTAAAAGAAGCAGACATTCTAGACTTCAACTGAAATGAGATGAAACAAATCCACTCCATTCAACAAACATTTATTAAGACCCTATTATGTGCCAGGCACTATGCTAGTTGCTGGGAATGCAAAGATCAAAAAATAAATAAATAAAAGTCTCTATCTTCAAGAAGCTTACAGCTTATTGGGGGAATCAACATGTACACAGAAAATTAAATACAAAACATATACAAAGTAAATACAAAGCAATTTCTGGAAGAGAGCACCAGTAACAGAGACAATTGGACTACAGTTCCTGGAGGAGATGGCTCCTAAACTGAGCCTTGACAAGAGCAGGCATTTCATGAAGCAGAGGTGAGAGAGAGCGTTACAAGCAATAAGGGGACAAGCCTATGCAGAATCACAGAAATGGACGGGCATATATGGGGGACATCAAGCATTCCAATTTCACTGGAATGTGGAAGGGGAAGTACTGTGCCAGAAAGCCAGGAAATACAGGTTAAAGTCAGCTTCTGAAAGGCTTTAAAATACATAAGAGTTTATATTTTCTCTTTTTAAATACATATAGCAGTATATTTTGACCTGGAGTTTCTTGACCAGGGAAATCATATGGTCAGATCCATACTTTAGGTGTATTAATCTGGCAGCTGTGTGGAGAATGGATTGGAAAGAAGGGGGAATGGACGCAGAAAGGCCAAATGGGAGATACATACAATGATACAAGAGAGATAATGAAGATCTGAACTAGTGTGGTAGTTGTATGAGAAGAAAATCAGTTAGACCATAGGATCATAAAACTCTTAAAGGCCACCTAGAGGCCCATTCATTTTACAAATGAGGAAACAGAGGTTCAGGGAGATTAAACAGGTTGCCAAAGGTCACTCAGGCAAGGAAGCATCTAAGATGGGATCTCTCACTTCAGAGCCACTGCTCTTTCGCCTATAGCACCAGGGAAGAGTTGAGGATGACTCTAAGGTTGTGTAACTGGGTCACAATAAGAATGGTGAACCCATCAACAGAAATAAGGAAGTTAGAATGAGGGGAGCATTTAAGGGAAAGATAAATTCTGTTTCTAGACATAGTGAGCTTGCGATATCTACAGGACATTCAGATTGCTGATGCCTACTAGGTAGCTGGTGAGATAGGACTAGATTTCAAGATGAGACTGGGTCTGAATATAGAGATCTCAGAGCTGTCTGCATAGACATGGTAAATGAATCCATGGAAGCTAATAAGATCACCAGCAAAGAGAGGGTCAAGAATAAAGAGGGCCCTGGTCAGAGCCCTGAGATGCACCCACAAAGAGGGAGTAGTATACAAATGATGATCCAACAAAGGAGATTGAGAAGCAGCCAGAGAGTCAGGAGGAGAGCCAGAAAGGAACAATGTCACAAATGCTCAAACACTCCTCTCCCCTCTTACAGAACTCTCCAAGTACACTTGGCCTAATCCAGCTGCTTTTCCCATCTTTGTTCTCTTTCATATAATCTTACCTCTCTTATAAGTATATCTGGAAAGGTGATGGTAAAGTCCAAATGTAAAAGCTATATAGAGTTTCCCTGGTACTGAAAAAAAAAGATGGGTTGTTTTTTTTGTTGTTTTTTTTTTTATCTTTGTAGATCTTTTCCACCTTTTCGTTGTTTGCTGACATCCTTTCAGTTTCATCCTTAAATGCTCTCAGAGTGCCTTTGCTTAACTGGGTTGCTTGATTTCATTTTTATTAAAGATATCATTAAACGGGTTGTACCCTTCACAGCTTTGCTATTTTATGAAGCAACAGTGCATATATATAGTTTTCAAACAAACTTTTCTCTAACATTTTACAAATGGGTTTATATTCTAAACTGCTGCTGTCCTTGGATGCTTTATCTCTTTACCTGCAAGAAGTCAAGCATTTGAGAAAGGTTCTTTTGGGGGTCTTTTGCTCTCCTCATTATGTAAAATGAATTTCATCAGTTAAACTTGTGCAAATAATTATAGTTATAGACTGTTTTTGGATTCTTTCTTCAGTCCAGATTCCATTTTTTGTTGTTAATAATTTTTTTAAATAGGTCAGGTCAGAGTGGTTTTCATTGCAAATCTTTTTTTTTTATTTTATTCTTTCTTCCAGCTTTGTATTAATTTTGATCTTTATTATAACAAGTCTATTACCTGATTATATACAAACAGCTAATTCAGAAATGATGCTATAATAGTAACAGTAATCAATATATAATCAGGGCTTTTTAGGGGCAGCAAGGTGGCACAGTAGATAGAATGCTGAGCTTGGAGTCAGGAGGATCTGAGTTCAAATCTGGCCTCAGACACTTACTAGCAGTGTGACCCTAGGGAAGTTACTCAACCTCTATTTGCTTCAGTTTCCTTATCTGTAAAATGGGGATAACAATGGCACCTACCTCCCAAGGTTGCTCTAATGATCAAATAAGATAATAATTGTAAAGCACTTAGCATAGTTCCTGGCACACAGGAAGCCCTACATAAATTTTAGCTACTATTATCATTATTATTATTATTATTATTATTATTTTAAAACACTATCAATTTCATTTTTGTCATGTTCCTCAAAGCCTTTCCAGCATTATGGAACCCATCAGAGCTTGCACTACTCTGGCAAAGCCTTCAAGAATAAAGGGCACTTCAATGATACATTAGAGTAGATTTTTTTTTAAAGGATTCAAATCCATACTACCCTTATGTTAGAAATATGGAAAAGACACTACAGGTAAAACTACTCCCTTCTCTTCTCAATGGTTTACAGCATAAGCTCTGAAAACTTCAAAATTTGGAAATTCAGTTGCATTAAACTATTGTAAGACTTTTAAAATTTAAATTAAAAGTTAAATAACTTTGATAACGGCTTTATAGCAACCAAATCTAGCACCCCCAGAAAATTACTAACCAACCTCCAGGTATTTCTTTTCTTGGTGATAGAGATCCACAAGCTTCTTACAGACATCACACCACTTCTGCTTGTCAACACTTGAAAAAAACAGAAATATCTTAAAGTAGTTGAAAAAACAATCCCCAAAATTTGCAACAACACTTAGTGTTATTTACTGGGTGCTATTTTAGACAACAGCTAAACTCTCATATTATAAGCAATATTTTCATACAGAAGTGAGCCTAAATAACTGTCTCCAAAACAAAGGGTCAAAATTTTAGGCTGTTCAATGTTGTGAATTAATATTTCATATTAATATTTATTTGTAAAATTAAGCTATGTTTATATTTCGTAAGATTATAATATCTTGGGAAGATTTCTAGAAAGGCATGGACAAAGAAACTCAAACAGGATCTGCTTAAGGCATTGAAGAGGTTGTGACCTGCACTAGCAGAGATGGTGCCCCCACCAACAGGCTAAAATCTCTGTGGAGTTAAAGGACTCTACGGCATTCCTTTAAAAGAAAAAGTCTGATTCTCAATGTCTAAGTCACTTACATAAAGTTTTCAATCAACAGCTTATTCTAATTTGAGCTTACCAAGTAAACAGTCTTTTACCATATGTTCATTACCTTTCATAGAGATCCAAAAGCTTTTGGTAGACAGTGATCAAGTCATCTTTGGCATCTGTATAGTTAGATTTCTCATATAAACTTGCTAACCCCTAAATGAATGAGCAGTCAATCAGTTTTCCAAAAACGTACAATATTTAACATATGAAATTTCCTTAAATGCGTACATCACTGATTAAAGTTGATAGATCATTTGCAACATTTCTATGATAAAGGTTATAACACAATCCCCAAATCCCAAAATAGTATGGCCTGTATGATATTGTGTTCTATCACAAAAGCAAGCAAAAACAGCATTTTTTTTTTGCCTCACTCTTCAACAGCCATTAGACTATAAAAGCAATTAGATGTTCTAAGTGTAGTAATATAAAAATACTTTCACTTGGAAAAGCAGTATAGTATAAGAAAAGAACACATGTTCTAGAATCAGAAGTCCCCCTAAGTTAAAATCCCATCTCTGCCACTTATTAGCTGTATGAGTTTGTGCAAGTCACCTGACGTTTAAAATTTCATTTCCTCTTATGGAGTAAGAGGGTAGGAAGGGAATCTAAGGTCCCTTCTGGTTTTATGGTGAAATGTCCTCATCAAGAGGTCTTAATAAACAAGTTCCCTAGAGTCCATGTCTCATTCTATTCTTTTGCAGAAAACAGTAAACCAAGATATGAATAATTTATGCATATATTAGTAAAAAGAAGTTAAACCAGGAAAGATTTGGAGAATATCATAAGCAATAGTAAAAACATCAATATACAAAACACAACTAAAATGTATTCAATTATTAAAATATGTGACTGACAAATTTTTCTTCAATAAATGTTTTTAATTCAATTTCCTACAAGGATACTAAAAAGAATAGGAATTTCTATAAGAACTTTTTGGTGAATTTACAATTAAACTTTTCAGGTTTGTAAATGAATCAGCAATAATATAATCAAGCCGAATGCCAAATTGTGTCATTTAAAAGATCATTCAGGGGGCAACTAGGTGGCGAAGTGGATAGAGCACCAGCCCTGAAGTCAGGAGGACCTGAGTTCAAATCCAGCCTCAGACCAAACACTTGACACTTACTAGCTGTATGACCCTGGGCAAGTCACTCCGCCCCAATTGCCTAAAAATAAATAAATAGATAGATAGATAGATAGATAAACAGATAAATAAATAATAAAATAAAATAAAAAAAGATTATTCTACTCAGAATATTTCAGATCCAAGCTCTGAGGTCTGAATGTATCTTTGATTTATCCTATTACCTCTATCCTGAGATCAGTAATAAGCTAGCTAGTCCTCTGAAAACACAGCACAAACACTCATCCAACATCCCACGTACCTGCCAGGCCAATAACTGGTCTGGTTCTAGTTCAGCTGCTTTCCTGTAGGCCCCCTGGGCTTGATCAGGCTGTTCCAGTTCAGCTGCTGCCACTCCAATAAAAACCCAGGCATTGTAGTTATTCTTCTCTTGTTTCAATACGGTCTGCTCAGAGACATAAAAGTAATTCATTAAATCAGACCAAACCCACCTATCTCCCAAAACACATCAACCAATTTAAGAGCGTACGTTATTTTATAAAATATATTTGATTTTAAAATACATTTATGTAATTTTATCTGTCTTCAATTTGCCTTCTTGTCTATAACTAAATTAATATTAAAATTGGTTTGCATTCCCTCAAGATTGATATGAGGAAACTAGCCTGGAACTGAAAATTCACTGTAAAAAGTAAATTGAATAAAGACATTGAGAACTGATCAATTTCTTTTTAGAATGGAAGATTCCCCAAATACCACAAGCCAGACTTAGTAAAATCCAATTTCTAAAAATTTAAAACAAAGTAAATTACCTAAAACTTCATCTTCATCCTCACATTTACTTAATTCCAGATTTCATCTCATTCTAACCCATAAAACTCAACTCCTCATCTGACAGTTCCCTTCGACTTATTCCACCATTATTTCTATTTATCATGATCCCAAACCTGTATATACAATCTTCATTAGGTATAATTGTGCAGTAGTGTGGGTATTCTGTGCCATATATCATTACCATGAATATTTATTTTTCTGTTACCTCACAGAAGAACTTAATGCAGGGATTGCTGCATTTACAAATGACAGCCACTAAAAGTCAGGTTGATCAAGGAGAGGGAAAAAAATCTCAGTATCCTAGTAAATTGTGTGTTGTGGAAAACATTAGCCTTGGAGTCAGAAGACCTGGGTTCAAATGTGATTCTCAAATTGATAACTGTGTGATTGTAGTCAAGTTATTTAACGTCTCGAGGCCTTAGTTCCTTCACTAGTAAAATGAAGGACAATGAATTAAATGTTCTCAAAGGTCCTTCCTAGTTCTAATATGCTGTATTTCTGTGAACTACTTATGTGTTATCTAGAGATGATCCACAATTCCACAATTTTTACAGTAAGAATAGTTTGTATTTTTGTTGTCTACAAGACATCTCTAGCAACAATCTGCCCCTGGCACTAGTCTACTAAACAAGTTCAATTACCATCAAGAAAGGATCATACCACCTACTGAAAAACACCCACACCATGGATGGAAGGAATTATACAAATATGTGCCCAGGAGATCGACAGAATCATAGCAAATGTGTTATGGTGAAGCCATTTCAGTATCAGATATTCATATAGCTTCACGCTGATCTGCATTCCCAATGCTACATAAGATGGATAAGCCTTTTCAAATTAAATACTTTCTCCAGTCTGTGACTTTTTTTTCTCAGCTGAACATGACTACTTTAAATTGCAGGCTACTTGGTGATGCTGTGCAAGTATCTTTTTACATAGTATACTGTATAACGCTAACGCAAACACTTAATAAAACATCTATTAGCATGTATTAATGTAAAATTAATAAAGCATCTATTAGTGTGTAATTTCATGTATACTTCAAGGAGCTGTTTTATCTTATCCTTTCAACAGTGCAGACTGCAATCCACCTTTAACTTGGTAGATGGTCTTCAAATGTTCTAATGGTCAAAAAATTCACCATCCTAAGAGTAGTTGGTTTGAAGGCTATGCAAAACTAAGCTAGACTGGCTCACAGATAAAAAACAAAATCTGTTCCCATTCCCATATTTTAGATTTTCTAGCTTGATAGGATCTTCCAGAGTGCCAGTACTTTTGGCACAGCCTTTCAAAATCAAGACCACTAAGACACAATGAGGACTTTAGTGGAAATGTTGTAGTAAAATTCAAATGACCAGTATACTAAATTCCTATATCTGGTTTTGCAAGATAATGAACAAGGGGTAGGTTTAAAAAGATGAGAAGACATAATCCTTACCCCCATTAAGGAGTTTATAATCTTGGGGCGGTTAGGTGGTACAGAGGATAGAGTGCTGGGCCTGGAGTCAAGAGGATCTGAGTTCAAATCTAGTCTCAGATACTTACTAGCTGTGTGAACCTGGGCAAGTCACTTAACCTCTGTTTGCCTCAATTGCATCATTTGTAAAATGGAGATAACAACAGCACCTACCAACTAGGGTAGTTTTGAGGCTCAAATGAGATAATAATTGTAAAGTGTTTTAGTACAGTGCCTGGTTGATAGTATGTACTACATAAATGTTAGCATTATTATTAGCTATTAGTAGAAAATCTAGTAGAAAGGATATGCAGACAGATAACTTATAAAAAGAATAATGTGATAAATGCAAAGGAAAGAAACAAAAAAAAAGAGATTTCCTGTAAGAGAGGGAAAGAAGATGAGAAAATGCTTCATGGAGGTGATGCTTAAGGTATCCCTTGAAGGCAGAAAATGGGAGACAGACTATTGTGAGCATAAGTGATGGTGACTTTTGTTGTTTGTTGTTTACTCGTTTCAGTCGTGTCCAACTCTTTGTAACTGGAAAACAAAAGTTCTTGCCACTAAAATCCTTAGCACCATCAAATGGTTCAACATCAGAAGTTAATATGGTTTTATTAGGGAAAATGGCATCAGAGAAGATACTTCACCATCTGCTTTGCTACTGCACTCTACGGACGTGCAACTAATACTTGCTATGAGTGTGTTGTCTCTTCCTGTTAGAATGGGAGCATCTGGAGAGCAAATACTGTCCTGCTTTCTCTATTTGTATGCCCAGTACATTGTACATAATAAGTGCTTTTTCATTCATTCATTCATGATTATGGTATCAGTGTAAGGATTTGAGAAAAGAGGAAACTAGAGGTAAAACCAGTTAAGAAACTGGCATAATAATTTAGGCGAGAAGGTAATGTCTCAACCAGGACAGTATCAGAGAAGACAGGCAGCAAGACAAACATTTCTCTTTTACCATTTCATGAAAATTTTGGTTTGTCAAAGAACTGTAAATTTAATCTTGCTACAATTAACTCAAAAGAACTATCTCAATCCTTTTTGTTGTTGCTACACAGCTATTTTTATTCTGATGTTGTTTGGTAAGAAGATTTGGTTTATTCATGTGTAGATGCCTTAACTTTTACCACTGGGTTATCAGGAGTATGTTCATCCAGATTAGAGTCAAAACACATAATTTTCATGTATCTGACAGGCCTTATTTCTGGTCATTTCATATTCAGGTACTGAGTATCTGCAAATGAGTCAGTAACATATTAACTTGTTAATAACGCTAAGATGAAAATCATTAATGTGACAAGTGCTTAAGTTCTCTAGGCAAAAGAAGATTTCTGGAACCTGTGACATTTGGAAAAACCTACAAAACTAAAAACATACTACCATCACTTACTGTCCCACAAACACAAAGATAGTTTAAGAAGTCGACTGCGAAGACACACCCTTAGTAATTTTAGGCTTTCTCTTCCAGGAACCTACTACATTAACCTACCGTCATTAAGTGAAACAATGCCTAGTAGTTCATTACCATCAAGGGCCCAAGGAAGCACAAGCCACCATGCACCAATGTTCTTTCCTCATTACCTGCCCTTTCATCACTGGACTAAAAAATATATTGTCCCGGTTTCCAAACTTAAGGCTCTAGATGGAAAGTACATGGCATCACAAAAATGCTACCTCATTCGAGTCTCACAACAACCCCAGTAAGTAGGTGCTGTTCTTATCTTCATTTTACAGATGAGGAAACTGAGGTGGACAGAGGTAAAGTCTCTTGCCTAGGTCAGAGAACTAATAAGTATCTGAGGCATGATTAGAACTCAGGTCTTCTTCCACCTAGACGTTCTAACAATAAAAAGCAAGCAGTGTCACATTCAGTATCTACAGTACACAAATAATATAAATTCCTCGCTGCAGGAACTATAACTTAGCAATATGTTCATTCAACTGAATAAATTATTACACACAACAAAGTCTTACATGTACATGATTACAGGAGGAAATTATCACATATACAAAGTCTATGAGCTCCTCCAGATCAGGGACTGTTTTCTGACTTTCTTTATACACCCAGTACTTCAAATGGTGCCTTTAAGTGCGACAAGAGGCGCCTGAAAACTACTAGCTGACTGACTGAGGTATCTTTTTTGGCAAATGGGCTTTATAGCTCTTTCGAAAAAAACAGTATAATATTCGAGCCATTTAAAAACTCAGATGAATTGGAAACTGAAGGCAACAGCCAACTCTGACTTAGGCAAGGATATGTTTTACCACTTATCTCCAATCAAAATTAATCAACTTAATGTTTATAAATTTTTTGTGTGTTTAGGCTATATGTGATCAGTTAATATGCAAACTCATAGTGCCTATAAATGAGTTGATAATACAATTAATTTTAGGAAAACTGGAAGAGTTCTATTACCTTACAATGCTTTAAAGCTTCCTTATATTCTTTGTTTCTTATTGCATCTCTGGCACTTTTCAATGCTGTCTTCACCTGCTTATTTGACATCCTATTAACAAGAAGAAATGACATTATAGTAACATCCCACTTATCCAGGAGATAGATTTCCAGCAACTTTAATTTACATAATACAGTATGTCACTTGGAAGTAACTTTCAGGAATACTAGAACAAAGCTTTCAAAAATCCATGAACTTTGCTCTGTGAGAAAGAGATGAAACTGGTACCTCGACATTGTTATAATATGAAATTAAGGTTAATGATTTAACAAACTTGGCTACTTGGTTTCCCTGGGCCACTATTAATTTTAACAAAGTTATACTGTATAGCAACCAGAAATATGAAGCAATGGAAAAGTAACAGGTGATTTATCTTACATACCCTTGTTCTATGAACTTACTAAACATGGTTTAGCCTTTTCTTGATAATTCAATCATTATTATGAACATTAATTATACAAAAACAATGTCAGTTTATCAAGTTGTGTAAAAGACTGCTTGTTTTCATATTAAAGTATTGGGGTTTTTTTTAGTTACCTAGGGAGGAAAGAGAAATAATCATGAAATCACAGAATTTCTAAGTTGAAAAAGAACTCAGCAGCTAATTATTACTTCTGCCCACACCTAAAAGGAATTCCCACAACACTATACCCAAAACATAGTTAATCAGAGGCCAGAAGAATTACATTTTAAGAAGCTTCCCATCAAAAATGGTTAAGATTTTTAAAACCAGGTAACACTAAACAGGGGTAACCTTTGGTATGGAAATAGGTATGGGAAATCAAAATGGTAAGGAATTATTCCATTTAATGAGAAAATCCACCCCCTCACCCACCACACACACATTTTAGGCTTTAAAGTCTTAAAAAATTACTGCCAATCTCTCATCTGCATAAATTCCTCAGGGAGACATATAAAAGCAAAGCCAGAGATAAATCGTGACTTTCCTAAGGGATTAAACACACACAGAGAACTTACCACATAACTAAGACTTAAGTCATAAGATATATTACAAAATTAACTGAAATAGATTTTAATTTGTCAAAACTGAGCTTGGAGATTTGCACTTCTATTTTAGCAATTATACCCAAGAAACTTCACAGCTTTATATGAAGGAAAGAAGTGTAATTTGAGGAAATAAACTTAAAGCCAAAAAAGGAAGCAGGATTCACTTGTTATTTTTCAATTCATCATCCTTACCATAAAGCTGAGTTCAAACCACTTGAACAGAGCTCTGTCTTTGGCCTGGATCTGGCTGATATTTTATCAACAAGTTGGATAAAAGTATAGATGACATACTTATCAAAAATGCAAAGAAAAAAACAAAGGAGTAGAGGGAATAACTCATGGAATGGCAGAATGGGTGCCCCAACATCCTAACAAAGCTAAAATTTGAAGATGAAACTTAGCAGGGATAAATTTACAGGCCTAAGCCTAGGTTTACTATCTACACTGGTTACAGTATAGAGAGTAAATCAATCACTCAACAGGCATTTACTACACAATGACAATGAATCTAGTACTGCATTAAGCATTGGGGATGCAAATACAAAAAATGAACTGGCCTCCACTCTCAAAGGGATTACATTCTATCAGGGGAGACAACACATACATATACTTCTACTCAGAATAACTGTAAGGCTGTCTGGAGGAGGAGGCCACTAGCAGTTGGGGAGATGGGATTTATGAAAAAGTAGTACTTGAGCTGATTCATGAAAGAAGAAAGGGATTGTACCAAGCAGAGAAAGAGAATACAGTATTTCAGGCATGGAGTCAGCCACGCAAAGGCACAAAGACAGGAAAGTGAATGTCATATGTGAGAAACAGCAAGAATCTAGAACATGTAAAGGGGGAATGATGTGTAATTAAACTAGAAAGGCAGATTGAGGCTAGGCTGCAAAGAGTTTTAAAAGCAAAGTTAATATTACCCTAAAGGCATTATCATAGGGAAAGATGTGGCTACAAAGTATTTCACATAGACCTGTGAGTTTTAATAGACTATTAAGTTAAGTGAGTGAGAAGTGTGATATTATAGGCCAATAAAGTAATGTAATCTTAGGTGACAGCAAACAGAATTTCATCAAACTAAATCCCATCAGACAAATATGGTACGGAGGAATCAATACTACACTTAAATCAGAAAATGTGATCTAAATCCTCGTTTTAGCTCTCCAAACCTCAGTTTTCTCAAGTGTAAAACGGGGATCAGAGGATCTGGCTAGCAGAGATGTTAGAGGTCACTTATTTCATATGAGAAAACAGGTTCATAAAGTAACTTGCTCAAAGTCATATATGCAGTAACCTGCAGTCAGGATTTGAACCCAGATCCTTTGACTCCAATTTATGTTCTATTTCCACTACAATGCACAGCATCCTGAAATAAGTTCTTAACAAACTGGAAGGTACCATTTTTATATAAATGTGAATTGTTATTACGGTAACCAATTCTGAATAGCGCACTGTAGAAGGGCCACTGAAAAGTTACAATGTATACTAAGGAAGATTTCTAGAGGGGGAAAGGAGACATTAAGCCACAAACTACATCAGCCGGAGAAGCTAAGAACAGTTACCATGGAGAAGAGAGTGGGGCCCAAACAGCTGTGCTCAGATATTAAAAGACTATCAGGTGGAAGAGAGATTAGCTTTGTTGTGCTTGGCCCAGAACACAAAAGGAAGAACAATAGGAAGATTTTTAAAGAGCTGCAAATTTTGGTTTTTAACAGAGTTGTCGAAAAATGGAAAGGGTTGGTTCCGGAATACAAAGTTCTCCATAATTTCAAGGAAAGGCTTTAAAGTCACTTACTAGACATTTTGGAAATCAAATTCATACTTTGGATAAGGACTAAAGTTGAATGAGATGACTTTTTAAGATTCTTCCACCTCTAGAAATTATTTGATTCTCTGATTGATTTTTCTGTTACCAAAACAGAGGTTTTAGATCCATAATAATTTTTAAAAATTACACATATTTCCATTTTGTTCCAATCTTACATCTCTCCCCTACAAAAATTCTCAATTACAGAGGTAAATAAACTCAGAGCCTAGACTATGTAGAGCCAAGATTTTATCTACTAAAATCCTATACTGACACACAGTATCAACCTTATTTTAAGAGATTTGAATATCTTTTCTCTGAAGAGTTCAAAACATGAAACAGTTCATCTGCTTAAAAATGAGCATTTTATCCCCCATAGAATCAACTTTATTATCTATTACCAATAACAATGTCTTGGATTTATCTAGTGTCCATCCTTCAACATTTCATACCCATTTAAGTTATTTACTTTTAAAACAGGTGAAGTGGGATGCTCTGTGTCATACCAAATTTTGCACATGTGTAAGATGGAGACAGGGCAGTGGCAAGGGTGCTGGGACCAGAGACAGGAAAATCTGAGTTCAAATTCAGCTTCAGATAGGTATTAGCTGTGTGACCTTAGGCAAGTCACTTATTTATTTCCTTCACTAGCACTTCAGACAAAGTAAATGCATGCTTCCACATGAAAGGAAACAAGGCAAAAAGTTCAAAAAAGCTTCTTCAGTAATTTTAGCAATAAAAAGAAAACTCAATTTGGAATGTAGGAAATTTACTCTTAAGCATGTAACTTGAACATTCTATAAGTTATCTAAATTCATCATTTTGCTGTAACAATTTTTTTAATCCATCACAAACCATATTTGTTTCCTAGTAAATAAAGTTCTATTAAACTTCAGCTTAGTATTAAAAAAATTTTTTATCATCTTTGCATGGCCTACTCACTTAAAATCTACTCTCTCAATGACGCTGGGAGAAAAGTTAAGCAGAAACAAAAGAGCAGCAGTATTAATAAAGCAAAAAAATCAAACTATTAGGCCCCCTAAGTCTTTCTAACCTCCTTATATCCAACAAGAGGTGTCAAAATAGTTGAGGAAAATCTCAAGAGGTAGAAAACCGAGGCCAGGAAAGTAATCCTCCACCTAACATAAGGTACCAATAAAAGCTGAAGTTAACAAGAAGCAAAAAGATAGCTACTATATAAATTACTTGCCTGCAATCTGGATTTAATGCTATTTAAGAAGCAGGAATGAGACTTTTTTATGGCTACAACCAGACATACAATTTTTTAAAATATGACTTTGGTCATTTTTACGTCATGATCTTACCTGACAATTTTCTTGACTTAAATTTATAAGTGCAGTTATCGCTTTTTTTTAAAGGATTATAAACCTTGATTGGAGAGGCCAGTAAATTTTAATGTGAAATTCACACTAAAATTTCTTCAAGCTGAAGAATCCTTTGGTAAAAATAGCTGCAAACTAAGAAAAATAATCATTGTTATTTTAGATTTTTCTGACAAATAGTATTGAATATTTGGCAAATACGAAGGAAATACAAAAAAAAATGGCAAAACGAAAGGGACCATTTAAAAAATTCCAGAATTTTAAAATAAATAAACCCCAAAATCAAGTTCCAACAGGTTTCTTGCATTCATCCCTTCCTTTCCATTTCTCCTCCCATCACTTCTTGCCTGACCCACTGAAAGAACCTGGTCTCTTCCCTCCCCCAATCTATTCTACATATGACGGTTGAACTAACATACTTAATACAGAGTTTTGATTGCACTCCTGCCTAAAAAGCTTCAATAGTTCCCTATTGCCTATCTGGATAAAATACAAAACTTCTTAGTCTAGCAAAGTCTTCTACAATCTAGCTCTAAATTCCCTTTGCCACCTTGCAGCAAACGTAGTACATATTTCCTACAATCAAGCCAAGTTGACCAACTTGCCATTTGCTAGTATCACCCCCATCTCCTTGAAATGCCCTGACTCCAACTCCTAAAATCCTACCCCTTCCCTTAAAAGACAAACTCAAATTCTTAACCCATCCTTCTCCAAACGTTCATACTTATACTTCTCTTAAATATCATGTACCACAGAGTGATACAGTGAAAACACTGGTCTTGGAGTCAAATGCTCTATTACTTACTACCCATGTGACCTTGGGAAGATCACTTACGCTCTCTGCCCCATAGCTGCTTCATCTCAAAGAGCTGGCATTTACACAGAGCTTTAAGGTTTGCAATGCGCTTGGCATAAATTATTTCATTTGATCCTCATCGATAAAATGAAGGCAGTTTAGATAATATTCAAGTTGCCTTCCAGTTCTAAATTTCATTCCCTTCTACTTATATTTCAATTTGCATTATACAGTTATTTGTGTTTATCTCTCCTCTGCCCTACATGATAAGTTTCTTGAAGGCAGTGAAGATGCTTTATTCACTTTTTCATCTTGTGGGGCAGGAAGACCTGGGTCTGAATCCCACCTCAGGCACCAAATATGTTCCCAGGAACTTATTTAACTGTTCTCAGCCTCAGTTTACTTAATTTTAAAATGGGCAAAATAAGAGCACCTACTTTAAAAGGTTGCTGTGAGAGGCATATGCAAATACCTGCAAAATGTCTGCAGACTCTGAAGCACCATATATGCTCTTAAAAGTATGATCTTTCCCACTGCCAAAGAAGCCTAATACTGTGCACAGACTAGGCAAGCAACATCTGTTTGCTAAATGACCTTCCCAATATTTAGACAGTATCACGTCTTTAAAAGGATACAAAAGAAACAACCAATAACTACTGAGTATTTAATTTCATGCTTTAGTGGGCTCTAAAAAATAGCAAGGTAGTGGACAGATTGCTAGGCTTGCAATGTAGAAGGATCCAGGTTCAAATTCTGTCTCAGACCATTTGTGACTTGACCTCTTTGTGTCTCTGTTTCCTCATCCATAAAATGGAGTTAATAATAACCTTAGTACTTATACTCTCTAGGTTGTTGTGAGGATCAAACAAGATAATGTATTTGTAAAGTACTTTAGGCACCATATGTCACTTATTGCTGTTATCAGGTGATACAAAAAGACATGAACCCAAGAAGCTTCCCATCGAAGGACATAAAACACATGTGAAACCATTTTAGAATAATAAACTATTAAACTATGTGGTTCTTAGAGAAGAAAGAGATCTCTATGGGCTAGAATAAACACAAACACAAAATGGCTTCATGGAAAGGAAAGAGCTCAACTACGTCCAGAAAAATTAATTTATTTTTTCACAGGGAAGGATGAAGAACAGTCCAGGGGACAAATGATTATGAATAGAAATAGCAATGAGTATGGAATATATAAAAGACAGTGAGAAAACAAGCCTAATTATAAAGAAGATGGAGACAAATTTTAGCGGACCTCAAAAGTCAGACAACAAAAGTTTGTACTTCATGTAACAGACAACAGTGAACCAGCACAGCAGTTCTTACACAAGTAAGATGTAAAGTCCTCTAAAGGGCGCCCCACCTCCCCAAAACACTTCTTTACTGATGACCTAAAATATTTAGCAACCTTTCACATCAGTGAAGTTTCTTAGTCTATAAACTAAATGTTTCATGTTCTAGATTAAGCCTCTTGTTCTTTTCTTCCTAATCTTTTTCTTCATTTAATTCAAAAAAGTGTTCAACCTGCCACTGGCTGGCTCTCAACTCAATGGTTCCCTAGAATATTGTCTCCCTAGTCAAAATGTCCCTAGAGCTCTTTGTCTAGGCATCTCCTTTGCTGCAACTTGTACTATATGTAGGTCTTCATGTTCTATTCCTCCAAGTAGAATACTATATGATGTTTAAAGACAAGAGCTATGCCATTTTTTAATCTTTGTACCTGTAGTATCTGGTCCAGTGCTTCATACATATTGGCACTTAATGAATGAAAAAGAACTGATTAAGCACCCCAGGCTGAGTCAGGTCAGTCTTCCTAACTCCAGGCCAGGCATTTTATCCATCACACCACCTAGGTGCCCCATGGTGACACCTGCTTTTAATTTATTCTCCAAGGTACTAGTTGCTAAAATTTCCTTTATATGTAATTATCTTTCCTCCCTCCTTTTCAAACCACTTTAGGAGGACTATGATATACTTTTAAATCAGTGATTCTTTTGGGGGGGGAGGTAAGAATCCTATTAATATCTTTTTATTATTCAATTTTTAAAATTTTTATTGCTTATCTTTTGTTTTAACATAATCTTCACTTCCAAAAATATCCCTCCTTTATCCAAAGAACTACTCGTCATAAGAAAAAAATGAAAGAGAAGGAAAAAAATTCAGCAAAACTAGCACATTAACCAATTCTGACAACATATTAAATGTTCCACACTCAAAGTCACTCATATCTGTAAAGAAGGAATGGATGTGAATTTTTTTTCCATCTCTTCTTTAGAGCTAAGCTTGGGCATTACAATTACACAGCCTTCAGTTTGGGTTTAATTTTGGTTCTTTTCATTTATACTGTTACAGTCATTGAGTATATTATGTTGTCTCTTCTGGTTATTTCATTTTGTATTAGTTCATTCTGTGACATTCTTACACCAGTATGCCTTTAGCCTCTCCCCAATCAATAGATAACCACTTTTTCCCAGTTCTTTGCTACTACCAAAAAATGCTGCTGTAAATATCCTGGTAAAGAGAAAAGCTTTATTTCTGTCTTTGATCTCCTTGGGGACTATGCCTAACAGTAGGATTTCTGCATCAAAGACTATAGATCCATTAATCACTTTTCTAGCATAACTCTAAAATGCTTGCTGGAATGATCAGACCAATTCACAGCTCCATCAACAGGGAACTAATGTGCTTCTTTACATAGTCTCTTCAATATTAACTATTCCCACCTTTTACCATCTGCACCAACTTGTTGGGTGTAAGTTGAAACCTCAGAGTTGCATTTCTCTTTTTATTAGTATAAAACAGTAAGTCTTTTACAAATTAAATTTCTACTATTTGCAAAGCACTATGCTGGCTGTTGGGAATACAGAGACAAAAACAAAATACTCCTGCTGCCAAAGAGCCTACATTCTGCTACGAACATAAAACATGTAGGGAGTGAATAAACAAAAGGTAATTTGAGGAAGGAGAGAAGACTAACAACTCTGGGAATCATGAAAATGTTTCACGAAGAAGCTAAGCTGAGTCTTAAAAGAAGCCAATGACTATAAGAAACAGAAATAATGAGGGAGAGCACTTTAGCCATGGAGGTCAGCTGCCTCCACAAAGAAACAGGTATGGGAGATAGAAAGCCAAGTGTGGGTACCAACTAAGAGGCCAATGTGGCTAGAAGAGAGAATGCATGAACAAATGAAGCAATGAATTAATTCTGGAAAGGTACACTGGAGGCAGATTGTAGAGGGATTTAAATAATAGGCTGAGGAGTTACCATTTTTCCTGGAAGCAATAGGGAGCCACTGAACATTCTGAGCAGAGAATAATATGGTGAGATCCATGCCTTACAAAAACACCCAACAAGCTGGTGAAGATGGTAAAAGATGGGAATAGTCAATATAGAAGAGAATACGGAAAGAAGCACATTAGTTCCCTGTTGATGGAGCTGTGAATTGGTCTGATCATTCCAGCAAGCATTTTAGAGTTATGCTAGAAAAGTGATTAATGGATCTATAGTCTTTGATACAGAAATCCCACTGTTAGGCATAGTCCCCAAGGAGATCAAAGACAGAAATAAAGCTTTTCTCTTTACCAGGATATTTACAGCAGCATTTTTTGGTAATAGCAAAGAACTGGGAAAAAGTGGTTATCTATTGACTGGGAGAGGCTAAAGGCATTTTGGTGTAAGAATGTAACAGAATGAACAGGAAGGAATAGAGACAAGGAAGACTAGAAGCAGGGAGACTAACCAGGAGGTAATACAATAGTCTGAATGAGAGGTTATGACTACCTGGACTACAGTAGAAATGGCCATGAAGTAGAGATAAGAGGATAATAACAGTAATAATAATAGCTAACATTTATACAGCACTTACAATGTACCAGGCACTATGCTAAGTGCTTTACACTTATCTCATCTGATCCTTACAACCACCCTGGGAAGTAGGTACCATTACTATCCCCATTTTACAGATGAGGGAATTGAGGCAAACAAAAGTATTTGGGGCAGGTTCAAACCAAAGTCATTCTAAAATCATTCCTACTCCTACACAACAGCCTCTACACCAATGGTCTATAAAGGCTGAATCAATCAGAATTAATAACCAATGAGATGCAGAGTTTGAGGGGGAGAGAAGAGTCAAGACTGACTCCAACATTTACGTGAAGGGGTAAGTATTTGACTCTATGCCAACACAAAGAGGGTCTTGGGGACACACCATCAAAATACAAGTCCTTTCACTCGAGGATCTTACAGTCTATAAAGAGATACATCAAATCTTAAACCTTTTTGCTGAAATGTAAAGCTCAAACCATCACCAGGTAGTCTATGTGCTTACCTTTGGACCACTATCATCACTTCTATCTTTTATCTTGCTGGACAGAATTTCAGACAGCATTTCATCCATCCTTCATCTAGTTAAATGTAACAAATAAGACATGAAATTCAAGATCCTGAAACCTAAAATTTCAAATTTTCTTAAAAATGGATCAAATTAGCTGATTGCCTAATTTAGAGCAGCTAAGCAATTAAAGTACATTAGGAGAGGAGAGACTTAAGGCCTAAAGTCAGCCAGGCTTCACTCCAGACTCCTTCAGTAAGCCTCAGCCTCCCTCTCATCCTAGAACATCCCTCTGCCCTTCACCCTCTTTTTCCTCACGGTAAGCTTCTCCCAGGCCAACCAAAAATCATTCCTCTCTGGGTTCTGCTTTTGATTCTCAGGATTTTACCACTATGCCCCTGAGTAGGGGGACTTGCTTTAAGGAGACAGGGAGTACTTTTTTTTCCTTGTACTTATCCCTCCAGGGCTAAGCACATACTTGGCACATAGGAAGCACTTAATAAATTCGTGCTTATTGACTTAAAAAGTATGCCAAAGACTTAGTCAATAAACTATAAGATGGAAAATGACATAAACAACTGATCGATTTATATCTATTTTATTTTTAATCTAAGACTTAATTACTGAATTCATACTTGAGCAGCATGATGCATGGAAAGAATTCTGCATTTAGAGTCAGAGGGCTCTTGGCTAGATTAGTATCCTGGTTCTGCCACTTATCACCTGGGTAAACTTGGGCAAATTACTTTGCCAGTCTACCTGGTTTCTCATTTGTAAAATGAGAGGGTTAGTACCAGATGACCACTGAGATCTCCTCCAGTACAAAATCTAAGATCACATATACACCCAGAAATTATCAATCTTCTCCCACTGTATTTCAGTTCAATTCAATAAGTATCTATTTGTGTCTGCTACATGCCAGGTATCGTGCTATATGCCCAGGATAAAAGCAAGTTTCTGCCCTTGAGTCAAGAAGCAGAGAAAAACAAAAATAAATAAAAATATATCAAAAAGAAGAGAGGGAAGAAGAGAGACACTAACACTGGGAGGATGTCAGCAAAGAGTCCTTACAATAGGTGGCAGCCATGTTGTTCTTTACAGGACATGAGGGATTTTACACAGTAGATCAAAGAAGACAGAGCATTTAAAGCCCCAAAGCACACGCTGTGCAAAGGGATGGAAGATTGTGTACAGAAAACAAGGAGTAATTTGGCTGGAAGGTAGAAATAGTAAAGTAAATCTGGAAAGATAGAATGGAGCTAGATTATAAAGAGCTTAGAGAGCCACTGAAACTTTTTGAGAAAGGGAGAGACATGGGCTGGCTTATGCTTTAGGAATACCAATTTTGACAGTTGCAAAAATGGATTAGACAGGGAAAACCTAGAGTAAAACCAATCAGGAGGCTCCTGCAGTAGTACAGAGAACTGAAAAAGATCCAATGAGGGTGATAGCTGTATGAGTGGAAGGAAGAGGAAAGATGGATACAAGAGATGTAATGGGGATTGAATTGACAGGACAGAGGGAAAGGAGTGAACTGTGAGTGAGGTGAAACAGTTGAATAGATTGGTGGTACCCTCAGGGGAAAGATAAGGAGTGCTGTTTTGGCCATATGGCATTTAAGATGTCTCTGAGAGATCTGAGAGGAGACCTACAGCAGTTAGTTGGTGATACAGAATGTTAACAGATATTTAAGATGTAGGTTGGCTAGTCAACTGCATAAAGAGGACAATTGAACCCATGGGAATTGACAAGATAACCAAGAAAGTGTAAAAAGAGAAGACCTAGGGGACTGAAGTATATCCACATATATGGGGGGCATAACACTGATGTTGATTCAGAAAAGGAGAAAGAATGAGAAACAGCACTTACACAAAATATAGAAACAAGAGACAATAGTGTCAAAAAAATCCAGAGAATAAAGAGTATCTGAGAAGAGAAAGTGATCAAAGTGTCAAGTGCTACAGAGAGGTCAAAAAGGATGAGGACTGAGAAGAGTCTATTCACTGAATTAAGCAATGTTATTATTGGTGATCTTGCTAAGAACTTCAGTCAAGTACAGGGACTAGAAGTCAGATTGTTAAGAAGCTGTGAAGTAAATAAGAGGTAAAAAAGTAAAAGCAACAAGTACAGTTTTTTTTTTCTTAAGAATTTGGCTGTGAAAGGGAGCAGGGATAAAGCATATTAGTTAGGTTAAGGTAATGGCATGGTCAAGTGAAGACCAAGGACAGAGGAGAGCTCATCACATTTGTCGGTAGGCAGAAAAAGTCAGTGGATAAGGAAAGACTGACAAGTAGAGGGGGAGTACAAAATGCCTGAAAAGACAAGCTCCCAGAGCACAGGGGAGAGGAGGCAAAATTATAGAAGTAATACGTAGAGGGCTACATATTCATCAGAAACTGAAGCAAAATCAAAGGAAATGAGAATCATGTTGAAGGGATCTGAAGTGAAGAACTGAGAAGAGGCTCTTTCAGAGAGATGACTTCAATTTTTTCAGTAAAATAATGAGTTCCTCTCCTGAGAAAGGAGAAGATGGGCTAGGCAAATGAGGAAAGATTTAGGAAAAACTGTTAGAAGATGAACCACAGTCAATCTTAGAGAAGTAAACGCAATGCCATGTATGAGAAAGGGCCCAGTTGAGATTAGATAAAATTATAGTGGACCTGTCAATATGTTTGTTCAAACAAGCTGGAGGCAGCTAGACAGCACAATGGATAAAAACACTGGGCCTGGAATCAGGAAGACCTGAGTTCAGATCTGGCCTCAGACTTAATAGCTATGTGACATTGGGCAAGTCACTTAACCTCTTATTGCCTCAGTTTCCCCATCTGTAAAATGGGGATAACAATAGCACCTACCTTGAAGGGTTGCTGAGAAGATCAAATAAGGTAATATTTGTAAAGTGCTTAGCACACTGCCCAGAAGACAGTAAGTGCTACATAAACGCTTTCTCCCTTCCCTTACAACTTTCTCCAGCAGCATGGGAGCAGAAAGGTCAGACGAAAGCGGTAATGTAGGGGTTAGATTCAGAAAGGGATAAATAGTAGTAGAAGAAAGGGATAAAGTATTCTAAGGTAGGGAGCAGTGTGGACTACTTAAGTCAAATTACTTTAACTATTATATTATATATATATATTTATTATATATAAAAATAACATATGGAGGATAGTGAGGCCACAGTAGGAGCAATGAACTTGAAAAGCTGGGAGGACTAAACAAGTTTAAGACTTTACATTTATCCCTATTAAATGTTATCTCATTAGATTCAAGTCTGTAAAAGATCTTTCTGTATCCTGACTTTATCATTTAACATTAGCTATCCATCCTAGCTTTCTTTCATCTACAAATTTGATATGTAAGCAATCTAATGTTCTCTCTCCTCATTTCCCCTTCCTGGCTCCCTTCTTCCCAAAGGAGATCTTTAACGATTCCCTAAGTAGCCAAGCGCTTTCTCTCTGAGATTATCTCCAATTTGCACTAGACATTGTGTGTGTATGTGTGTGTGTGCTTAGCTATTTGCATGTTGTCTTCTCCTTGGATGAACTGATGCAGAGTAAGATGAGCAAAAACAGGAGAACAATTTAATACAACAACAACACTGTAAATACAATTTTGATAAACTTTAACAACTCTGACTAATGTAATAATCAACCATAATTCCAAAGGCCTGACGCTGAACTATGCTACCCATCTCCAGACAGAGAAGAGAAAGATTCAAGATGGAGACTGAAACATCAATTTTTTAATATAGAAAATAAGGCAATATATTTTACCTGCCTATGCATGTTTGTTACAAGGGTTTTGTGTTTCTTTTAAGTGGAAAGGGGAAGAGAAAATGCTTGTTAAATGAAAAATAAAATGAACAATTGAAAAAAATACATATTGTCTTTCTCATTAGAATGTGAAACCCTTCAGCACAGGGAGCAGAGCTTAGCAAAAAGCCTAGTGCTTACATAATAAGCACCTAATAAATGCTTGATGACTGAAAGACTAATAAAAATGTTAAAACAACACAAGGCCAAGACAACTTCCCAAGGTACTTTACTAGAGACCTCCTTCCAAATTGACTTGAAACATTAAGGACTACTCATTAAACCGGTTTTGAATCCACCTAGCTCTACCCAAATTTACCAACTTTATCCATAAGAATAGCATGAAACTGTCAAATACTTTACTAAAATCGAATCATTCCTCAAATCTAAGAGCCTGATAACCCGGGGGGGGGGGGGGGAATGAGAGTAATTTGGCCTAATCTGTTTTATTTTTAGTTTCTTACCTTTTATTTTAAATGTTTTATTGATATCTTTTATCTGAACATTATACTAATTCCCCATTCCTTCTTCCAGACAGACTGAATCCCATTTGAAAAAAGATAAAAAAATTAAACAAAAACATCACATACAGAGGTCATGTCCTACCCAATCTGTTCCTGAAGCCATGTTCACTCTTGATGAATACTGTTTCCTTTTCCACATATTCACTAACCATCACCTGAATAACTCATTTCAAAGTTCTGTCAGAAATTAAGAGTCTGGCTCAATGACAACTATTCTGTAGACTTTATTCTCATTTTTCTTGAAAATTGGGACGCTTTCCCCTGAGTCCTGCAGTACCTCTCTTGTTCTCCATATCTCAAAATTCACTGACACCAACTCAACAATCATATCTGACAATTTTTTTTTTCAGTACATAAGCATGCAGTTCATCTGGCTCTGGTACTCTTACTATCTCCTTAATTATTTTTCCCTGCCTGTTAGTCATTTTTGCCTTTTTCAGTCAAAGAACCTTAGTCTTTGTAGAGAAAAGAGAAGCAAAATCAGAATTAAGTAGTGCTGCCCTATCTTTTTCATCATAGTTCCAAAATCCTTAGGCAATCTTACACATTCTTAGATTTCCTTTTCAGCATCAGGTCATTCCAGGCCTTAGTATTCTTGACATTATTTTTACAGACTTAGACAAGCCAGGTCTTCTGATTCAGGTAATATTGGAGCTACTAGGTAATACTAAGTATTACTAGGTAATATCAGCGGTATCAGATGATACTTGGTAATATCAGGTTGTACAGGTAATAGCAGAAGCAGGATTTGAACATGTTTTCTATACTCAGAGTCAAGGCTATTTCTACTGGACCATGCCTCCCTGATATTTTGGAACATTAGATTTAAAAACAGCTGTTTAAAAGAATGTAGTTTGTTTTTTTTATGACCTCAGACAAAGTAATTTAAGTTCTCTGAAAATCATTTACTCATCTGTAAAATCAGGATAACAACTCACAGAGGGGCAATACAGTGTAGTGGACAGAGAGCAGACTCATAATCAATAAGATCTGGATTCACAATCCACCTCTGACACATATTGATTGTGAACATGGGAAAGTCTTATTACTTTGCAGTGCACTGGTAGAGGGAGTTTTCTCATCCAGGAACCTCTACATCAATGAAACAGATCACAGATTTAGGGTGGGAAGGACCTCTATAAGTCAAATCCCAAGGCCTCATTTTCCAGATGAGGAATCTCAAGCCTACTAAGGTTAAGGGACTTGCCCAACGTCACACAGCTACAAAGTGTCTGAGATAACATTTGAACCAGGTCTTCATGACTTCCAGTCCGTACTACATCCAATACACCACGCTGTCCTACCCCCCTCCAAAAAAAAAAAAAATACACTACCACTCCATAATGATATTGTTAGTAAACTTAAATGTGAACTATCGCTATTACTGAACATTTTAAAACTACTGGTAACTGGCACGATTTAAAAGCTACATACCTGAAATTAAGATAAGGAGTCAGAAATGTCAGAGCTCTGCTTCCTTCTGCATCCTTCCAAGGAAGAAAGTTCAAGAAGGAGAGAAGCTGTATCAACAAAAGAATGACTTTCTGAACCAACGTCAGATAAGGAAACGTCACATAATAGCTCACGTTTGTGGATACAGCGTTTTGCTCTCCCCACAACCACCCTGGGAGGTGGGGGGAGGTCACATAATCAAATCCTTCTTCTGGGCAGAAGGAGGAGATGTTTTCTCCCGGTGCCACCCTCATTCCCCGTATTCTTACACCTGGAAAAGTGAGGTTGTGCCCTGAGCCCCACCATCACCCCCCTCGGGGAGGTAGCGGCCCCGGGGCGGCGGGGAAGCCCAGCAGTGGGAGGCCGCCCGCAGCGTCCGAGGCCTGGGGTGGGGGGAGCCCCAGAGAAGGCCCCTCCAGCCCCTGCCCCATTCAACGCCGCTGGCAGGCGGCCCGCCGCCACCTCGGCGAGTCCTGCCCGCAGCCGGCTCAGGCTTCTCCTAGGGTCACAAGAGGGGCGATCCCGGGCCCCCTCTTTAGTCCCCTCCTACTGCAGACGGGCTGCCCCCCTAAAAGTCCCTAAGCCGTCCCCTCCAAGAAGACCCCGATTCATTTTTTCCTACATCTACCTTACTCCAGCCGCCTTCCGCCCAAGGGTCAGGGCGCATGCGTATTTCCTCAAGACAGGACCACGTGTCCCAACCTAGCCTCAGAACGAACAACTACGAGCAGAGGGATTGGGGTGGGGCGGGGGAGGGAGGGAACAAGCTTCCAGTCAAGTTACGTCAGGCGTCTGTGCGTCCCTAGGGCCTACCGGGAGTTGTAGTTCTGCCCCCACCTCCTTTGGGCATCGTGAAGTGGTTCATTCAGAGGAAGAGGGCTTGAAGTAGCGGTCCTGTTCCTAGGAAACAGGTCAAAGCAGTGCGCAGGGCCTGCCAGAACCTACTCAGTCCGGGGGTGCACTTCCGGCTGTGTCCTAGGACTGAGAAGGGGAGGGTGAGGCCTACGGCCCGGTGGGGAGATGCAATGGTGGTCAGTTGGTGTGGTACTGATGGTGGCCACTTCTACGGGTCTGGCTCCGGCCGCCCCGGCCCCATGGGCAGGTAGACTGGAGGAAGGAGCGGGCCCAGGGTGGCCTTCTCCCCAGAGGGTAACAGCCCGTGATCCCTTGGTACCGAATGTGGTGCTGGTGGTGAGCGATTCTTTCGTAAGTACCGGGACGGGGAGAGAGGGCGCCCCTCCTCCCTGCCCTGCACAGCTGCTGGCAGAAGGGCGCCCCCTGCGAGCGGGCGGGCGAGGGAGGCACTAGGTGCGCCAGGGACACGGTGTAGCTGCCCAGAGGCACCCACCCGCCCCCACGGTACTGATCGGAAACGCCGACGGCCTGGCTTCACCCACACCCCCACTCGTGATCTCACTCCGCTGCAAATCAGGAAGTGTGCACGCGGTGGAAGGGAACTGTCGGACCTCTTTAAACTGCATCCGCTCTTAGGGGGATGCTGTCAGGGTCTCTAGTGACATTTTGCTCCGTCACCCCGTTCAGGGGTGTTAACTTTGCAAACTAATGGAATTGAAAAGTGAATTTCCCATTTACTTTAACTACTAATGCTGGTGGTGTATTTGAAAAATGATAACCAGGAAAATTATAAATGATAGCCTCTTATCTCCCTCCCCCCCATGCTCTTAGGACCTTCCTGCCCTCTACTTAGATAGCTCTTGGCCCATTTTTAATTGGAAAGGCTTATGTTGGAGTAAGTCGACCTGAGTTTGAATCCTGGGTCTGCCATTTACTTTCGATATGACCTTGTTTGGACAAGTCTTTTTGTCTCTCATCTGTAAAATGGGGGGGGTAAGAGGTATTCCACTTCTGATCTTTGATCCCATAATGCAAATCAAGTCAACAAGCATTTATTAAGCATATACAGTTTGCCAGGCACTGTGCTGAGTCTGGGGATACAAAGAAGGCAAAAACTAGGCCCGAGGGAGACAAGGTGTGAACAGCTAGGTACAAACAATATGTACAAGATAAATTGGAGATAATTACAGGGAATGCACTGGGATTAAGGGAGATCCAGAAAAGTTTCTTGCAGAAGATGAGATTTTAGCTGGGACATGAAAGAACCCAGGGAGGGCAGGAGTTAGAGTGAGGCCCGAGAGAATTCCAGACAGGTGGACAGCCAATGAAAATACCCAGTGTTAAGAAATTGAATGTCTTGTTCAAGAAAGATCAAAGAAGAGAGTGTCACTAGATCTTCAGTGTCACTATATGGAGGAAAGAAAAGTATAAAAATACTGGAAAGGTAGGAGGGGCCAGATTATGAAGGACTTCAAAAGCCTAACCAATAATTTTATTTTTGATTCTAGAGGTAATAGGGGGTTTCATTGGTTATTGGAGTTTATTGAGGAAAAGAGTGAACTGGTCAGAACTGTTCTTTAGGAAGACTACTTTGGTACTTGAGTGGAAGATGTGATAGAAAGGAGACACTTGAGGCAAGGAGGACAACCGAAAGGTCATTGCAATAGTCAAGACAGGAGGTGAGGAGGGCTTATACCAGGGTAGTGATATTGTCAAAAGATAGGCAAAATAAATAAGTAATAAAGAATGTTGATTCCATATATTTTTTAGATTGATGGATTGTATCTGATTAAATACTTAGTCATTACTCCAAAGATCTTTTTTAAGTAACTGCAAGATTTAAAACAAACAAATGTTAGCTATAAAAAGGTACTATATATAACTCTTTTAAAAGCCTTTCCCAATCTCTCAAACAAAAAAATTCTGCCATGAAATTATCTTTATCTTTCCCCCAAACCTATACCTCCTTCTGACTTCCCTTTTTTTATGTCAAGGGCACCATCATTCTTCTAGGAACCTATGTTCAAAGCTGATGGATCATTTTCAGCTCTTTATTATCTCTCTATTACACTGTATATAATTAGTTACTCCCAATAGCCATTGCTTCTGTTGCCTTCTCTCTACTTGTACCACAAACATCCTAGTTCAGGCCTTCATCATGCAGTAACCCAATTTATAAGCCCCCCTCCTTCTATTATGTCTCTTCTCCAGTCTATCTTTCACACAACTGCCAAGTCAAAATTCATTTTTTACACAATTTTATTTTATTTTCAGTACAGAATTCTCTCCCTCTGTGTTCCTTTTCCCCCACCAATTGAAAAGACAAGAAAAACAAACCTATTATAAATATATATACTCATGCAAAAAAATTCCCATATCAGCCATGTTCAAAAAAAGAAAGAGAAGAAACTATGGTTCAACCTTCACTCTAAAAATATGGTTCACTCTATGCTCTAACTCCACCAGCTTTCTGTCTGGAATGGATAGCATGCTTCATCATAAGTCCTTAGGGGTTGTGGTTGGTTATTGTGCTCAGTTGGGCATGTAACTTAAAAAACTAGAAAACCACAAGTTTAAAAATTCTAGTTAAACACCAAAATAGGAGTCCTGAAAATCAAAGGAGAGGTGAACAAAATTGAAAGTAAAAATACCACTAAACTAAAAAATAAAACTAGGAGCTCTTTTTTTCTAAAAACAAATGATAAAATAAACCATCAAGTAGTTTGATTTTCTTAAAAATAAAGAATAAAATCAAATTACCATATCAAAAATGAAAAAGATGAATTCACAGCAAAGGAAGAAGCAAACAAAAAAAGAATCTCATGATAAAGAGCTACTGTAGTGACGGGTAAGCTCAAGACACAAGCACAGAAGAAGAGAACAACTCCCAAAAATCTATAAGCAAAGTCTTAAAGAAAAATGCAGCTTGTACACAAGTTCAACAAGGATTCCTAAAAGAAATAGCAAAAAATCATTTTAAAAACTAAATGAGAATAGAGGGGAAAGAATGGGAAAAGAGGTAAGAGCTAGGAAAGAAAGATATGAAAAAGAGAATCATTGTATGTATTATAAATGTATGAAAAATAACGGGTAAAAAAGGTACAGAACTTTACTGAAGAAAATAGCTCCTTGAAAATTAGAAAATGGCCAAGTGGAAATTCCATTAGACATCCAGAAATAATAAAGTCAAAATTATGAAAAAAAAATAGAAGAAAATAAAGAAACTCAGGGACAGAAAGAGACCCCTGGAAATTTCCTGTCCTGGTGCCCAGAATCAGTCTTCTCTCCTTCCCTGGGTTCTGAAATGCTCCAGCTGTGTATGCTCCTAGTGGGACCCCCTCCCCAATGACTATAGACCTCTCTGTCCATCTCCCTAAGCCCCCTAGGACTAGAAAAATGACTTCCTGTGACTTCTTGGCTTCTCCAATCAGAATTCAGTCTGGTATATTCTCTTTATCTTTGTTGAGGAATGAGCTAGACTTTAATACTTCCTATCCCTCTGCCATCTTGACTACCTCTCGATAAACATTCCTAAAGCAAAGGTCTAACCGTGGCAGTTGGCTGCTCAAAACGCTTTAGTGCCTCCCCATCTTCAAGATAAAATATTAATTCTTTTTTTTTTAATATCTAAAGCTCTTCACAGTATAGCTGCATTCTACCCCTTCAGATTCATTATTCCCATTCACACAACACACTGTAGCCAAACTGGTGATCCACTTGCTGTTCCCCATACATAACATCCCTTTGTAGCTTTGCATGGGCTCCCTGCCCTCATTCCCTCTTCACTTCTGCTTCTAGTAACTCAAGAGCTACTGTCTTCAAGGACCTTTCCTCCCCCCTCCACGCCCCATTGTTCATCTCTCGCTTTTCCTTGTATATATCCTTTACTTATTTATCAGTAAACATGTATTCCCTCACATACACATCAGAGAAAAGTGCAAGGACTGTCTCACTTTTTAAACTGTATCACCAATGCCTTTGTGCCAGGCACAAAGTTAGTGCTTAATAAATGTATGTTGATTGAACCTTGATTGGTGCTACCCACTTTTAAAAAAGTTACCTCTTAGACAGATTTTTAGTTATAAATTATAAAATTAGAAACCAAATGGACATGTGTATAAGCTTTACAATCAATACATATGCTTTAGAATTAACTGTGTGGTGATTCTTCTGAGTTATCTCTTCTCTCCACTGAACATCCCATCTGGCAGCAGTCTTAAATTTAGCCTATAGCTTCCAATATCATGCCAGTTTGCTGTACTATTGAAAATTCTTTTTCTTTCCATGCCAATTCTGGAATGGCCTTTTTCCCTAGCCTAGACATATTCCATTTTCTATTTCTATTTCGAATTGGTAAAGATCAACCTGATACCAAGACTTCCAAAGATAAAAGTTCAACTGCTGTAGCTAATTTCCTCAGTCTTGATTCTTTTGCACTCAAACTCAAATGTCACAAAACACTTCTTTCTCTTGGTTTTAAGTACAAGAAAGGAAGCATCTGATTTTCCTCTTGTTACAATTGAAGTGCAAACCATCTACCCCAGCATTAAGAGAGTTGGCAGTTATTTGTCTAACTTTGCCAGAATAGCTTGTAGGGACATGCCTTCTTCTAAACTCCTTGCCACTGAACTCAGATGGCTCTGGAGGAGAAAGTGATGCTGGTGTATTTGTACTGCCCTCCCTCACTTAAATCCAATTCGCTTGCATGTCATGGCATCACCGCCCTGATGTCATGGTCCTCATAGAGAATGAAAGATAAACAACAAAACCTAGTGTTTACCCTATTCATTTGGCATTTATCAATGTGACTGTGAGAAAGAATGAGAAAGAATTCTATGAATCAAGTGGAAAACTGAGCCGTAGTTGCCTCTCATATTTACTAATTGAGATTTATTTTTTGGTCAGGATCTGTGATTTCATGTGTATCAGTAATGCTAGTCAGCAACTAATCTGCAATATTTTTTTCTTGGAAAGTTGCCTGGGACACTTAGAAGTTAAGTAATTTACACAGGGATTAAATAATTTGTAATTTGAACCCTGATCTTCCTAACTCAGGCAGTGTCTACCTTCTCAGGCTGCCCCTCATCTCACTTCACAGGTCATGGGAGTTGTGCTAGAATGGTCCTTAGAAAGAATAATCAAGAACTAGAAAAAATCGAAGAAGCCACCTAGTGAGAATAGGCCAACCTTATTTTGCAGATGAGGAAACTTAGGCCCAGCGAGGTTAATTAAGTTGCCCAGGTTCACCTAGGTGTAGTAAGTAGCACAGCCAAGATTCACACCCAGGTCTCATAACTCCAAATCCAGTGCTCTTGCCACCATGTCCTGGCTGCTGTATGGTAATGTATCTATCTGTCTCTGATAGTTCCTCACCTGGACTGTAAGTTCCTTAAGGGTAGAAACCATGTTTCATATTTTATTGTATCTTCCACAGCACTTAGGACCATACCTTATGTGGTATGTAAATTCCTTAAGAGTAGAAACCATGTTTCATATTTTAGTATATCTTCTACATCACATAGGACCATATCATATTCACTGATTGTTCAGAAGATCTTTTTGTTAGAGGCAGGTAGGTGATACAGTGTATAGGGTACCGGACATGGATATTGGAGGACCTAAGTTCAAATTCTGCCTCATGCTTTTAGCTATGAGACCCTGGACCAGTTACTTAACCTCTTTCAGCCTTAGTTCCTCCATCTGCAAAATGGGGATGATAAAAACTCTTACCTCATAGGGTTGTTATAAGGATCGGATGAAGCACATTAAAAGCTATGTAAATGCTCGCTGTTATTATTTTTATTATTCTTATTTTAGAACTTAATTTTGGAAAGTGAAATATTTTGCAGAATTTACTTTTCCAATTAAGTGAAGCTTCCTCTTTCCTTATCTTTATTTCATTTTAAACCAATTTTGATGGATAAGAAATATTACACACTTTTCTGCTACTCATCAATGCACAAGCATTTAAATGTCTGCTGTATTCAAGACACTGTTTGAGGTGCCAGGGGTGCAAAAACAAAAGTGAAGCAATATCACATTAAATAGGGCTATACTGAACAGGATGTTCTAAACATAATTTAAAACAAAGAGGATTTATGTTTGATCCTGGAGGTAATAGGGAGCCACTAGAGTGGTAGGGGGGTGAGATAGATCAAATATAAATCTTCTTTTTGATATTCAAAGCTTTTCATAACCTGGTCTCCCCATCCCACCTTTCCAGTATACCTTATACCCCTCCATGTACTCTTTGATCTAGTGACACTGGTCTCCTTTTATTTCTCACAAAAGACATTTCATCTCCATTCCTGGCATTTTCTATATATAGCTGCCCTCATGCTCTGAATATTCTCCCTCCTCATCTCTGCTTCCTGTCTTCACAGAGTTCCTTCATGTCCCAGCTAAAATCCCATCTTCTATTAGAAGCTTTTCCTAATCCCTCTTAATTCTGGTGTCTTCCTTCCATTGATTATTTCCCATTTATCCTGAATATAGCCTTATATAACTTGATTGTACATAGTTGTCTGCATTTTCATCATATGTACTCTCCCCAAAGCAAAAAAAAAAAAAAGGCCTTCAATACATATTTACATAGTTCAGCAAAACAAATGTCCACATTAGCCATGTCCAAAAAAAGTGTGTCTCTTTCTGAAGTTCATCACCTCACTGTCAGGAGATGAGTGGCATGTTTCATTTTTGCTCTTTCAGACGCATGGTTTATCATTGTGTTGATCACAGTTCTAAAGTCTTTCAAAGTTGTTTCACTCTATAATGTTACCATTGAATAAATTGTTCTCCTAGTTCTGCTTGCTTCTCTCTGCATCAGTTCATAAATGTCTTCCTCTGCAATTGTCTATTTCATCATTTTTTTCACAGTAATATTCCTTACATTCAAGTACCATAAATGGTTTAGCCTTTCCCCAGTAAAAAGACATTCCCTTAGTTTTCAACTTTTGACTACCACAAAAGAAATGCTATTAATATTTTTGTACATATAAATCATTTTTCTGTAGGCAGCTTGTTGATGCCTTAGATAGAACCTGGGCCTGGAGTCAGGGAGACCAGAGTTCAAATCTGGCCTCAAATACGCAACCTCTAACTGCCTCAGTTTCCTCTGTTGTGAAATGGAGATAATAAGAGCACCCACCTTGCAGGATTGTTGTGAGGATCAAATGAGATAATGTTTGTAAAGTGCTTAGTACAATGCCTAGCACTTAGTAGGTGTTATATAAATGTTTATCCCCTTTTCTTGGGGGTAGAGACCTAGTTTGATTTCTTTGGGTTAGAGACCTGGTAGTAGGTCAAAGAGTGTGCATAATTTGGTAACTTTCTTAGCATAGCTTCAAATTGCTTTCAAAAAATGGCTGGACTACCTCCTGTTTTTCTCACAGTCTCTCCAGCATTTGTCATTTTCCTCTTTTGTCATCTTTGCCAGTCTGAGTAGAACCTTAAAGCTGTTTTAATTTGCATTTGTCCAATTATTAGTGGTTCAGAACATTTTTTTCATATTGTCATTGAGAGCTTAGATTTCCTACTTTGAAAACTGTATGTTCATATCCTTTGATCATTGAGAATAAGGGATTTGTCTACTATGTGGAAAATGAATTAGAGAGAGAGGAAGCGTTTGAGGCAGAGAGACCAGTTAGGAGACTGTTAGAGTAATTCAGGCAAGATGTAATGAGAGCCTGTGTGAGCAGAAAGAATGGAATAGATATGAGACATGTTATGGAGGTAGACCCTACAAGACTTAGCAACTGTTTAGATATAAGCAGTGAGCTGAGAGGGAAGAACCAGGGAAAATTCTGAGGATACAAACCTGAGTGATTTGGGGGGTGGGGGTGGCCCTTGACAGAAATAAGGAAATAGGATAATGAGAAGAAAGATAAGGAGTTCTCTTCTGGACAGATGAAGTTTTGATAAGCCTAGGGATTATCCAGTTAGAAGTGTCCAGTTGACGATTGTTGATACAGGACTAAAACTCGGGAGTTGAATATATAAATCTGGAAGTCATCTTCAGAGAGATGATCATTGAATCCATGGAAGCTGATGAGATCACAGGGAGAAGAGGACCTAGTAGGAACCTTGGGTGATGAATATTTGGCATATTTGATTTCCATGAATAAATGAAGAGGCACTAAGTAAGCCTTTATTATGTGCCAGACATTGGACTAAGAGCTGAAAATAAAAATGCAAAAGTGAAATAGTCCTTGCCCTCAAGTAGCTTACATTCTAATAAGTTTACATTCTAATGTTCTTTTCTAATAAGGGTATGGTGGCCAAGAAGGGACTTGTAGTCTGGGGAGTCTCAGGGATGGTGAATGAGTTGATGATGAGCTAGCAAAGGAGTTGAGCAGTGTCATGAAAATCCAGTGATGTCTATTGATAAACTTATTCTATTCATGTGAATTTAATTATAATGCTATATATTTAATATCTGACTTCTTAATATCTCTGTGCTAATTTCGTTATCTGCAAAATGAAATTCATTCTTTTGCTTTACAGGGTTGTTTTGAGAACTGTAAAGATAATTTTAAAGCCTTTTGCAAATTGTAAATATTAACATTATTATTACTGGAAAATATACTTCTTGTATAATGTGATTGACTACTGTTCCTTTGATTACAGGATGGGAGGCTCACATTTCATCCAGGAAATCAGACAGTGGCACTTCCTTTTATAAATTTCATGAAGAAACATGGTACCCTTTTTCTTAATGCGTATACAAACTCTCCAATCTGTTGCCCATCACGTGCAGGTACAGATGTCCTTATATATATTAATTAAATAATACAATATGGAACTTGTTTAAGTTGTCATTAGTGCTAGACTTCAGAGAACACAGTATAATTAACCTTCTGAATATAGAGGGCTTTATCTGCTAATCATGAATATCTGCTAATCATGATAATAAATGTTTCCAGATTCAGACTTCACCAGTTGCCGTGCAGTTTTCATTTCTTAGATTAGTGTGGTCATCTCAGTAGTTTGATTTACTTTAGAGAAATAATTATACTGGCAAAATGTCACTGGCATTAAGCAATATATAATTCAGGAATGGGATATTAAAACATGGATAGGTACAACTGAAAGTTTAATCCTTCATCTTTTCTCCAAAAAAAAGTTTTTCTTGGCTTCTCTGTAACTCCTTTGTGTTTTGAAGTTTATATAGCACCTAGTAGTTTGGCTTGTATCTCTCTAAATTATTAAGATATTTAGTTATTCTTAGAATTCCCCAAGTTAAAGATACTCATTCATTCATTTGAATGTGCTTCCAACAAAAGAGAAAACCTAAAATTTATATTATGGATTCTGTGAGTTCAGAACTGGATTTAGTGTATTTTTTTATCCATACTTGTAATTTCACTGTTATAGGGAACTCCCAACAAGGAAATTCCCTGTCTTTTGCAATTTATAGACTTAGAGTGTGGCTTTGGACAGAAATGCATACTATGGTAGTATGTGTCAGAGATGGGAGTTGAGTCTAGGAATTTTCTGCCTTGAGAAAGGCTCTCCATCCATTATTCTATGCTGTCTCTCAAATGTTCTATATTTTTACATTCTTCATTGAAGTAGGAAACAAGGATCTTTTGCTCTAATATTTCAATGGATTGGTGAACACATCAATATGAATTCTCCTTCCAAAAGTAAAGATTGCAATCCAGCCACACTTTCTTGTCCTGTGCAACTCTTTTCCAAGGCCTCCCTCCCATAAATCATTCCATAAATCCTAGTATTACCTGGGTACCAGTGCGGCATCTTATTAACAAATTTTGTAAAGATGAGACAATATGCATATGGGTCAGTAGTTATGAATATTCTCTCAGTCCTTTTTTGTTGTTGCTCTTCTAATAAGGTCCAGTTTTTTTCTGCCTTTTTATATACTCTCTTCCAGATATTTTGAGAATCACCCCCTCAATCCTCAAAATTATGTTATCTATAGCACAGACCTCCTGTATATATACTTCTAGTCTTGACACTTTTCCCAGTTTTTTTCCTTTAGTGTCATTTGTACTTCCTCATGTAGCACATTAGGGACTATAATTGTTAGGAAGTTTCTGACTTGAGTGCCCTCATCACTCATCACCCAGGATCTCCTAATTACCACATCTAATGCCACAAAGTGTCATTTGACACTTCCTGAATAGTTTCTCTTCCATAGGTTTTTGTGACACTACTCCTTTAGGTTATAGAGCAGGGACTGTCTTTTCTTTGTTTCCCTAGAACAATGCCTGGCACATAGTAGGCACTTGGCAAATACTTGTTGACTGACTGCTGTCTCTCATTTCTCCAGCTACCTTTCTGGTTATTCCTCCCTTGTTTTTGTTTTTGTTTTTGTTTTTGTTTTTGTTTTTGTTTTTGCTTGTTTATTGTTACTGTCTATGTCCCTAAGTATATGTATCCCTCAAAGCTCTGTTCTTGGCACTCTTTACTTTCTGTGATCTCATCAACTACCATGGTTTCAGTTGTCATTGAATTAAATAAATGACATATATTCATTCATTTTTATTTTTCTAGTTTGATACTGATTTTTATCTTTGCTCTAATAAGTCAGTGGTAGATAACTAGGATAATTGTGCACAGCCAACTGATTTGGAAATAACTCCTACATTAGTAACTCATTATCTGTTAAAATATGATCATATGTAATTTTTGTGGTATTATTTGGTACCCACTTAGGTTATCTTCTTGTTGAAGAAGGTATTCATGATGGTAGACAAAGAGATCAAGAGCCTTTGATCTTT
This sequence comes from Vombatus ursinus, assembly GCF_900497805.2. Classification (NCBI taxonomy): domain Eukaryota; kingdom Metazoa; phylum Chordata; class Mammalia; order Diprotodontia; family Vombatidae; genus Vombatus; species Vombatus ursinus. The sequence continues at coordinate 2,648,018 of NW_020954606.1, read as the reverse complement.
CTGTTTCTTGCTTCTCAGTCATCTTTTCCAGCATCTTGTTTTACTATCCTTCCCGTAACTACCTTTGAGGTCACAGGGTTTGAAAGTGTATGTTAATTTAATTTGAAGAGCTTTATCAAGTTCTTCATAGAATTTTTCTGCCCCATTCTCTACCATATATATTACATAGGCTACATTTATTTTTATGGGAGTCTTCTTGCAAATATTTATCATGAGCAAAATGAGATGACTAAATGTCCTGTGAAATATTTCATTTTAAACTATTTTTATTTATTTTGTTAAATATTTCCCAATGACATGTAAAACTGTTAACAATCATTTTTTTTTAAATTTCAAGTTCCAAGTTCCTTCTCTCCTTCCCATCCCTCTTTCTACTTGAGAAGGCAATTTTACTTTGATTACACATGTGAGGTCATGCAAAACATACTTCCATATTAATCATGTTGCAAAAGAAAACAGAAACAAAATAAAACTATTAAAAAAAAAGTTAAAAAATATGTTTCAGTCTGCATTCAGAGTTCATCAGTTCTGTCTCTCTCTGAAGGTCGATAGCATTTTTTATCACAGTTCCTTTGGAATTGCCTTGGATCATTGTCTTGATCAAAGTAGCTAAGTCTTTCACAGTTGATCATCTTTACAGTATTGCTGTTACTGTGTACAATGTTCTCCTCGTTCTTTTCACTTTACCTAAGTCCATACAAGTCTTTCCTGGTTTTTCAGAAACCATCCTGAATGTCATTTCTAATAGAACAGTAGTATTCCATCACATTCATATACCACAACTTGCTCAACTGTTCCCCAGTTGATGGGTCTCCCCTCAGTTTCCAATTCTTTGCCACCACAAAAAGAGCTGCTATAAATATATTTGCACAGGTAAGTTCTTTTGCCTTTTATTTGATCTCTTTGGGATACAGACCTAGTACTGAAATTGCTGGGTCAAGGGGTATACACAGTTTTATAGCCCTTTGGGATTCTTTTCCTTTTCTGTCATGCTAACCAATTTGATAGGTGTGAGATGATATTTCAGGGTTGCTTTAATTTGCATTTCTCTAATCTATGATGATTTAGAGCATTTTTTCATGTGACTATTCATAGCTTTAATTTCTTCTTCTGAAATCTGCCTGTTCATATCCTTTAATTTATCAATTGGACAGTGACTTGTATTTTTATAAATTTGGCTCCATTCCCTTTATATTTGAGAAATGAGGCATATATCAGAGAAATTTGTTATAAAAATGTTTTCCCAGTTTCCTCTTTTCCTTCTAATTTTGGGTACATTAGTATTTTTGTATAAAATCTTTATAATTTGATGCAATTGAAATTATCTATTTTACTTCCTGTAATCTTCTCTATCTCTTGTTTGGTCATAAACTCTTCCCTTTTCCATAGATCTAACAGGTACATTTTTCCATGCTCCCCTAATTTACTTATGATATCATCCTTTATGTCTGAGTCATTTATCCTTTTTTACCTTATTTTGGTATATGGTATGAGGTGTTGGTCTGTACCTGTTTTCTGCTGAACTGCTTTCCGGTTTTCCGAGCAGTTTTCATCAAATGATGAATTATTACCCCCAAAACTTGGATATTTGGGTTTATCAAACACTAGATTACTATGCTCATTTACTACTATGTATTATGTACCTAATCTATTCCACTAATCCACCACTCTATTTCTTAGCCAGTACCACACTGTTTTGATGATTACTGCTTTATAATACAGTGTGAAATCTGGTACTGGTAGGCAGCCTTCCTTTACTTTTTTGCATTGATTTCTTTGATAGTGTTGACCTTTTGTTACTCCATATGAAATTTATTATTATTTTTTCTAGCTCTATAAAATGATTATTTGGTGGTTTGATTGGTTTGGCATGGAATAAGTAAATTAAATTAGGGAGAATTATCATTTTTATTCTATTGGCTTGGCCTACCCATTAGCAATTAATATTTCTCCAGTTATTTAGAACAGTCTTTATTTGAGTGAAAAGTGTTTGTGCTTGTGTTTATATAATCCCTGGGTTTATTTGGCAGGTAGACTCCCAAGTATTTTACATTGTCTGCCATTATTTTAAATAGAATTTTTCTTTCAGTCTCTTCCTGCTGAGTTTTGTTGATAGTATATAGAAATGCTGATGATTTATGAGTTTATTTTATATCCTGCAAATTTGCTAAAGTTATTAATTGTTTTAACTGGTTTTTTCAATTTATTCCCTAGGGTTCTTTAAGTATACCATCATATCATCTGCAAAGATTTATAGTTCTGTTTTCTTATTGCCTATTTTTATTCATTCCATTTCTTTTTCTCGGCTTACTGCTATAGCTAGCATTTCTAGTACAATATTGAATAATGATGGTGATAATGGATATCCTTGCTTCACTGCTGATCTTATTGGGAAGGCTTTTAATTTATCTCCGTTACAAATCATGCTTGCTCTTGATTTTAGATAGATACTCCTTATCATTTTAAGAAAGATTCCATTGATTCCTACATTTTCTAGTGTTTTTCGTAGGAATGGATGTTATATTTTGTCAAAAGCTTTTTCTGCATCTGTTGATATAATCATCTGTATTTTCTTGTTTTTGTTATTGATACAGTCAGTGATGCTGATAGTTTTCCTAATATTTAAGTAGCCCTGCATTCCTGGTATAAATTCCACCTGGTCGTAGTGTATAATCTTTTGTTATTATTCATTTTAAACTCAAATACAAAAAGAGAGAAAAAAAGAACATTTCCATGTACACAGCAGAACATAAAGAGAGGATTTAATAGAAAACCATAAATTTCCATTTCAGACTGTTTACTTTTAAAAACAATTATATAATAAATACTACACATTGTTTTCAAAGCTACCCAGCTTTCCTGTGCTTTGTTTTATCATTCCCCTGCCCTCTTGTCCCCTTCTCCCCCTATTTTCCTGTAAGGTAAGATAGATTTCCATACCCAATTGAGTGTGTATTTTATTCCCTCCTTAAGCCAAATCCTATGAGAATAAGATTCACCCATTCCCTCTCACCTTCCCCTGTTACCCCTCCATTGTAAAAGCCTTTTCTTGTCTGTTTTATATGAGATAATTTACCCCATTTTACCTCTCCCTTTCTCCTTCTCCCAATATAATCCTCTCTCACCCCTTAATTTTATTCTACAGATATCACCACTTCATCTTCAACTCACCCTGTGCCCTCTTTCTTTCTATCTATCTATCTATCTATCTATCTATCTATCTATCTATCTATCTGTCTATATACATACATTATTTTCCAGGTCAGTTGTTTTTCCAATGAGATATTTCACATTGTTTTCTAATTTTTCATTCTTTTGGATTTGTTTTACAGTGTCTTGATTTCTCATTAAGTCACTAGCTTCCAATTACTCTATTCTAATTTTTAAGGAAGTATTTTCTTCAGTAAGCTTTTGGACTTCCTTTTCCATTTGGCCAATTTTGCCTTTTAGAGCATTGGCTTTCTGGACCTCTTTTGCCATTTGGGTTAGGCTATTTTTTAAGGTGTTACTTTCTTCAGTATTTTTTGGGGTCTCCTTTAGCAAGCTGTTGACTTGTTTTTCATGATTTTCTTGCATCACCCTCATTTCTCTTCCCAATTTTTCCTCTACTTCTCTTACTTGCTTCTCAAAATCCTTTTTGAGCTCTTCCAAGGCCTGGGACTGATTCATGTTTTTCTTGGAGGCTTTGGATGTAGGAGCTTTGACTTTGTTGTCTTCTTCTGTTTGTATGTTTTGATCTTCTTTGTTACCAAAAAAAAAAATTTCATGGTCTGACTCTTTTTGCAAGGTTTGCTCATGATCCCAGCCAATTACTTGCGTTATAAACTCTTTGTTAAGATAGAGGTCTGCTTCCAGTGTGAAGAATGACTATACCAAGCTTTGGGGGCTGTGTGCAATTGTTTTCAGAGATACTTCTAGGGACCTGTAAATTTTCATTTCTTCCAAGGTGGTATGATCAAAAGCAAGGTGTTTACTCCTTTTCTGGCCTGTGCTCTGGTCTATGAGTGACCACAAGCACTCTTTTCTATCTTGGAACTGTGAGGAGGATTTCCTCTTCACCAGCACTGCACGGTCCACCACACCAGCACTCCTCCTCGCCCCAGGACCACTACCCAGAACTGTGACCCAGATGTAAGCATGGGCAAAGCAAGAAAATCCTGCACCAGCAAAGAGATCCCTACAGACCCCCTCTGATCGGCCACTCAATTCCCTCTTAGTCTGTGGGCCAGAAGCTTAGGAGGCAGCCACTGCCCCAGGGCCATGCTCGGGAACTGGGATTGAGATCTAGCTTCTCTCTCTCACCAAAGAGAGACTTTTCCCACTGACCTTCTAAGTTGTCTTTGGTGTTCGTGGGTTGAGAGGTCTGGAAACCGCCACAGCTGTCTGTGATTACGTCCTTTGAGGTCTGCCTTGCCTGCGCGCCCACACCCAACTGAACTCCTCTCCCCGCCCAGCTCAATACACCTTTCTGATCAACCATCCAGGTTGTCTTGGGCTGGAAATTTGTTTTACTGTCTTTTTGTGGGTTCTGCTGCTTCAGAATTTGTTTAGAGCCATTTTTTACAGGTATTTGGAGGGGTCCAATTAACTTTTAATCTATGCTTTGACAGCCCTTTAGTAAATCTAATTTTATTGCATTGTAGTCTGAAAAGGGTACATTTAATATTTCTGCTTTTCTTTGTTTGGTTGTGAGGTTTTTATGTGCTAATATATGGTCAAGTTTGGTGAAGGTCTCATGTACAGCTGAGAAAAAGGTATCCTCCTTTCTATTCTCATTCAGTTTTTTCTGGATATCTATCATATCTAACTTTTCTAAGATTGTATTCATCTCCTTGACTTCTTTCTTGTTTATTTTATGGTTAAATTTATCTACTTCAGAGAGGGGAAAGTCGAGGTCCCCCACTTGCACAGTCTTACTGTATATTTCCTCCTATAATTCATTGAACTTTTCATTTAAGAATTTGGATGCTATGCTGTTTGGTGCATATATGTTTAATATTGATAGTACTTTATTGTCTGTGATTCCTTTTAGCAAGATGTAGTTTACGTGCTTATCCCTTTTAATTAGATCTACTTTTGCTTTAGCTTTGTCTGAGATTATGGCCTTTTTTACATCAGCTGAAGCATAACAGATTCTGCATTAGCCCTTTATTTTAACTTTGTGTGTCTTTCTGTTTCAAGTGTGTTTCTTGTAAGCAACATATTGTTGGATTCTGATTTCTAATCCACTCTGCTATCTGCTTCAGTTCTGTGAGTGAGTTCATCCCATTCATATTCATAGTTATGATTACTAACTGTGCATTACGAAATATTTCTTGATGTCCTTGAATGTACAAGTAAAACCCACTCCTTTATTTGCCTCTCTAAGGCATCGGTTCCTCCGGTAGCATGTCCATTCAGTAGACACTGAACACAGACTTTTAAACTCAGCTTCATCGTCTGAAAACTTTGTGAATTTTGGCATTCTCTGACCCCTTTTCTGCCACTCCAAAATCATAAAGCTGCATAATAATGAAGACCATATTTTCCTTTGTTCCACAAGTTCCCATGGCTAAAGAGGTTAGTCATCTCCAAGTGATCACCCTACTTGTAATCAGTCTCTTCGTCCTAATTTGGGCTAGTCATTACAGAGAAGAGAATCTGTTGTTAAGATGATTTGGGGAAATTTTTCAGTGTGGCTACAATTTGTGCTCCACTGGCGTAGCCTTCCAGAACTGAGGACCACTCAGTACTGAGGATCAGAGTAGGAAATTGTGAAATATTTCCTGTTATTCAATATAGAAATATATAGTATGTCCATTGATTGGTGTGATAGCAATATATTTTTATCCCTAATAAATATGTGATGTTGGGGTGTTGGATTTACTCAACCCCATTCCACTTAAAGTAATAAGATACCCAATGAATAAGTTCATTCATAGGCCTTAGGTTAATTTCAAAAAGGCCTTTGAACTTCACACAAGACTTCTGTTTTGCTTTGTTTTGTTTTTTGGTTAGATTGAAGGAACTTGGTCACAACTCAGGGATCATCTATAAATTGTCAAGGGAGCTCAGAAGGGAACTTGGAGCAAGCGTGACATTCCAGCACACCCCTGAGGAGCAAAGACAATACTGAGCTATGGTAGAGATGGGAGATATCAAAAAGGGTCATTGGCTTTACAGGTATCTCAGAGCAAAAAATCCAGGGTGAAAGAAGTCTTGAGAAAAGGTTGACTCTTTGAATCCTATTTTCCCTCCTGTTTCCCGTCTAACCACCAACATTGTTAGTATAATCTGTTATTTCATTACCCAAACATTTCCAATAAACTGAATTTTGCCTCAACCACAAAGAGCCCAGGGGTTAACTAGAAAGAGATAAAAATGTAAAGTTAGGCAAAGAGCCTGACCATTGTGTGAATGTTAGTAAATATCTTAACTGGGAGTTAAGAGTATGACTGAGCTTATAATTTTATGCCTAAAATAAATAAATATCCCTACACTTATTACTCCTTTAGCCTTTAAATGAGCCAAAGTGTGTGTGTGTGTGTGTATATGTATGTATGCATATACTTACATATATACTTATATAATATAGACACACTTGTGTATTATGTTTATTTTAAATTCTTATTATAATCCCTATTTTATATATTTTTCAGCAATGTGGAGTGGCCTCTTTACTCATTTAATTGAATCTTGGAATAATTTTAAAGGCCTGGATCAAAATTACACAACATGGATGGACCTCTTACAAAACTCTGGCTACCATACACAAAAGTTTGGAAAATTAGACTATACTTCAGGACATCACTCCATTAGGTAAACAGTGAATCATATGCCTACTGATGTAGTATGTGTGAATGTGTGTGGATACATACACTAATGTGACTGTTTTTAATAGCCCAAAGGTAAAAATATTCTTAAATTTTTGTTTCTGTTAATATAACTTAGATTCTAATGACATCCTCTCAAACTAACGTGATTAAGGTACTTATGAGTTTCTTTTCCATAAACATTAAAAGAAACCCACATGATTCTAAGGGTTGTTCCATCTGTCGGTTGTTTTTGGTGTGTACATCTCAGTACAGTGTTTATTGTAGCACCTTCTTTTAGAAGTCAAAGTCTTTTTTGGCTTTTGCCCTTGGGGTCTGACAGTACCAGTCTGACCCCTTGGTCAGTATCACAGCCCTTCAAATTCTTGAAGATTTTTGTCATGTTTCCCCAAGACTTCTTTTATGCAGATTAACATCCCCAGGTCCTTCAGTCTGTCTTCATAGAACATAAACTCAAAACTCTTCATCCTCCTGTTTGCCCTCCTCTGGACACTCTACCTTGTATCCAGGAAGACCTGAGTTCAAATTCAACCTCAGCCACTTCCTAGCTGCATGACCACAGGCAAGTCACTGAATCTCCTTCAGCTTCAGTTACCTTATCTGTAAAATAGGGGTGATAGTAGCAGCTACCTCCCAGGGTTGTTGTGAGAATCAGATGAGAGGTAGAGGAGGCACCTTGCAAACCTTATAGTACTATGTAAATGCTAGTTATTATTACTATTATTATGCTTCCCCTATCTTACAGTTGTGAAGCTAGCTTTTTTTTCCTGTAATTTCATCGATGTGGATGTTCCCATCGATGCTACATATTACAAACTCTGCATACCTTCCTGTCCTCCCTTAAATTCACTACAGGGAGTCCACCCCATGTTCTAGGGAGTGTTCCCAAATTCTCCCAGCCTTGTCCTATATGTATGTCTTGATTTTCAGATGGAATGAGCCCTTCTCTTTTTCATCACACACCTTACTGATGATATGTCATTCACTTCCGTTCCTCTTATTCTCTCTTTCTTATCTTTGATATCAATACCATATTAGCCATTTCTATTCTTTCCTTTCTTATCCAAGAGTCGTTCTCCTTGGTAGAGAAAATAAGAATTTGGTTTCTCTCCCTTCTCTCCATCATTTGTTATTATTGCCCTGATTTGCTGCCTTGTCCATTCATATATCTTTTCTTCCCCAGCATATCTTTTTTTAATAGCCTTTTTTTATTCTCCTTGGTTTTTCTCTGCAATCTCAGCTCATTCTAAGGTTTAACATTATGATTGTAGGGCAGTGGCATGCTTTTATGTCCGTCGTCTTATCACCTACCCTTTCTTCCATCGTCTGAAGGCATCTTTAAAATCTGAGCACGTTGATAAGTTCCCAGTGCATCTGCATGGGTCTCTTCAAACGGCTCTTTTTTTCAGTACAGTTGTTTCTTTGCTTCAGAATTCCACTCAAGAGTTTCCCCTCCCTTCTAGGCTGGCTTCCCTGTGGAATTGTAGACTTTAGGATTGTAATTCACCGTCCTCTGAGCCCTCTGACATCTCCTTCCAATTACATCACTTTATGCTCACCTTTCTTCCTCCTCTGTCACAAATTCTAAGTTGGAGCGTTATCTTTCCACCCAAGGATCCTATCATTTCCTCCCCTAACAACTAATTCCTGCATTTTGGTATCAGCCAACTCCAGTTAATCAATAAGCATTTATTAAGCACCTACTATGGGTCAGGAATTGTGGCAGGTGCTGGGGATACAAATACAAAAATGAAACTATTCTCAATTATAAGGAACTTACATCCTAATGAGGAAAATGACAGATACCTATATAGGTGTATAGTGTCTAATGCCCATAGGTACTGTGAGGTTAGAATTAGATATCTGTAAAGTGCTGTGCAAACCTTGAAGTGCTATATAAATGCAAGGATCACACAGCTAAGTTCTGTGTTCTTATTGAATATCCTTTCTATGCTATGAGTAAACTTCCTTTTTGATAATTATTGAATGATCTACAAGTGTTTCATTTCTTTCAAGTAGTAGATGTAAATATTTAATAATAGTTAATATTTATATAGCACTTTAAGGTTTGCAAAGTACCAGGAGACCAGCCTGAGTCAACAACCCTGGTGTCTGGCACTGATGATAATACTACAGATGAGGTATAATGAGGATAGAGTACAGTGAAACTATCTCCTCCCCATTTTACCAATTAGAAAACTGAGGTAAGTAAAGATTAAGTGACTTGGCCAAGGTCAAACAGCTGGTAAATGTCTGAGACTAGATTTGAACTTAGATCTTCCTGACTCAGTCCAGCACTCTAGTCATAGAAATGGTCTGGTCAGTGGAGAAGGATATAGTGACTCCTGGTGGCCTTGAGACATGCACAAGTTTGAAAAGCCCTGATTCCATGTAGGTGGAATTTTTTACGCCTTTAAGCGATTAGTAAATCAAGATATGTCCAGTGAGACCTAGGAATCTGAGAGTGGCAATGGGGTTTGAGCTATCGTTCCATAAGCCAGTCATGACAGTTTCAATACCTTTTAAGGAGAAACTAACTAACCTGAAAGGATCAGGGCCTTAGGAAAAGCCAGCCTGACTGGGCTCCATGATAAAGGACTCTGGTAGATAATATTCTGCTACCATAATGGTTTAAGGATATTGATAATCTGGAGAGGATCCAAAAAAGAACATCCAGAAGAGTGAAAGGCCATAAGCTGATATCTTAGGAGGATTCGTTGAAGGACCTGGGAATGTTCAGTCTAGGAAAGAGAAGACTCACGGATGGCATGAGAGCTTTTTCCAAGCTATTTCCAAGTAATTGTCTTGACCTTCTGGGCCAAAGCCGTGTTAGACCACTCCAGTGATTCAGATTTAAGGACTAATATTTAGTGAAGTACTAGTGGACTACAAAATGCAATAAAAATCACTTTACTAATTAAAGAATTAGAAGAGTCAACTTTAAAGTTTTTTAAAGGGTATAAAATGCTACTCTCCTCCACCTTCTCTGCCAGGTCAGGAATTCGGGCAGGAAACCCAAAAGCGGGTGGGGGTCAGGTGTCACCTCTGACACAATTCTCCTCCGGGCTGGGCTTCTTATTCTTCAAGGAACAAAAAGCCAAAGAGCCCCCAGCTCCCCCCAAGAACCTGCTGCTAGACCACCCCTACCCCCACCCCCAGGAAACAGAATACTGGGCAGGACTTTGAATAGAAAAGGTAGAAAGAAGACAGAAGCATTGGAAACCAAGGGAAAGGAGGAAGACAGAGCTCCAGATCAAGAGTCTGAGTACAGCTAGCCAGTTGCTCCTTGTGCTATTGGCCCCTCACCGTCCCACTCATCACCCACGGCAGAGCAACACAGCGTCTCCCCAACATGCTGAGGAAGGATTAGATGTCTTCTCAGGCATAACTGATCAGCGTTACAAAGTTGAACTTCAACTCGATGTCAGGAAAAACATCCTAATAATTAGAGCTGTCCAAAAGTCGTACGAGTGCCTCAGTTGGTGGTGGGTTCCCCCACCCCTGCAGGTCTCTAACCAGACTCTGGATGACCGCTTGTCAGGTATGTTATAGTGGAAATTTCTGTTGTGTACGTGTTGGACTGGATGGCCACTGAGGTCCCTTCCAACTCAGAAATTGTGGGATTCTGTTTGTTTTGAAAGATCCAGGTTATTTGTCTTAGAAAGGCGTGAGTGAAGATATAGACCCTTTCTCCCAAAATAACACGTGGGTTACATCTGGGGGGATTCGTCCAGGATTCCTGTTGGCTGCAGGCCCATAGGAAGCAGACTGCCTGATTTACTCAAGATCTTGAGTGTTTTTCTCTTTCAGGAGTAGCTTGGTAATGCTTCCCACTGGACCCGTGTCACGTCACCTGAATAACTCACATTAGTAAGAAAGGGCAAAGTCCAGGTTTTTTCTTCCTCACTGTGACTGCCCTTGGTTGCTCCTCCGGCTCAGGGTCACGTCCTTAATCTTTCATCTAGATATTCTTGACGCTCTTTCAAAAGGCTGGGGAACAGGTCTTTTGATTACTGGACTACGTCCATGTACGTCTCCAAGGCCACCACTCTGGGGCTGATGGAGGAGTGCTGTGTCCTTAGAGATCTGTTCCAAAACACAGGTTTTCAGCTTCACACACCTGGATGTGAGGGTATAGACAATATGTCTCAAAAGTTTTGATGCAAGCCTCACTCAGCCCCCGAGATAACAGCCATGGAGAGACAGTGGCAAAGCCTCTTGACCTGAGAGGCTGAGAGATGGCAACCACTAGGAATAAAAACAAGAGCCCCCAGCCTGAGCTAGAGAGAGGCAGGAATGGAATCTCTCAGCCCAAGGGATTAAAGTTTATTAAAGCATTAAACTGCACTAATATGCATCATAAACTTTATGATGCCTGAGTCTGAGAGTGGGTGGAAGACAGGACCTTTTGGATGTCTCTGAAGGACCAGTGTATCTGTTCCCTTTTATGGTCCCGGTAAGGAGTAGCTTTAGCCCACAATAACTTAAGCCTATAAAATCATCCCCTGACCACTGAGGACTTAATCACTCATCCTCAGTGAGGTGTGAATGCCTTCATAAGTACACAGGTCCTGTCATCAAGGCAGCCAAACCCTCCATAGGAAGAGTCAAAGTACAGTGACCTCATCTGTCAATGTGATCATAGGGCCTTGATATACCCTCTTCATACTATTTAGTTTAAAAAGGTAAGGGTGGGGGGAGATGTCCCACTGTAAGGAAAATATAATCAGTAATAAAATAAAATTTTTGAAATTTCTGGATTTCAGGTACAGTAGCAAGTCATAACTATAACTTTGATGCTCAGGTACAAATCTGTTAAAATATGACCTGACTTTTACAAGAGAATTTATTGAAGCAGACTTTGTAAAAATAGACATTTTATAGAATTCTCTGATTGTACGATAACTTGGAAAGGATGCAAATTGAGGGAGGAATTCACAACTCTTAATAGAAAGTAAATTATTTTTGTGAAGACTTAAAGGATATAGTAAGCTAACTATAGTCCTTGCTCTGAATAATCTTAGTATTATGTTAGTGTTCGGCCAGTTTAGAGTATCATAGGATCAAGAACTGGACAAGACTTTAGAGATAACTTCATTGAGCCTCCCTTATTTTACAAACTAGAAAACTGAGGCCAAATAGGTTTGGTGACTTGCCCAGGCTCATACAGGTAATAAGTAGCAGAGTCAAGATTGGAATGTGGGTCCTCTGTTTCCAAATCTAATATTCTTTCCATAAGACTGTGCCATTATCCTTTCTTAGTATTATATATTTATTTTGAACTATTAAAGTATTTCATTCATATACATATATATATACACATACATACATACATATCCCATTTGTTTTAAATGCTACTTTAATATTTCTAATTTCATAGTGGCCAGCTTCAGAACTTGTCACTTTTCCATGTTAAGGGTTCTGAGGGTTCCTTTTTCTGTTCTACTTTGTATTTAAAAATGCCCATTTTATTTGATGTTTTCAAGTTCATAATGAAAAAAATTAAGAGGCTTGTGATAGCAATATAAGACAAAAGATCCATTTTTGTCTTGGTGGTTTCTGAGTAGAAGGTAATTTTCAATACCTTAATTATTTTCAGTATATTTTCATTTATTCATCTTCTTACTGAAATTTGGAGGAAGAGAAGTCAGCTGTTAAGATGATTTATATGACTCTTTTATGCACCCACACAGTCATTTGTCTGAACAAATGGGTCAGGGTTGCTGTTATTAACATAGTCCTACAAAGGTTATATAAATTATGCTGAATCATTTCTTGAGATTTCTGTATGCCATTTCAAATTTTTGAGGGAAAAATAGTGATCTAATGCAGTGCTTTGTAGTAATGGATACACAATACATTTTAACTCATTGATTTGCCATTGTAAAACCCTAGGCTCAGTGTTTATGACTCAGTATAGACCTGTAGTCTATAAATGATGCAGATAACTTCCTGATTCCATTTATATTTTTATGCTAATGAATTTCATAAGGTTACCCCTCTGTGTTTTATCTTTAAAAAAAAACAACTGTCTCTGTGTATCCCTGTAGGGGAACAGCTTAATTGTATTACTTTGGCATTTTCCTTGGTTTAGCTAGGTGTCCTACGTCAGCCTTTCCTAGGCACAGAGAAAAGAAAAGGGAAACAGGGAAAGAATGTGGAGAGGGCTTCTCAAACTGTATTTTGATGATGTATATAGGGGTTTCATGAGAAAATTCATAAGCTAGTGATATTTTGCCTTCTAAATATGAAATTATATAAGTATCAAAAATGTTTATGAATGATATTTTCAGTGGAAATAAGATGTATATTATACATGTGTGTTATATTTACATATTATAATATGTATACATATTATATATTATATACATACATATTGTGTATGTATACATGTATATGTTCAGGACAAATTGGAGATAACCTCAGAGGGAAGGCACTAGCATTAAAGGGAACCAGGAAAGGGCTTCTTAGAAAAGGTGAAATTTTAGCTAAGACTCACAGGAAACCTCAGGAGCCAGGAGTCAAATATAAGGAGAGAGAGAATTCCAAATGTGGTGGACAACCAGTGAAAATCCCCCAAGTTGGGAGATGGAGTTTCTTGTTCAGGTGACTGCAAGGAGCCGAAGGTCTCTGGATTGTCGGGCATGGGGAAAGAAGTGAGGTGTCAGAAAACTGGAATAGGAGGAAAGGGCCAGGTTATGAATGGCTTTAAAAGCCAAGCAGAGGGTTTTACATTTGATCCGGGAGGTAATGGGGAGCCATTGGAGATGATTGACTAGGGAGGAGATATGGCCTGACCTGTGTTTTAGAAAGATTACTTTGGTATTTGAGTGAAGGGTGGACCAAAATGGGGAGAGATTTGGTGCAAAGAGACTAGCCTATTGCAGATTAACTTATTTCCATGGAAAAATGTGTCATTCAAAAACATTTTTGACTCATATATAATTTCATATTTTTAATATTTTAGAAGGCAAAATATCATTAGCATATGAGTTTTCTCATGAAATTCTGATTTCTCCCTTAGAGTGTACGTTATTTTTCTCTAGAAATTCTAAAATACTCTGTGCTTGATTTTGAACCTTAAACTCCCACTTACAATGCAATTTTCAAAAGCACTCTTTCTAGCTTTTGAAAATTTTAAAACATCCCTTTTTTACCTCTTCAGATATTACTGTTTATCTGAGAAGGTGGAAAAATGGAGGATGTGGTCAAAGATGTTTTATAGGAAAAAGAAATCACTCAATTTGCTCATTAGAACCAGTATTCCAAGAAGACAAAATTGGGAGGGCAATATTTGTGTAGGGGAATTGGCCTTTGACCATCCCCCACAGCCCAGGAAGCATAGGGTATAATCATGGATTAGGGACAAATGATTGTCAAGATACATTTGTGCCCTGTATGTCTTTGACACTGGAGCTCACCATCCTTGAAAGACAGCTCAGGCAGGAGCCAACAGTTGAGAAAGAGCCCAGACGCTGAGAGGGAATCACTCTTGGAGGGAGGCATGAGATTTCTCTTCCATATAACTTCCAAACATCAGCCAGGGCTCTCTGACCCAGAGCTGCTTAATCAGGAGGAGACACCAGGGGAATAGACACAGATAAGTAGTCTTTCAAGATAAGAAATCACTTCGAGGAATGTAATCTCTGGTAGCCAGAAAGAGATTCAACTATGCACTCAAAGGAGAACTAGTCATAGAAATTGAGAGTTTAGCTGTGAAGATGCGCAGGTTCTAGGAGCCCAGCTGAAATATCTGCTCAATAGGAATTCACCTAAGGGGAAGCAGCAAGAGGTCCACTAGAAGAGGAAAAAGGACAGTGAGATCCTACAGTACCGGAGGCATGACTGATCTTAACCACATGTGTTTCCTACATATCTACTTTACTACCATCATACTCTTTAAGTTTATGCCCCTTCTTCCCATGGATCCTAACTGTATTTGAGGGAGAATGTGCCCCATGTTTATGAAAAGCAAGTTTTGTCACTACTATTTTACTAAGCCATCTTTGCTGTGAGCTTAACTGTGTCTCCTAGCTAACTGTTAAGAGGAGGCATACCAGTGAGGACTTGTGAACTGTAGTTTTAGGAATATAATCTCATAGGGTAACCCTTAAAACCTAACATAATCACCCCCTTGGCACTCCACCTGCAAACTGAGAGGGTGAATAAGAGCAGGTGCTGAACTTTTCAATAATCTATCCCAAAAGACAAAAAGCAATAAAGTTTAGTGGCCATGGCAGTTTTTAAATTTTTTCTTTTTTATCGTAAATTCAATAATAAAGATTTTAAGACACAAAGAATAATAGGGAAGAGAACCGTACAAGAAACTGAACTTTTATCATATGTAGTGTTTGGGTGTAAACATATTGTGTGTGTGTGTGTGTGTGTGTGTGTGTGTGTGTGTCTTGGAGGAATGATAAGGTCAGAAGCCAGGTTGTAAAGGGTTAAAAAGAGAGTGAGATGCAAGAAAATGGAGGCATCTATTGTAGACAGTCTTTTTGAAGAATTTAGCTACAAAGGACAGAAAAGAAATAGGACCATAGTTAACAGGGATACAAGGATCAAGTGGGGCTTTCTTCAGGCTAGGGGAGACAAGGGCATGTTTATAGGCGGTAGGAAATGAGCCAGGAAAGAGAGAGAGAGAGAGAGGGAGGGAGAGAGAGAGAGAGATTGAACATAAGTGAGAAAGTGGAAACAACAGAGCAATCTCTTGGAACAGACAGGATGGAATGAGATCACTCGAACAAGTAGAGGGTTCCTTAGTAGAGGAGTAAAACCACTTTATCATGGGAGACAGGGATGAAGAAGGAGAGAGTGATAGAAGGCATCTGAGTAATAGATGAAGGATAGGAAAGAATGGGCTCAATTTTCTCTGTAAAATATGAAGCAAGATTCTCAGCTGAGAGAGTGGGGGGAGGGAGAGCTATGGAAGATTTGAGTAGGAAAGAAAAGGTTTAGAAGAATAGCTATATAGGGTGAGGTAGTGATTACCTAGCAGCAGTGAGGGCCCAGTTGAGATTATATAAAATAAATTTGTAGGGGGCACAGTCAGAATGTTAGCAGAATTTTCTCTACCTTTATTCAGCAGTATGTGTATAGGGTAGAAGGTGACAAATGGTAGGAGTGATCCAAGGCTGAGGCTTGTCTTGACTGGGCATAAAGATAAGCAGGCTAGGTATTCTCTGTGTCTGTTATATACCTCCAAGAGATTTTGCCAGGACAACTTTCACAAGGAAGGAAATTCTGACTTCTGTTGGAAGAATTTTTCTTTAGTAGTAGATACAGATGCATGTTATTTCTTATGTGTAGAATACTTACTGACTTTACATAATAAGTAAGACCAAAAATTAAGAGCTAAGAGGGACCTTAGCAGTCATTGTACCCCAACTCTCCCGCCACTTTCACAAAGGTCTAGTATTCACTAGGTCTAGTATTAAGATATAGATGTAGTTGTAAGATTTCAAGAATATAATGACAAGGAGTTGATTTTACAAGCAGCCAAAAATATCGAAATATCAAATGGCATTACACAAAATTTTTCTCCAAAAGTGAGAAATGATAGAAGTTGCTAGAATGTTATACCCAAAATTAAAAGGTAGGACATTGTCCCCAAATTAGCTTCTCCATTGAGCTAAACATTCTTTTCAAAAATGAGATGTTGCTGGCTCCCCCTATCCCTTCCTCCAGTCTTCTACTTGCGGATTATATGAGTTAATGAGTTCCCCTCCTTCTATGACCTTTGATGATATTAGGTTTCAGAGGGGACACTTGTTTCTTCTCCATTAGAATGTCTCCAACGTTTCACCTTTATATATTCCTTTACAGCTGCTCAAACACATTTCCCATTTATATTTCTCTTGACACCTGTGTTTAACCTTTTAGCCTTTCTACTTAGTCTCTTCATCAGGAATGTTTCAATGTCCTCTATTTCATTCAGGTCCATTTTTCCTCTGTCAGACTATATTATTTTTTGCGGTATAAGTCATTCTTGTTTGTAAGCTTTATCTTTTGCTTTTTGGAATATCCAGTATCCAGACTCACTCATTAAAGCGGGTGTTTACCAAGACTCTTTCCTGGTCCCTCTTCTCTTCCTCTAGACTATCTTGATTGGTGATCTTATCAACCCCCCATAAGTTCAGTTATCATCTTTATGCAGCTGATTCTGGATTTTGTATATCAAACTGTCATCTCTCTCTTGAGCTCCATTTTTATACCTGCAGCTGCCTTTTAGCTATCTCAAGTTGGGTGTCCTTTAGGAATTTCAAACTCATCATGTCCAAAATAAAATTCATTATCTTTTCCCCCTAAAATATCTCCTCTTCTGAGCTTCCCTGTTACTGTCAAGGGCACCCACCACCACATCCCAGTTACCCAAGCCTGCAATCTAGGTATCGTCTGTAACTCTTGTTGCACACACATATTAAGTCTGTTGTCCCATCTTGTCATTTCTACCTCCATGTCTTACAGTATCTCTCAAAGATGGCCCCTTCTTACCACACACCTACGCTGTTGCAGTATCCTACTGATTGCTGCACCTGCCTCTAGTCTCTCCCCACGTCATTCAGTCCTCCACTAAGAGCTGCCAAAGTGATTTTCCTGAAGAGTCAGTCTGATCACATCACCTTCTTACTCTAAACTCCGGTGGCTCCCTGTCACCTCCAGGATCAAATATAAAATCTTATATTTGACATTCAAATTCTTTCACAACCTGGTCCCTTCCTACCATTCCATTTTTCTTACACTTTATTCCCTCTGACACACACTGCAGCCTAATGACACTTGCCTTCATGTTGTTGCTCAAACACAACACTTCAGTCATCTTACTTTAATTCTTTTCACTGGCTTTCCCCTTTCTTGGAATGCTCTCCCTCCTCACCTCTGCCTCCTGGCTTCCCTGCCTTCCTTTAAGACTGCTCAAATGCTGCCTTCTGCAGATTTTTCCCTGTCTCCACCACTGCTAGTGCTTTTCCTCTGTGATTATCTTCCATAGGCACCGTATATATATATTGTATGAACAGTTATTTGCATGTTGTCTCCTTCATTAAGTGCTAGCTCCTTGAAGTCAGAGACCATGCTTTTGTTTTTCTTTAAATCCCCAGCACTTAACATAGTGCCTGACATACTGTGAGCGCTTGATAAATGCTTATTGACTGACTGATTGAATGACTAATTAGGCCAGCCACTGCTTATCTTATCATTTCTCTATTATTTATTATTATTTCTATAATATTATAAATATTAAAATTAAAATCATATGACTAACAAGCAAATCAAAGCAGTTAAACCATTTAATTTTTAAATGGGTAAGAATATAAATTCTTCTTATGTTTGTACCCCAAATAAAATAATGGCAGCAACAAACCACCTTGGCCAGGAATTATCTCCTTAATTTATGCCTCAAACAAAACTACAGGATTTCCATCTTGGAAGGGACCTCAGAGACCATTAAATCCAACCCATATCTGAGCAAAACTACATTCTACGACATATATGACAAATAATCAAGTTTTTGCTTGAATAACTTCAGTGAAGGGGAGTTCACTATCTCCCCAAGTATAGCCCATTTCACTTTGGGATACCTAGAATTGTTAGAAAGTTATTTCTTTAAATCAAGCCTAAATTTGTCCCTTTCCAACTTCCACCCATTGCTCCACATTTTATCCATTGGAGTCAAGCAGAACAAACATTCTATCAGATATGGTCTGATTGGGACAGAGTACAGTGAACTATTGTAGCCTGTGTCCTGGGTACCATGCCTGTCTTAATGCAGGAATCTTGGATGCCATGTTACAATATTGATTCATATTCAGTCTCATAAACTAATTCTCACAAATCTTTTTCAGATGAATTGCTGCCTAATTAACCATACGTCCTTCATCTTGTACATAGGAGTGATTTCTTGAACCCAAGTGTAAAGTTTTACATTTATATCCATTAAATTTCACTTTGTTAGAGTTAACATGATGTTCTAGCCTATCAAGATTTTTTGAATACTTCTTGGGTACTAATTGCTATCCAATGATGGGAATTGGACCTGCAATTTTATTGGTTTAGGAAGTTCCCAGGTGAGGAAACCCCTTCCACCAATACAGATGGAACCTTTCTCTCCATCTTATAATCTCAAGGAGTTTGTTATTTATAATGATAACAACAATAACAATAATAATAACAGCATTTATGTGGTACTTGAAGATTTGAAAAATGCATTACAAATATCTCATTTTATCCTCACAGCAACCCTGAGAGATAGATATATGCCATTATTATCCCCATTTTACAGAAGAAAAAACTGAGATAGAGGTTAAGTGACTTGCCCAGGGTTAGATAATAAGTGTCTGAGGTTTGGAATTCAGATTTTCTTGGCTCCAGATCCCACACTATTCACTGTGCCACCTTGCCGCCTCTTTGCTGAATTTTCCTGCTTTGTGTGATCTGCAAATTTGAAAGGCATACCATCTGTGTCTTTATCCAAGTCACTGATAAAAATGTTGGCACAAGGTCAAACATGTATCTGAGTCATTCCAGTGAGACTTCATTCCTAGATGTCATCCATTAAATTCTAACAAACATTTTCTAAACATCTACTGTGTTCCAGGCACTGTGCTAGGTACTAGGGCTACAGAGACAAAAATTTTAAAAAAACAGCTTTGCTTGTTGAGTTCCTGTGTATCTCTATATTGGTATCTAGGCAATTCCTCCTTTTCCTCTTAATCTAAAATGTGTTTTCAAAATTTTATTTTTATGATCCCCCTCCAAAGCTAACTTCCCCTTATAGAACTTTAGTCCATCTACCAATCCTTTCTGTAAGCCCTTTGAAATCTTCTTTCCCCATATCTAGGGTCCATATCTGTCAAATTATGCCCAACTTTTCTCTATTCTATAACAAATTCTAAGGTAGAATGGTCACTTCCTCAAGTTTCCCATCATTTCCACTCCTAAGTCCAAAGAAGCAGTTTCACTGGTTCCTTCCCTTTCTGAGGGATAAAGTTATCATTAAGACAAGACAGGCAATTTTATTCTGAACTTTAAAAAATTAACAAAAACTTTAAAAAATAAATAAATTTAGTATTTCTCTTCTGGACTGGGCATAGCTCAGGCTAGTGTCCTGGTAGTTTAGGTTTGATACTGGAGCAAAATGTGCATTCATAGGTCATTTCAACAGTTAAGACAAGGGAATGTATTTAGCCACAGCAGGAGGAAGATGTTCCACAAAGGTGAGCATTGAGAACCCCTTGAGTTGATTTAACTGAAGGAAGCTTCATTGAGACCCCCTAGCCAAACATCTGAGAGCCCATTCAGCTCCTCTTGGATTCTTTTCACTCAAACAGTCACTCAGGAAGTGAAGTCAACAGTCGTCCTTGATCCCTTGAACCAGCAAAGTCTCACAGAAGCTCACAATACTTTTAAAAGAAAAACTATCCTCCCCTGCATGGGAAATAAAGGTTAGGATATTGTTTCTATAGCAATTTCCTTATACATAGTAGAACAAAAAAGGTTGTATATGACATTGCAGATCTCTATAATGTACAGCTTACTTCTCTTTTTTTAAGTATTCCATACTTTGAGCATGTGAGTTTCAAAAAATGTCCTGCTTGTTTGTGGTTCCTTCTAGACTTCCTCCTCTCTTCTACACATTTAGAAAATACTCCAATAGGGATCCCTTTGGAAGGGGGGAAGGTAGGGGACAGAGGGAAAAGGGGACTGCATTCCCTCACTCCTTTCTAACTCTCCCCTGCCAAAAAAAATTGAAAAAATAAAAATAAAATCCTTGCATAGGCACAGTCAAGCAAAACAAATTCTCACACTGACCATGTCCAAAAATTTATATCTTATTCTCTATCTTGCATCCATCTCACCTTAAAGAGTTATTATTATTGAGTTTGGTCATTGCATTGATTAGAGTTCTTAAGTCTTTCAGAGTTGTTTTTCTTAACGGTTTTGTTGTTAATGCAGAAATTATTTTCCTGGTTCTGCTCACTTCACTGTGCATCAGTCCCATTAAAGTCTTCCCAGATTTCTCCAAAACTGTTCCTATTATCATTTCTTATGACATAGTAATATTCCCTTCTCTGAGGTAATGTTATAAAATGATTCCTCCAGATTGAAAGTGTGTCACACCAGTAAGGTGAAAACAAATAAAGGTTTCAAATATAATAAACATGAATGAGAATCACATGGGGCAGAAACACATGGATGAGTTGTAATCTGTACCAGTGGAGGGAAATTACCAACATCAGTGAGGTCACCAATCCACTTAAGTTGTAAAACTTAAGCATGAAAATACCAGGTGGTAAAATTACATCAGTACAAGTAGAGAAGGATATAACCAGAGTGTTATAATTGCCCTAGAAATCACAAAAGACAGAATCAAAAATTAAGATAATGATGAAAGTATTTGAATATGCATGGGACATAGAATTAAAATATAAGGATCAAGTGATATAATTAAATTATAGGATCATTGATTAGAAATATTATGGTTTATTTTTCTGACAAAAGGAATACAAGATACAAATAAAGTGAATAAGGAAAACAATGACTGAATCTAAGTCACTCTTTATTTGAATAAGTATGTTGAACTAATAATAGGAATAATTAGTACCTCTAAGGCAACATAACATGGTCATTCTGAAAAATATATTATCAAATTTTTTATTTGCATATTTTCCTAATTTTTGATTTGATAATGCAGTAAACTGTACAACTTTTTATGATCACACATTATTCCATAAGAAACAAGATTGAATGTAAAATTTGTTTCACATGTCATTTCCCATCTAGTTATTATTATTCTTTATTGAATATATGGTAAAAGCAGAGTTTTAAAGTAAAATATAGGAAAGCTGCATTTTTCTCCTCAGCAATCGTGTGGAAGCTTGGACAAGAGATGTTGATTTCTTGCTTCGTCAGGAGGGCAGGCCTGTGGTTAATCTTATCCCTGATAAGATAAAAACAAGAATAATGGAAGAAGACTGGCAGAATACAGATAAAGCAACAAGCTGGTTAAGAAAAGAAGCAATTAACTTTACTCAACCATTTGTTCTTTATTTGGGCTTAAATTTGCCACATCCTTATCCATCACCATATACAGGGGAAAATTTTGGATCCTCCACATTCCAGACATCTCCTTATTGGCTTGAAAAAGTAAGTATACCTTCAGAAACAGAAATTAATTTATACATGTTTTATTGAGAATTCCATTCTCTTTTTCCTTGCGTCCGGGTTAGAGGTATGAAAAATGAATATTCTAATGCAAAGCCTCATATATAATATATAACATATATAATATAATATATAACAGCTAAGGAGGCAGCTTTATAAAAATGAACATAACTCATCTATTAAACTCAATTATATTGCCTTGTGTCTGATATGTGTATATGTGTTCTCACAGCTAAAGCAGTGGAAGTATGATGGTTGTAGAAAGAGGGTTGATCTTGGAGTCAGAAGTCCTAGGACTCAGGTGGGGCACCTGGCCTCTCTCAAAGCTGTAGGTTCTTCACCCCTGCTTTCAAGTCCCAGTTCTCTCTGTGACCTTGGGCACATCACTCTCCTAAAGTCAAACTTCTTCATCTATGAAAAGGGGTCATAATATTTGCACAACATACCTCACAGGGTGTCTTATGAGACAAGTAAACCTTGTAAATCTTAAACATATAAATGTGAGCCATTGTAAAGGATTACCATAAGGTTGTTTTATCCATAAGAATATGGACTGTACCTGTTATTTCATTGTTATGGGGAATTCTAAGAAAAGGAAACTGCCTCTCCCAATGTAGGACAGACCCTTCTTTGAAACTTCTAGACTTAGAGGCTTGCTTAGACTTGCTTCTTAAAGTGTGGGTTGCGACCCCAGGTCGTGAAAAATTTGGCAACAGTAAAAGGTTTCTGAATGCTCAACGACCAAAACTTAATTAAAAATCAAACACATAATAAATCCAAGGTGTTTCTGGCGGTACTTGCCAGTATTGCGTGGGGCAACTTCACGGCAGCCTTGGTTCTGAACTCAAAGCATGTGCACTTTGCACTGTGCATGCCTTCAGGCCAGGCAACTGAAAGGCGAAAAGGGGTCACAGTGGAAAAAGTTTCAGAAGCCCTGCGGTGCCTTAGAGTACTGAGAGATCAAGGCACTTGCCCAGGGTCATATAAGATAACTATGATCAAAGTAGGGCTTCCTGCCTCTGAAGCCAGCTTTCTGTCCACCATAATGTGTTGCCTCTCAGGTTTATCTGTGAGGAAAACAATAGCATCTTCTTGCAAAAAAGTAGAAGCTGTCCTGATGAAAGTAGTTAAGTAAATATAAGAAATCAGTAAGCATATCTCTGAACTTCTTTACGAGTCATTTTTCAATATATTTCATGACAAAAATACATTTACATTTATACAGTGCTTTATAGTCACAAAGTACTATCCTAGAGATCATTTCGTACAATCCTCATAAAGTTAAAGGTATTTTATTGTAATTAAATGTCTGCTAAACCTGGAAGCATGTATATGTAAAAATAAAAGGACATTTGCTTATAAGCAACATAGTGGATTGGAAAAGGGCGCTGGACTTTAAGTCAAGAGACCTGGTTTTGAATCCTGCCATAGACTGCAATTGGATAACCATGGACAAGTCAATTAACATGCCTCAGAGCCTTAGTTTCCTTATTTGTAAAATAGAATAATAATAACTGCACTACTGTACCTCACAGGATCATTGTAAGGAAAATGCTTTGCAAACCTTAAAGCCCTATAGAAGTGTGAATCATGGATATTATTTAAATAAACATTTGGATATCTCCCTGAATTATAGGTACTTCTGCCATTGAGCTATCTATCAGGAAGAGAAAGGAGAAGAGCTGAAACCAAATTCTTTACTTCCTGGTGTTGATATTTAAGAATTAGACCATTGTTGATTTTTAAGACTTACCACCATACTGAACTGTTGGTTTTCTTTTTTTTTTTTTTTTGTACTTCTTAGAATTTCTATGTTAGCATATAATTATAGCAATTTCAGTTTGGCTATACAGCTTTTAAAGTAATTTTCAGAAATGTCTCATTCTACATGTACAAAATGTACAGTAACAAATGTCAAATCAATTAATTGGTATAGAATTTCCATATTTAATTGATAAAATATTTGTTTTAAATAATTTATGGCAAGTCATTTCTCCCCATCCTTAATTAGAAACTGTAGGTTGGCATTTATAATATGTAAAAATATATAACTCTCATCTTTATGTAACTGAATTTTCTCTCTATTTTTTTAGGTGTTTTATAAAGCTATCAAAATTCCAAAATGGTCTCCTCTGTCAGAAATGCACCCTATAGATTATTATTCTTCCTACACTAAAAACTGCACCGGGCAGTTCACAAAGAAAGAAATTAGAGATATTAGAGCATTTTATTATGCTATGTGTGCTGAGACAGATGCCATGCTTGGTAGGTGGTATAATTAATAAGCAATTACATAGAGAAGAAGAAGAATGTTGTTTTTCTAACTGACTGTGATTCAGGCTGGCTTAGTGACTTGTAGAAAATTACTCAAGGATGTTCATACAACAGTTGCTTAGAGACAGCATACTTGATGCACAGAAAGACTAGAAGACATACTATTAGTTGTGGAATAAACCTTTGCATATCTCCATTATCAGTTGATAAAATAACTTGGAAGATAATTCAGTTTATTCAAACATTAAGGAGGGATCAAAGAAGGCTACCATCTGCTTAAGACAAATTTTTTGGATGGAAAGGCTGACTTTTGGGCACGAGCCAAACGTGGGTAGGCAAATGACAGGGCATTGCAAAGACAGCTCTAGTTCCAAGTTATAGAATCAGTCCTGAAAGCCTGGTCTGCCCTTTGTCAAACTCTTCACTTCCAGGGGGCTCCAGAATTGTTACCATTCACCTAGGGTTCTAGAAACCAAAGCTGACCTGCAGCTGGAACAGATTTCCTTTCATGTGGGTTCAAGGCCAGTTCAAAATTAAAGCGGCCTTCAGTTGGTAACATATCAGGAAAGTGTTTGTTTTGCAGTTTAGAATTAATCTATCTGTGATTATCGTATTCTCAGGTTATGAAGACAGTGATTCCTAGTCCTTTTTTAGGAAGTGAGAGGAAGCAGCAGAACGTTTTTTGCCAGTATTAGAATATTAACAAAATCCAGGAGCTTGGAGTTTAGTTTCTAAACTAGCATTTTACAATAAGAATTATCTGAAGAGCAATGTATTGATAAAATGAAGACAGCACAGAAAGACTTGTGATGAACTTCTGATCAGACATAAGCAAGAGGTGCACAGGATTGTCAGAACAGAGGGGTTGCAGTGTGTATCATTCAGGGAAAGGTCCAAAGTGAAGGAAGTCAAAAAGCCATTTGAATATTTGAGTCTATAAATATACATATATGTATATATGTAACCACCTTTTTTTTGTTATAATAACTTGTTCCTTTTTTCGATAGGTGAGATTATTTTGACTCTTTACCAGTTAAATCTTCTTCAGAAGACCATTGTCATATTCACCTCTGACCACGGTGAGCTGGCCATGGACCATCGCCAGTTCTATAAAATGAGCATGTATGAAGCAAGTTCCCATGTTCCTCTGCTGATGATGGGGCCCAGCATTAAAGCAAACTTCCAGGTCCCAGATATGGTATCTCTTGTAGATATTTACCCCACGCTGCTAGGTAAGTCAGGTGATTCAGTCTGAAGTACAAACTTGTATTACTGTTGGGTGACTTAGGAAGATGATGGGACAAGACTGTGTACCAAGGCAGCTCTAGCTGGCTTGCCAATAGCTTTGAGTGAGTTGTTTATGACTCAACTTTATAAAAAGTAAAATGTATCCTTCTGCTCCTCACTCCCCATAATTAATCCCATTTCCTTCAAAATACTCATATGAGTCATAGGATTATCAGTTGATCATTAAGCATTTATTAATAACCTATGTCCCAAGTGCACCTAGGTTCTGGGTATACAAAGACAAAATGAAAGTCTTAGTTCCATTGGGGAAATTGATATATACCCGTTGAAGTGGATATTACATAAATACAAAGTAAAACAAGGTGATTTCAAGGATTCAGCAAAGACTTTTATGGAGGAGGTGGTTCTTGGAGAAAGCTAGGGATTTATTAGAAGAAGATGTAAGAAGAGAGTACATTCGAAACCTGAGAGATGACCTGTGCCTAGGCATGGAGATGGCAGACAGAATCTTGTGTGTGAGGAATAACAAGAAATCTAGTTTTGTCTGGAACGTAGAATGCGTGAAGGGGAGCACTGTATAATAATCCTGGAAAGTAGTTTAGAGCTAGATTTTGAAGAAGGGGGAGAAGTATTCCCTTGCATTTTGTCCAAATCTTAACAGAGACATTATTTTTTAAATGTGAAGCATATACTTGGAAAGAAATTCTGACCAGCAAATGGCTTCCTGCTAAAAAGAAGAAAAGACTTCCCTGCTGTCCTTGTCAAAACAAACAAATACACACAGTTCCCAACTCACATTTTATAGTAATTGTGGAAAAGATGGAATCCTATAGCAATAGTAAAACGTATTCGTTTAGAGTTTTTAGAATTACTAAATAAAGAGATCAATGTGGATGTCAGCGCATATCCTTAGTAAAAGGTAATTTCCAGAAACTAGCTATTCCCTCTAAAGACTCCCTCTTTCATTCTGGTCAGTGGTAAACAAAAGAGATGCCTCTCTTCATTTGGTCAACAAGAAGACATTGTCACTCTTAGTTCATCCACCATAAACCCAATTTGATGATCTACCTGCAGATCTGCCTTCTTTGGAGAATTACATGTACTTCCTATTTTGATTCTGTGTTCCTTCAAGAGAGACTGATCAGGTCTTCGTTCAGAGGAGACCAAGGACATCAGACCAGGATACTGTTAAAATATTAATACTTAAATTGAATAACATTATAAATTTTATTATTTTATAATTTTATAAGGCCTCAGTTCTATATACTTCCATAAAGACTTATAATGCCTAACAAGAGTTTGTATTTGATTCTAATTACAAAAAAAGAGTCATGAAAGCTTCTTGAGTAGGGTAATAACATGGTCAGACTTTATTGATGACATGGTAATGACACGGTCAGACTGGTGCTTTATTGATATCACTTTGGCACTGCATGGAGGATAGATTGGAGGGGAGAGATTTAAGGCCGGAAGACCAAGAGATGATTAGGAGATGATTGCAGTAGTCCAAGAGGGGGGATTATAAAATACAGAAACGAATTTCTATAACCCACAAATGTCACTGTGCCCTCATCTAGAATCATCTTTCTGAACTGCTTCACCTTCTCTCTCATTGGCCTTGCACTGACTTTTGAATCACACTGCTTTTTTTAAGTTGTCTTTTTTCTGTCATGAGTCTAACAATAACAATTAGTATTTATCAAGCAGCTACTATGTGCCAGACATAATACTAGGCAATAGAAGTTCAAATATAAAAATAAGACAGTCTCTGTACTTCAGGAGATTACATTCTACTGAAAGAGCCTATGAACTTTTTTTTCCAAATCCTGTAGATTAAGAGTTCTTAATCTAGAGTCTATGAACTTACTTTTTTAATATTTTGATAATTGTATTTCAATGTAATTGTTTTTCCTTTAAATCCAATATATTTTATGCATTTAAGAAATTATTCTGAGGTGTGTTTAGATGTCAGCAAACTGCCAAATGGGTTCATAACACAAAAAAGTTGAGAACTTGCTTTAGATTGTGAGTTTCTTGGGAGAGGGTTCTGTTTTTTATCTCCACCTCTTAGCACGGTGCCTGGCACATATTAGGTACTTAATAAATATTTATCTACTGACTGTACACACCCCTATCCTAGAGCTGGATCACTCACCCCCAACCTAAACTCATGCTGGCAAATCCGAGGTGTTTTCCCTAGAGGAAAGAAGGGTGGCATTGGCCGTTAACATGTGGCTACAAGTCAAACTTGCTCTCTGGGTCCTGGGAGTAATCCTAGTGTTGGAGGGTTGCACTTCTTCTCCTTACCACTTGTAGCTCCTGAGCCCCTGATTTCATGCTTCTGATAAGTCAAAGGCAAAAATAATCATAGTATTTACTCTATAGAAGGTGAAAACAGGAGTAATCCACTCATAAACCTGGGTTACACTCTCCCACTAATGGACTTAATATCTATAGAGCTAAATGAACACAATCAGATACCTAGTAGGGAGACATAAAAGTAATGGGATCTATGTGCCTAGGACCTCTCGTGACTCTCAACAGCAGGCCGTCAGTCTGCACCATGTATCTCCTGCTGGGCGAAACTACTTCTCTGTTCCTATTCTATGCCTCCCAGCTCTCCTGCTTATCAAAGCTACTCTTCTTTTACTCTCAGGCTGCTGAATCAGACAAGATCTTTTAGCACACAATTACCCTTGGAAAGGATCTGAGAAAGTGTTATGTTTTTTCAGTGACATGCATTTCCCTTAAGCCAGAGAACTTCCAGACTCCTCAGATCTGCTCAGATCTCTGAGGAGTTCCTCTTCTGTCTCAAGCTATAGATAATGCCAGGGCCATGCAGCCTTTCCCCGGTCAGCTCTTATATAAGCAAGGGATTCTGTTTTCTCCTAATAGGCTCTCAACAAAGTTACACCTCTTCTCACATCAAAGCAGGTGCAAAACCTGTCTTTCCCACTTCATTTTTCCCTCTCATACCAGAAAAGCAGTCAACGGTAACACAGGCAAATCTCAGAGCTTTCCCTTCCTCAGGCTGTAGATGGCACTAGGGGCAACTATGTCTTCATCCAGCCCATCAAATCTCAGAAAAGCAATGCCTCTCATCCAGTCAGCATGACTTCCAGAAATACCACTGCAGAGCAGCCTGTCGGCTTCAATCAAATGCTATTAGGCTCTATATTCTGTCTTGAGAGCAACTTTTCTTGTCTCCTGTGACTTCTGCCTGAACTTTCCTGTGCTTCCTAATTCTCCTGCTTCTTTCTTCACCTGATCATCTCTTAGTCCACTTGTTTCTGGTTTCTAACGTCTAAAATCAGGACCTCATAAGCAGTGACCCATCTCAAATTTGTAATGTAAATTCAGAAATTTCACCTTTCCACCCAGTTCTTATATAGTCTTCCCATTGTTCAAAAACAGTTACTTGATATGTAGTTTTATCAACTGTATCTTTCACAACTCGAAAGACAGTCACACACAAATGATCTAATAGACCACAATGCCCTGCAACCATCTGCAACCAAATCTGTGCTCTGCCTTCAAACAAGGCCTCTTAGTGCATTTATCTGAGATGCAGTTTTCTCCCAAGTCCTCAGAACAGTCTATGTCTTTTTGCAATCTTTTAATTAAGGTTGTTTCTTCTCAAACTGATTTTATCAATGTCCCTTAGACAGATGTTCTACAAATGTTCTGTTCCTGTCCCAGTCAGAAACCAAAATATACACGTATAAAGGGATAGTATGTAACATCTTCCTCATAACAAACATTTGTAGTCCTTTGAAAGTTAAAATCCAGAATAGGAGGAGGTGTGCATATAGCATACAATTCCCTCCCTAAAAAAGTCACATTTTTATATAATCAGCATATTTTGCATTAGATCCTTAGGAAATAAATTTGTTCATTCGGTGCAATCAATGTATAATATGTAGATAAAATTTTAAATTGTTATTCATGAAAAGTAATATACATAATTCTTTTAGCAAGTCAAATCAATAAGCATTTTTAGGGCTTACTATGTGCCAGGCATTAAGCCAAGTACTGAGAATACAAATACAAACAAAAAAGACAGTCCTGTCTTCAAGGAGCTTACATTCTAATGACAAGAGATAACACATAAAGGGCACTAAAAAGGAAGAGAGGTGGCAGTAATCCCCCTAGGGGCAGAGTGTCAAACTCCAGGGGAATGAGGGATGACTGGTTTGGGATTTTCCTCAAAATGAGCTTCCAGGGGAAATCCATCAATGGGAGAAGAGGTCCCTAGGGCAGAGAGAGAAGGCAGCTGAGGCCTGATGGTGAGGTCCAGAGGAGGAAGGCTAGCTGGACTGGGTGCTTCCTCAAAATAGAGGTTCCAAGGGAAAGTCGCAACAGCTAAAAGTGGCAGCAGGGGCGAAGGGAGACGCCAGCAAAAGTAAACATACTGAATCATGACAAAGACTTATACTTTAGGTAGATTGTTTTTGGCAGCTGTGGGAAAGATGGCTTGGAGGAGAGAGACACTAAAAGCTGAATATCCATTTGAAAAACAGTTATGATAGTCCAGACAAAAGTGATGGGCTCCTTTAACTAGGATCTTGGCTATGTGAGTGGGGAAAAAGCTATGGATGTGAGATAGATGTGGCAGGTAGATTCCACAAGGCTTAGCCAGTAACTGGCCATGGGGCATGAAGAAGAGTTACTATAAAATGAGGATGATAATAGTAAAACCTACCTCAGAGGGTTGTGAGAATCAAGTGCAATAATATATGTAAAACACTTTGCAAACCTTAAAAGTGCTATATAAATCTTAGCTATTATTACAACTCTGAGGTTATGAGCCTAGGTGACTAGAAGAATACTAGTGCCCTGAGCAAAAATAAGAAAGTTATAATGAGGATCAGGTTCAGTTGTGGAAGATAGTGAATTCTATTTTGGACATGTTGAGTTTGAGACCCCTATGAGCCATACATTTGGAAATATCTAACCAGCAGCTGGGAATTCAGGAGAGATTTGGGCAGTATATATAAATTTAATCTTCTCAGCAACATTGTGAAGTATGAAATGAAATAGTAGTATTCCCATTTTATAGATTGGGAAACCAATACTTAAGAAGTTTGTTGAACATTGTTGTTTTCTGTTTTTCATTGTAAATGAAAAATAGTTTCCGATGCATTGTGGGTTCATGGGCTTTTTTTGGTCTGACTTAGGAACCTAACTGTTGTTCTGGTGGAAAAAATGGATTGCAAGTTCCAAACAACTGATTTACAAACAAAATTTTTGAACACAATTTGAATCAATTTGTAAATTGATTTCTTATTGTGTCACGCTAACTTTTTTGTGCTTATTTCATATAACTGTGCCTCTTCTGTGCTCAGTATCAAAAGCATGATTTATTTTTCCTCATAATAAATATATAAGAACTGGGTGGAAAGGTGAACTGGAGGCCCAGCACTCTGTCCACTGCATCACCTAGTTGCACCTCACTTCTCTGCTCTGGGACACATCTCTCGGCCTGATACATTAAAAAAAAGTGAATAATATTGTAGGTATCTTTAGCTTTATTGAAAAACTATTGTTATATTTTTGATGTCTAGATATTGCTGGAGTTCCTCTCCATCAGAACCTGAGTGGATATTCTTTGATTCCATTATCATCAGAAGCTTCCAGTAATAATTCTAAGTCTACAAGGCCACGCCCCCCCTGGATTCTGAGTGAATTCCACGGCTGCAATGTGAATGCTTCCACCTATATGCTGAGAATTGACAAATGGAAATACATAGCTTACTCTGATGGTGCCTCATCACCTCCTCAACTCTTTGGTAAATCAATTGATATGTTTTTAAATTACATTTTTATTATATTCTTATTTTTTTCCATATCTGTGATTTCATTGTTGTAGATAACTCCCATTTAGAACTATTGGCAAATGCACAACCTTTTATAGTGTTAGTGCTGCCTAAGGCATTAAGAGAGTAGGTGATGTGCTTGAGGGTCCCGTAACCAGGATGAGTCAGAAGCAGAACTTGACTGCATGTCTTCCCTGATGAACGTAAGGCTGACTCCCTCTCTGTTCTGCTCTGCCTTGCAACCTCTCAATATACTTTTAAAGTTAATTAATAGAGCAAAGGGCAAAAGTGGGAGTACCTTACTAGGAAGATTAACAACAAGTTGGGAGAAAAAAAATTGTTCCTTAAAGGTACAAAATTGATTCTAGTGGACATCTTCAAAACGGAATTTCATTAACTTCACAATTCTTGTCCTTTCATAGTACACCAGACAAAAGTAGAATGAATCAAGCTTTAATCCAGTAGGCATATACATTGTACCAGTTTCTTGCAGTAGATGTACCATTAGAAATTGAAGGCCTGTTCTCCTGCCTCATAGTGATGTGTTATGCTTTTTTTGGCAAAAGTAGGAATATAATTTTTCATTGATATTGAATGAATTAAGTTGGGTATTAAAGTATTTAAATTTCTAAACATCTTTATATTCTGTTGTTAAAGGAAACAATTCAGACAGGAATATTATAATAGTATTTTAAATTATTTCTTATGATAGACATTCTAGATTTTTTAAATCACATATTAATGCCAGTTTTTTTTTCCTTAATCACATGTTAATGCCAGTTTTTCTTTGAACTATCAAAGTTGTTATTTCAAAGTAATTCTTACTGAGAGTGTGCTTAGGGTAGAGAGAACCAGCATCAGATTCAGGAAGACCTGAGTTCAAATCCCACTTCCGACACTTACTGGCTGGGTGACAATGGACAGCTCATTTACACTCTCTGAGTCTCATTTTCATCATCAGGGACTAGCAATACCTGCAGTTGCTATCTCACAGGGCGGTTGCAAGGCTCAACTGAAATAATGTATAGAAAACATCTTAGAAAATTCAAAGTACTATGTGAATGTCTGTTGTCTCATATGATAATATAAAAGTATTGTATTATAGTAACATATTAGTTGTAGTTATAGTTAACATTGACCGGTTCCCCTTCAACCAGAGTTCAGGATGTCAGCACCTGAAGATGACTTTGGGCTGTTTATATGCTGATGAGTGGATCAGGGCCCTCCTTATGTGCCCAAGAGATAGATTTCTAAAAGAACCGGAGGTAGACCAGGAAAGGAAACCAGTGAGTAGTCTCACCTGGAATTCTTCAGTGTTTTTTCACTGGTGTCCTTGCCCTAAAGAGCTATCATCTAACATCATGTTTTAGGAAGCAGACTTCTGGTGGCACTTGACTAGTCAGCTCAAGTAACAAAGAGAATCATCAGCCATGTTAGCAAGAGGTTTTCTTCTCTGCTCTGGGACACAGTATACACAATTTTAAAGGAAGGAATCAAACAATGATTTTTATAAGAGTGTTCAAATGGAAACTTGAGAATCTAATAGAACCTAATAATATCCAAAATCTTACTTTTTAATTATCTTTGTAAATTATATTACTTAGACATGCTTTGGAAGAGCTGTGTTTTCATCAGCGTAAGTTTTCAATTGCAATCCCTCTACATCAGTGGTAGCTAACTCAAATAGAATGGAGGGCGTTAAGCATAAGGATCCCTGTGGGCCACATACTGAATTAGAAAAAACACATATTAATATTATCTGTGTTTTATTGTTTTTATTTATTTTGTTAAAT
Source organism: Vombatus ursinus (assembly GCF_900497805.2). Lineage (NCBI taxonomy): Eukaryota > Metazoa > Chordata > Mammalia > Diprotodontia > Vombatidae > Vombatus > Vombatus ursinus. Next base: position 2,614,913 of record NW_020954606.1, on the reverse strand, counting down.
ATTTCCCAGTTACATTTTAATCTGATTCAGGATCCCCTTGGGAATGTTGTGGGTTGCTAGCTGCACATTTGACACCTCTGATCTACTCCACATTAGACAGTTTTGTGAGTGACTGTGCCCAAAAGCCCCACACTTGGTAGACATTTTTTGTTAATGAACCTCTCCAAACTTAGGTAGAATGGTCCTCAGACAGTGACATATTATCAGGGCCATATTCAGAGACTTTCCTACTTGATAGAACGAGAGGAAAAAAGAGAGAGAGAGAGAGAACACACTAGCTTGTGCTGCTGATACAGCCTTCAAAAACCCCAAACCACCTTCATACCATGATGAGGCATGAAAGTGCTACTTTAGAGAAAGTAAATTACATCGTCAGTATAAATTGTTCAGTAAAATATACAAAAGAATTCATCAGGAGCTTGCCATCTATAAATAACTATTAGCTACTCTTAGAGGTTATCTGCATCTTAAGGTCCATTGTTCATATTTTATTTATAGAAAATGGTATTTACATATTTGAAAGTTCACGTTGCCTTAGCTGTGGTTGAATTTTTTTGAACTTGCACTGCCATTTTTTCCTAAGCAATGTTAATAAATGTAACCTAAAGACTATTATAAGCACCATATGTTGTGCCTTTAAAGTCATACTTTAATAGATTACTATAAAGAACTATATGGAAATTATATTATTAGCATAAGAATAAGCTATATAAGTATTATTTAATCGGTATCACTTGAAGTATGATTGGGTTTATGTTACTATGATCTGTTCAGTAGTACATCACAGTAGAGATCACCATATAAATACCCCACTAATACCTCAAGCTATAGAAAACTGAACATATCATCTTTCCTCAAAAGACTGCTTCTCCTTCAGATCTCATTATTATCAATAACACCGTCATCCTCTCAATATCCATATTTGCAGTTTTCAAGCCATCTTTGACCATTCCTTGTCCCTCTTACTTAACATATCCATTCAGTTGCTAAAACCTTCTATTTGCCAACTTTCCCTCTATTCCTACTACTACCTGCCTAGTTCAGGCTCTCATTACCCCCTCATTAATCTACTGATTACAATCTCTCTTCATTTTCAGAAGCATCCTATAAACTGCTGCCAGATTCATCTTCCTAAAGTATATTTCATAATTTCTTAATCCTTTTACTTTTAAAATTTTCAAAGGCTCCCCATTATGTAGGGAGAAGGAAGGGAACAGATATTTATTAGGTGCCCCATATATGCCAGGCACTGTGCTATGTGCTTTACAAATATTGTCTCATTTCATCCTCACAACCCTTATAGGTAGGGTCTGTTATTATCCCTGTTTTACAATTGAGAAAACTGAGACAGTTAAAGGTTAAGTGACTTGTTCAGGATCATATAACTAGTAAGTGTCAGAGCCCAGATTTGAACTCAGGTCTTCCTGACTTCAAGCCCAGTGCTCTTGCCACCTAGCTGCCTCATCAATAAAATAAAAACATACCAAATAAACTTAAATTTTCTTACCCTCAAATCTCTCCACAATTTGGCCCCAACCTACCTTTCCATTCAGTCAGTATTAGTTGAATTGAATTGAGTTAATCAGATTACTCAAAAACCTTCAATCATTTCACATAATATACTGAATAAAAATACTTATTTCTTAACTAGACATTGAATTTTGCCCCAAAATGCCTTTCCAACTTTATATACACTCAATAGAATTTGACCAAATAGGTAATGGGTTTTTTTGTTGTTATTGGTTTTGTTTTTTTGCTTTTTGGTGAAGCATTTGGGGTTAAATGACTTGCTCAGGGTCACACAGCTACTAAGTGTTAAATGTCTGAGACTGGATTTGAACTCAGGTCCTCCTGACTCCAAGGCCAAAGCTCTATTCACTGCACCACCAAGCTGCCCCACCAAATAGGTAATGTTGTTATAGACATAGGCAACCCTAAAGCAATCAGAACTTTTAGGAAAACAAAGAATTACCAAATGCACAAGGTATTTATAAAATTCGTTCCAGCATACCTAAAGCTTTTTGGTGAACACCCACATACACCATAACCTGAGAGGAGAGGGAAGAGAAGAGGAATAGTTCTACCCAAACTTATTTCCACAGTGCTTCAGTATAGCAGTAAATTAAGAGTAGATGTCACTTTTATTCTGAAAGTACTTTATAAATAAAATTTAATTGGACAAAGTTCTTTACTTTTGTCAGTCATATTTCTGGTGTAAATTATTTCAATAGCTTTCTAATAATGATTAGACAGGTTTTATTAAGCACCTACTTTGTGCACAAAACTGTGCTTAACCCTAGAGGAACTAGCATCTTCATCATACTTTAAATATAATACATCATACTCAATATTGTTGGCATATTTTAAATTAAAGGAATGTTACATCCTTAAATATATCTACCAGAAACTTGTTTATTCTAGAATCATACCCCTTTGTCAAGAAGGCAATTTTTTGCCTTAGTAGAAAATAACAATATGAAAGAAATTACATATAACTGAGGTTTCAAGAAGAAGTTATTTGTCTCTTAGATATATCAAGAATCTATGGATCCAGGTGTTTTTTTATGATGCTTGAGGAATTTATCCTCATAATTTACTGTTAAGTACCAGCAGGACTTGTACTTTGGCAACTGAGGTTGTTAAAAAGCTTGCCCAGGGTCACACAGCTAGTAAGTGTCAAGTGTTCAGTCTGAGGACAGCTTTGAACTCAGGTGCTCCTGACTTCAGGGCCAGTGCTCTATCCACTGGGCCAGCTACCTGCCCCCTAGTTGTTAAAAAGTTTCAAGCCACATTGCTAATGATAAGGCCCTGACATTAGAGTGCTCCCTACTTTGCTTCTGTTATCCCTACAGAATGGACAGGAAAGGACAACAGGAAGCCAAAAATAATGATAGGGCATTGCCACTGTCATCCAGGCAGATGGGACCATTCCTGATTTGCATTCCAAGGGAATGCCTCCTGCTCAGCATTCACATTAACCAAAAAGAGGAAAAAAGAAGCAGTTTCTCACATAATAGCAAATCTAACGTAAAATAATGACATTCTGAATTCAACATAAAGTGGTATCTTTCTAGCAGGTGACTTGATTTTGAATAATAATAAATATATCATTCAGCCATATAAATTTTTTTCTTTCAGATCTTTCTTCAGATCCAGATGAATTAACAAATATAGCCACAAGGTTTCCAGAAATCACTCATTCTCTGGACCAAAAGCTTCGCTCCATTATAAACTACCCTGTAGTTTCTGCTTCTGTCCACCAGTACAACAAGAAAGAGTTTATCAGTTGGAAAGACAGCTTAGGACAAAACTATACAAAAGTTATAGCAAACCTTAGGTGGCACCAGGACTGGTTGAAAGAACCAAGAAAGTATGAAAGTGCAATTAACCAATGGCTTAAAACCAACACTAACTTATAAAATGTTTGTACAAAAATGCATAACAATATGCTCTACTTACATGCTTTTACATCTTTATACAAGTGGTATAAATATGTATACGGTTACAACAGTCTTTATCACTAAAGGTATAGTGAAATTTGATAATTAAGTGATCATTGGCAGTCAAAGCAATTTTATTAAATGCTGTTATATTTTAAAATAGAAGCTGGATGTTTATAGAATTATGTTTTCTAATGTAGCTGCTATTATGTGTTGATATTAAACAGCTTAAATAAAATATGAAAAAAACAACTATATAGTTACAAATACTCTAATACAAAGATAATACCTCTGTGAAATGTTTTAACATTTATTGAACCTTTAAAGTTAATTTACATCAAATAAGAACAGCCATAAGATCATAGATTGAGAGCTAGAAGATGAACAGTCCAGTGCCTTATTTTGTCGAAGGGTGTGAAGCCCACTGAAGTTACATAGCTTGCCCAACATCACCAAGGCATAAGTCGAAGACTCATCAGACTGTGAATCATCTCACTCCTTGATTATGTTTATTCTTTTAGCACCCTGGGTTGAAGCTTGTGTGAGGCTGGGGAACTGGATTTGTTAAGAGTAGCAGGAACCTGGATCCAACTTTAACTGCGTTATCGTTGTAGTTACTTTGAAAAAATGTTCTACTGAAGCACTTTTTGCAAATGAATAAAAGTGAGATTCCATTCTTTGAATTTGTTCATATTTGAACAGTTCTTCAATCGTGTTTACTGCCTTTCTATGAATTTTCTTGAATGTCTTTTTTATTTGTGCTAATAAATGTCCCCATTACAAATGTTGTATTTTACTTGTTCAGTTAAATATGTCTCGTCTGGAAGTCCTACACAAAGACTGCTCCCAGTCTAGGTGTCCTCCTTGACTCCCCTCTCTCTCACCATCCATATCCTATCTGTTGCCAAGGCCTGTTCATTTCACTTTGCAGCATCTCTCACCCGCTTCTCTCCTCTGACACTGCCACCACTCGAGTGTACGCCCTCATTCCCTCACACCTCAACTACTGTAATGTGCTACTAGTAGGTCTGTGTGCCTTAAGTCTCTCCTCCAATCCTTCCTGCAAAGTGATTTTCCTGAAGTCCAGGTCTAACCAATTCATACACATCACCACAACCACTCCCACTCAATACAAGTGGCTCCTTGTTACTTTCAGGATAAAATATAAGTCCAGGATCAAACATAAGTCCTCTTTTTGTCATCTAAAATCATTGATATTCAATATTCATAACCTAAGCACCACCTTGCTTATCACCACCTCCACCCCCACCACCCCCATACTCTGATCTAGTGACACTGGTGTCCTCGATCTTCCTTACACAAGACACTCCATCTGAATCCTGACATTTCTTACTGGATATCCCCCATTCCTGGAATGCTCTTCCTCCTCCTATCTGCCTCTTACCTTTCTTCCAGTCCCAGACAAAATCCCACCTACTGGTAGCTTTTCCTAACCCCTCTTATCTCTGATATTTGTAAAGTACTTGGCACAGTGCCTGGCACAAAATAAACACTATGTAAATGTTAGCTATTGTTATTATTATTTCCCATTTGTCCTGTAGATAGCTTTATTGTACATAGTTGTTTGCTTTTCTCCCCCATTAGATTGTGAGCTCTTTGAGGGCAGGAACTGTCTTTTGTCTCTCTGTAACCTTAGCACTTAGCACAGTGCCTGGCATATAGCAGATATTTAATATATCTTTATAGACTATATGACTCAATGACCTTTTCCCCAAATGCCTTTTCCTCTCCAATAAAAATTAAAGTGTGCCTACCTACCTTTTCCTCAAAGATTAGATGGAGGTGGCATATTCTTTGTCACAAAGGAGATTTCAAAGGGGAAAAGGAAGGTATGGAATTACTGTCATGTAAAAACAATAAGTATCAATAATATGTTTTTTAATATGAATAAATGATTTTCCTTTACAATATGCTTATTTGAATTTTATGATCTCTACAGCCATGAAGTGACTTGCTCCGGATCACCAAAATATATAATGGGGATAGAAACTCAAATTTTGACAAAGAGTGGTTTGCCATTTCCTTCTCCAGTTCATTTTACAGATGAGGAAAGTGAGGCAAAGAAGGTTAAGTGACTTGCCCAGGGCTACACAGCTAGTAATTGTCTGAGGTGAGGTTTGAACTCAAGTCCTCCTGACTCCAGAGCCAGCCCTCTATCTTCTTTGCCACCTAGTTGCCCCAGATTTTTTTTAGTTGTGTTGGACTCTTACTGATCCTATTTTAGGGGTTTTTTTAATGGCATGGCTTGCCATTTCTCTCTCCAGTTCATGTTACAGATGAGGAAAGTGAGGCAAAGAAGGTTAAGTGACTTGCCCAAGGTCACACAGCTGGTAAGCATCTGGGACCAGATTTGACCAGAAGTTGAGAAAATTAGTCTTCCTGACTCCAGGCCTGGCACTCTATCCACTTCACCACCTAGCTGCCCCACTCGCGGACTTAGAACAACCCTTTCATTTGATAGTTACTGAAAATAGGTCCCACAAGAGGTAAAGTGACTTATCCAGGGTTAGACAACTGACTTTAAGGACTAGGATTGGAATCCCTAACCCCAATCCAGAGTTCTGGCTCCCCTGGGGGTGGGGAGAATGAGCAGGCGAGCCATTATTGAAAAGCATGTCAAAATCTTTTTTTAAAAAAAGAATTGGGGGGAAGCTAGGTGGCACAGTGGATAGAGCGCCAGCCCTGGATTCAGGAGGACCCGAGTTCAAATCCAGCCTCAGCCATGCAACACTTACTAGCTGTGTGACCTTGGGCATGTCACTTAATCCCATTGCCTTGCTAAAAAAAAAAAGGGGGGGTTGGCAAGAGGGATACCTAGGCAAACCTTATAGGGTTCTAGCACTCAGGTTTTATAGCTTTCACAAGTCTAAGATTTTCAATAACAGCATTTTATTTACCTTTGGCCCTAACTACGAACCAGATTGGTGCAAGGATCCTTAACCTAGCTGGTCTTTTTATGTTGGCAGGGCTGCAACGGTTCAAGCAGGAAAAATTAAATCTTGTTTATGGGGGGCTCAAGAGGAGAGGTCTGTTGCAAGGATTTAATCTAAACCAATTCCTATTACTTGGATTTCTCTTTCCAAAAAAGATTGGCTGCTTGTACGTTTTCTTAGTCACCTTTTCTTAGGTTTAATGGAGGCGTAGTCCCTCTCAGCAACCTCCCATCTGGTGGAAGGGGAAATCAAGAGTGAGAAGAAACGATACATCCGTCCCTGGATCAAAATATAAGGGGGAAAGCAATAAATGGATTACTTAATTTGCATAAAACCTATTAATGCATTCTTTAGACTAATGAAATTAATTTCACATTGCAGAGAATGTAGCAGTCTGCTACTATGGAAAAGAATGCCTTTAGTGATCGGAAAATCACAACTGCAAGTCTTTGACTTCATTCCTGAGAGAAGTCACTGCAACAAAATCCATACTGATTGTTGGACAGGTTATACGTACCAAGCTTCTCGGACGTTCTTCTGGTTTGATTTTATTCATATATTGCTATTGGGTTCTGTGTTTTTATTTTCTCATTCTTACACAGAGCCACGCTTTAAACCAGGTTAATCGTCCCCAGCCAGGCGTTTAAGGGAAATACATCAGTTCTTTAAAGAAGACCCTTTAAAGCCCCAGGCAGCCAGGTGCTTCCCGCAGGCAGCTGCTTTCCGAGGGAAGATGGTTGCAAGGCTCCGGCCAAATCGTTAATTATCCGTCCAAGCGCTTTTCTTCCTGGAGAGTGGTCTCACTGGGCTGCAAGGCCACTTGTGTGTTTGCTGTTCTCTCAAGGCTGATCTACTCCATTCACCGCGCTCCAGGGAAGACAGGGGGCGGGCAGGACTGGTTGGAAGGGAAAGCTGCGGCGGCTCGAAGTGGGGGGTGGCGAATAAGCAATCGTGCCTTCACTTGGTGCACAGCCCACAACGCAGTGTCAAATGACGGAGACACAACCTATTAAAGAAAAAATTTTAAAAAAAGAGAGAGAGAGCGCAAATCCGTCGGCATTCATCACTCTTTGTGCGTTTTCAAGAAAGTTTGTTTTCCAAGAAGGAACTTAACCCGGCAGCCCCGCAGCTGGAGCGCTCCTTCACCTTCACCTCGAACTCCCGCGCCCGGTCCCACCCACCCCTGCGGTGCCAACACTTCAATCATCGGAGCCGCCTTTGCTAGGATATGGAGGATCCCTTTGGACCCGGCCCTCTGCCGCAGGTACCTAACCTCTCCATCCCGCTGGGCCAGGGTATCAACCTGTCGTCTGTGGGGGGCTCTGCTGCCGGGATGCTGTCCCCGGCTCCCACACTTCCAAGCCATAAGGTCCGGCTCGTTTCTCTCGGGATAATCTTGGTGGTGGCAGTGGTGGGTAACGCCACCGTGCTTTGTACGCTGTGCGGCAGTGGCGGTGGACCCTGGGCCGGCCCCAAGCGTCGGAAGATGGACTTTCTGCTGGTGCAGCTGGCCCTGGCCGACCTGTACGTGTGCGGGGGGACCGTGCTGTCGCAGCTGGCTTGGGAGCTGCTGGGGAACACCCACCTGGTGGCGGGAGACCTGGCCTGCCGGGTAGTCAAGCTGCTGCAGGTGTCAGCGCTCCTGGCCTCCTCCAACATCCTCGCCCTCATCTGCCTGGAGCGACACCGGGTGGTGAGCCGGCCCCTGGGCCCTCCCCTCCCCACCCGCGCTCTTGCCGCCCTAGGCTGGCTGCTGGCACTGCTCCTCGCCCTGCCCCAGGCTTTTGTGGTCCGTGGCTGGCCGTCCGCCGGCCTCCCCGACGGCTACAGTGGAGTTCCCGCCTTGCCCTCGGCTTCGTCCACACCTGGCTCTTCCCTAGCCACCTCGCAGAACCCGCCAGGGCCATCGGCTTCTGCCCGGGCATGGTCCGGAGAGCGCCGGTGCCGTACCATCTTCGGAGCCCTGCCTCGCTGGCACCTGCAGGTCTACACGGTGTATGGGGCCGTCGCGGGCTTCCTGGCCCCTCTTGCCGTTGTGGGCGTCGCCTGCGGCCGCCTGCTCTGGACTCTGTGGCAGCAGCGACCCCAGGCGTCAGCTCCTGTCCCCTGGTCCCCCTGCGCCTGGGAGGCTGGCCACTGCAGGGCCCCAGCTCGAAGCTCGCTCACTCGAGCCAAGGTGCAAAGCCTAAAGATGACCCTGGTGCTGGCCCTGCTCTTCGTGGTCTGCGAGCTGCCCTACTTCGCGGCGGAGCTGGCTGCTGCTTGGTCGTCCGAGCCCCCGGACGAAGGTCAGGGCCAGGGCTTGGCCTCTGCGCTGGGCGTCGTGGTGGTCACTAACAGCGCCCTCAATCCCTACGTCTACCTCTTCTTCCAAGCTGATGATAGCCGGCTGCGGCGGTTGTGGAGGAGGCTGGGCACAGTCTGCTGCTGCGGCCACTGCCCGAAGAAAGGAGACGGGGAGGACGAGGACGAGGCGGCCCGGGGACACCAGCCACTCCACCGGCACCGCTGGCCCCACCACCACTATCATCACCATCATCGTCGGGAACAGCCTGGAGCTTCCACGTCGGAGGGCTTCCTTCACCCACCACTACCGCCTGCCCCCAAGCAGCTCCCCTGCTCCTGTGAAAGCGCCTTCTAGTCAGTGGAGTGGCCTGAGTTTTGACTTCTGAGCCTTTCGGGGGAAGCCAGGAAAGCCCATCTCTCCAGAGATCCTTGATTAACAAGAAAAGCAGGTGGTTTACTTTAAAGCCTCCTTCCTTACCCTCTTTCTTTTTCTTCTTCCCTCCCTTTTCTGCCCTTCTTTTCCCCTCCTTCCCCTTCTCCTCTTCCATCCTTCCATCTTCCATCTTCCTCCTTCCCTGCCTCTTCCCTTTTTTCTCTCTCCCTTTGTTTCCTTTTTTTCTCCAGTCTCTCTTCCCTTCCTGACACCCTTTCCTTCCCTTTCCCTCTTTTCTTCCTCCTTTCTCTCCTTTCCCTTCTTCCTTTCCTAACTTTTTTCATTTCTCTCACCTCATTCTCCAGTGTGTACAGAAGAAAAGAAAAAAAAAATCAGGCAGCCACTTGTTCTGAAGACTAAGAAATCTTTAGACAGCTCTCACTTTTCACATCTATTTAATACTTAAATAGAGTTTTGAATTCTGCAGTTGTGTTTTAACTGAAGTGCCAAGAATTGTGTATTTGCTGTCAATTCTTATTTTAGTTTGAGTCTTGCTTGCATCTTTTATACCATGTGTCCTGTGTTTCTCTTTCTTTCCACCAGAGGAAAAAAAAAGACATTCTTTCTGTTGGACAGATTGATTAGCTACTATGGCTGAGATGCTGCTAGAACTGTAATCATGCTATATTACATTGTGGCGACTGACTAGTGATAGAGTATTTGTAAAAAATAAAAATGTTTTTCAAAAAAATAGTAGCTTTTCACATGTTACTCATTTATTCCACAAGTATTTATTAAGTGCCCACTATGCAAAGAATTATTAGTTTCTCCTTTAAAAAATATAGGTGCCCTCATTTCTGTTTGTTTGGCTTCTGCTCTCTAAAGGCATCGTGAACCTAACTCCCAGAGGGTATAGGTGAGATAATATATGTAAAGTGCTTTGCAAAGCTTAAAGCATTATGCAAATATTAGCTATTTTCATTATTACTCTAATTTAACCTTTTTGAAATAACCCACATCCGAAAATTCTCACTGGAGGGAAAGAAACTTACCAATCTTTCATTACAGCACTATATTCAGTACCTGCCTCTAGACTCAGAGATTAATTGGGAGGAAAGGCCTTGGCTGTCACCTGGAGGAATTCTTTAGTATGAGAGATATAGCCACACTGAGAAGAAGCAGCTGAGACTGAAACTCTATCCTTAGGAAGCTGTGTGGAACCCTTTCAAAAAGTATAATATTGGCATATTTACCAGAAGATGGAGGCTAAAAATGATGGATTAATCAGAACACAGGGAGATAATAGTGGGGTCCCTCTACCTTCCTCTCCAGATGTCCTTGATTCTAAGAAAGGGTATGACTGAATATGTGAGCACTTCACTACATAACAAAGATGAAATGATAGTAATTTGTGTGTTTACATATAGCTCTGAGGATCGGGAAACAATGGTTTCATATCCTTTTCCAAATGGAGAAATCAATACATAAAGGTAAATTGATTTGACTGAGGTCAAAGTGATGGAATCAAAAACTGAACCCAAAACTCCTAATTTACTAATATTTATTATAATATGTTAATATTTTTAAAATATTATTGCATTTACTATTGATAATCTATCATGATGGACAGGAAAAATATTAGATAAAATATATCCACAGATAAAGAAAACCCCTTTTTAACTATTTAACCTCTCCCTCAAAATTTTTACCAGGAATGTTATCAAGCAGTAATGATTTATTTATTTCCTCTCTCTGACCCTCCCTACCCTTGACTGAAAGTACTAAGGTACTATGATAGTATGAAAACTATTAGCAAGAAAAAAGAGAAGAATACCTAGAAAATCTACAAACTGGATTATAAACCATTAAATAATTAAAATACAACTATACAATAACAAAACCATGAGTTTAACAGGCTTGAACTTTCATATCTACCAGTTAGAAAAAGATATAGACTTAAAATCTGATAGGCTTTTTCTACATCTGGGTGTTATCTGCTTGAAACACTCTGTATATTCCACAGTTAGGATCAGAATACAAAATAGAGAGAAAATAAATAGATGTGAAATCTAACTAAATTCAACTCTGTATAGATTACTTCGATATTGTCATTAAGCCTAATTCACATTACACTCATTGTAAAATTTCAAAACTGAACATAGAATTGAGGCCCCTGGCCTCACTGGGGGCTGTTATAAACTTAATAGGGTCATTCTTTTCCAAAAAAGTGACCTCTTAGAAGTAAAATCCAAAACTGAGTCATCCTTGCCTAGACAAACCCTTAGAGCCTATGATAATCCTCTAGCCCAATGGCTCTCAAACAACATAAAGGCATTTCAAGACCCCTTTACACTGTTAATTTTTAAGTTTATATGGGATATGTCTGTCAATATTTACCATATTAGAAATTAAACCTAATAAGCTTTAAAATACTTTTTTACTTAAAATTTATTTATTTATTTAAAAATTTATTCAAATTAATTTATTAAAATTTAAATTATTAATTAATTTTATTAATTATTAATTATTTTATATTTATAATTAAATTATAAATATTTTAATTTATAAATTTATAATTAAATTATAAATATTTTAATTTATAAATTTATAATTAAATTATAAATATAAATATATTAATTTATATATTTATAAATTTATTAATTACTAACTATTAATTAAATAAAATTATTTAAATTAATATTATTAATTAATTAAAATTATTTAAATAAATTTAAAATTTTTATTTATGTATTTAAATAAATAAAAATTTATTTGAAAATAACAATGATAAACCCAGTACAGGTTAGCATAAATAATATTTTATTGAAAAGAACTATATTTTTCAAAACAAAAAAAATAGCGAGAAGAGTAATATTGCTTCATATGTTTTTGCAAACCTTTTTAATGCCTAGCTTTATAGAAGACAGTTGGATTCTCATATCTGCTTCTGTATTCATTCTGTATGAAGAAAATCCAGTCTCACACAGATATGTAGTTGAAAAAGAGAGGAGTATTTTAATAGGCAAATAATGTCTTACTATTATTATGAAGAAAAATGTTTTTCTCAGACACCTCCCCTTGCAAAGTTCTTGGAGTCTCCCAGGGGTTCTTGGGCCATACTTTGAGAACCACTACTATAGCCAAATACAGATGTTCTAGAGTAGTCTCAAAGGACACTCCAATCCCATTGTAGAACAAAATTTAACTATCAGGTTGACCTTGGAACTACCTAATCTACAGATTGCAAATAATTAAGGGATGGGCCAAACTTGCCTTCCAGAATTGGTTTGGAACCTAATTGGTCTCGATGGGAAAAGGACAGGGAGGAAATAGCAATCACATCTCAATGTTGGATGTTGATCTAACAAGAATTAATAGAAAATATTGTCTACTTCCAGAAGAGAGGCAAATTCACTTCTGGTTTGAATTATGCTAGTGAAACAGATTGTGGCTAAAATAGGCAACCATGAATGAAATTTCATACCTTAAATAAGGAAGGAGTATATGGAAGACAGTACTGCACCTAAAGCAACAGTCAGGAACATAATGAATTAAGCAACCAAAAATTGATAGAAGAAATGCAGCCTGGTAGATAAGAAGTCAGGAAAAGCAAGAATTCAAGCCCTCCCTCTGAACATGTATTTATAGTATGACCTTAAACAAATTACAGCCTCCCAGTGCCCCCAGGCAACTCTCTAAAATCGTAAATTACATATTATTGGTTATGCACCCTTTATGTGCCAGGCACTATGCATTGGGGATACAAAAAGAGGCAAAACACAGTTCTTGCCCTCAAGAAGTTTACAATCTAAAGGGGGAGAAAACAAGCAAACAAATGTATACAAAGCAAGCTATATACAGAATAAATAGGGGGTAAAAAAAAAAAACAGAAAGAAGACACTAGAATAAAGAGGAGTTGGGAAAAGCTTCCTATAGAAAATAGGACTTTAAAGCAGGCAGAGATAAGGAAGGAGAGCATTCCAGGCATGGAAAATTCCTGGAGTTAAAAAAAGGTGTGTCTTGTTTCTGGAACAGGAAAGAGATCAGAGTCACTGAATTGAAGAGTTTGTGGTGGGGAATAAGGTATAAGAAGACTGGAAAAGTAGGAATGGGCGAGTTTTGAAGACTTTGAATGCCAAATAGAGCATTTTGTAATTGACCGTCAAGGCAATAGAGAGCCATTGGCATTTATTGGGTAGGGAGATGACATGGTTGAATATGTACTTCAGAAAAAGCACTCAGGCAGCTGAATAGAAGATAAATTGGAATGGGGAGAGACTTGAGCCAGGCAGACCCACCACTAGGCTATTGCAATGGTTCCTGTGGTGATAATGGAGGTAGTGCAGAAGAGAGAAGGGGATATATATATATACAAGAGATGTTGCAAAGCTAAAAATCAATAAACCTTGATAGAGCTCCCGCCTTGGAGTCAGGAGTACCTGAGTTCAAATCCAGCCTCAGACACTTGATACTTAACTAGCTGTGTGACCCTGGGCAAGTCACTTAACCCCAATTGCCTCACCAAAAAGCAAGAAAAAAAATCAATAGATGTTGGCAATAGATTGGCTATGGGGGGTGATAGATAGTGAAGATTCCAGGATGGTTGTAAACCTGAGGCACTGGGAGGATAGTATTGTCCTCTACACAATAGGGAAAGTGGAGATAGGGAGAGTTCAGAGACAAAGTTCAGTTTTGGAAATGTTAAGTTTAAGATGTCTACTGGACATCCAGTTGGAGATGTCTGAAAGTTGGAGGTATGAAACTGGAGGTCAACAGAGAGATGAAGCAAGAGAGATAGATTTGAAATCAGCAGCATAGAGATGGTACAAAGCAGGTGCTGATTTATATAGACAAAATGAGTTCCTCATCAGAAGCTCCCGCTGCTGCTAAAAATAGAATTCCAGTTTGTTTTTCAAAGTAGATAGTAACAAGCCTTGTATCATTATAACGCAATAATTTTTAGTTTGCTTACAAGGGAAGATTTGTCAAACTTAATTTTGCAGTTTTCTAATTATATGAAAAAACAGAATTGATAATCAGTGAAATTTCAATTTAAAATTTTACAATAACTTAAATGTAAAAGAAATAATTGTTTTATATATCTGGCTTTCACACTTTCTGATTATTAACCTTTGATGCAACTTTTTTATACCTGAATTAATATTCAGGATAACTTTTAATGAATCTCAATAGGTATTTGAATCACAGAACTTTAGATCTAGAGACTCTTAGTCAACTAACATTCATTAAGCACCTGTTACATGCCAGGCGGTGTGCTAAGCACAAGGGACGCAAAGAAAAACAAAACAGTCCCTTCTCTCAAGGAACTCAACATTCTAACAAGAGACACATCAAGCCACACTTTCTCCTGTTGCTACCATAAGATAATATATTCCAACCTTAAAGTGCTATATAAAATTCAGTTATTATTATGCAATTGGATCTGTTACCTCTTCCACATGGGTACTCCCCTTCCACAGTTCATATTGAAACCCATACATGCTCTTGACTGTATCCTCCAGATACCAGTGCTGCAGGCTGTCTGTTATCTTTTGCTCTTCCTCTGTATGACTGTCCCACCGCCTTTTCTAATCACACATTTCCTGGATGACAACTTCTATGGTTCTTTTGTGAAAGGCAGCAGTCCTGCAGCTCCTTAGGAAACTGAAGTATATCTATAATGCACCTCTCTGTTTCCCTTAGGGTAACCAGTAGTTTTGATTCTTCATAGGTTACAGTGTTCCCAGATTGGTAGCCATGTAGTGTTGGGCTGATTTTTAAATGGTAGCTCATGCTCTTTGTTTCTAAGACCTCTCTTTTTTTTTGTGGGCTTCATTAAATGAAAAGGTTTAGCAATATAATCAGTCTAATTTGTCTGGTTAGAACATAGTCCCTTAATTAACTCGAGTTCTTTTAAATACCATCTATACTGGCTAGTTAGTTTTCTTTTTACCTAGCCACAGTGTTCTAAAAATTGTGTATTGATATGTTTTCTTTTTACATCGCATTTATTTCCAAATGTATGCTTCCACTTTCTTCTAACCCAAGATTCTTTTTTTTTTCTTTAAGTGAGGCAATCAGGGATAAATGACTTGCCCAGGGTCACCCAGCTAGTAAGTGTCAAGTCCCTGAGGCCGGATTTGAACTCGGGTCCTCCTGACTCCAAGGCCAGAGCTCTATCCACTGCGCCACCTAGCTGCCCCCTAACCCAGAATTCTTAACCATTTTTGTGTCATGGACTCCTTTGGTAGTCTGGTAAAACCTTCTGACATATCTCAGAAGGTTTTTAAAAGCGTAAAATAAAATACGTAAGATTACAAAGGAAACCAATTACATTGAAATACTGTTATCAAAATATTCAAAAACAAAAACAAATTCGTGACTTACCATGAATTCTATTCATGAACTCCAGATTAAGAACCCTTGCTCTAACCTGAGAACCACCCTGGGTTTAAAAAAAAAAAGAATTTCTGGGGGAAGAGTCAAAATGGCCAAGTAGAGAGAGCTGAGCTCTTCCAATATTCCCCTCCAAACAACTCTAAAATAACACCTCAAATTGAATTCTGGACAGCCAGAATCAAGAAAAGGTCAGAGTGAGATACTTTTTCAGCCCAAAAATACTTAGGAGGTAGGAAATAGAGCTCTGTGACATGGGAGAGGAGGCTGGCCCTGAGCCCATGTGAATGAAACCCCAGTAGTGGGACGAGGTAGTGGTAACAGAAGCAGCAGCAGTGTCTGGAGCTGTCAAGCCAGAGATAGTAAGGGGACCTGGCAACTGGTCAGAAAGAGATTTCAGGGAAACCCTGTGCTAGCACTGGATGCAGGATTAGACATTGTTTGGCAGCTTCATTGCTTATACCCACTTCTTAGTCAGCTCAAGGGCTGGGAGAGCACTTTCAGTCAAAAGGAAGTAGAAGCCCTGAGGGGCGGTATCACTTCTGGCCCCAAGGGATCAGGGGACCCTGAGGGGCAGTATCAATTCTGGCCCCAAGGGATCAGGGAACCCTGAGAGGCAGTGTCACTTCTAGTCCCAAGGGAGGAGGGGCCTTAAGGAGCAGTATCAATTGCAATCCCAAGGGATCTGGGCCCTTCCTAGGTAAGGACAAGAGTGAAGACCAGGAGAGTGTTGACCACAACTCTCCCCAGATCACACCACCTTGGAAGCACTGAAAACTTCTAAAAAACTTCCTGAAGCTTGAGAAAGTGCCCTTACACCACTACGACCTTCCTCCCACCCCTATTTTGGCAACAGACCCAATATCAACATAAAGTTCCAAATCAAGAAAAAGGGTAGGAAAATGAGAAAATAGAAAAAAAAGAAACTGATCATAACTGTAAAAATGGTGAGAGCAAAGATAAAGACACAAACTCAGAAGAAGACAATTAAGTCAAAATAGCCGAAAGCAAAGTCTCTAAGAAAAAATGTGAATTGAACACAAAACCAATAAAAATCCTTAGAAAAGCTAAAAAAAAATTATTTTCAAAATCAAATTAGAATGGCCAGGGGAAAATTATGTAAAGAAACGAAAGCAAAGGAAGAAAATTATGAAAAGACAATTTGCAGCTTGGTAAAAGAGGAACAAAAAGTACTGAAGGAAATAAACCTCAAAAAATAGAATTGGCCTAATCAAAAAAGAGGTACAAAAGTTCACTGAAGAAAATGACTCCTTAAAAAGCAGAATTGGCCAAATGGTAAAAGAAATACAAAAATTCACTGATGAAAATAACTCCTTAAAAATTAGAATTGAGAAAGTGGAAGTTAATAATTCCATAAGACATCAAGAAACAATAAAACAAAATCAAAAGGTTGAAAAAAGAAAAGAAAAGAAAATGTGAAATACCTCATTGGAAAAACAAGTGACTTGGAGAATGGATTGAGGAGAGATAATTTTAGAATTATTGCATTACCTCAAAGCCACAATCAAAGAAAACACCTAGACAGCATATTTCAAGAAATTATAAAGCAAAAGTGTCCCCAATATCCTTGAACCAGATGGTAAAATAGAAACTGAAAGAATTTATTGATTACCACCTGAAAGAGATCCCAAAATGAAAACTCCCAGAAATATTACAGCCAAATTCCAGAGCACCCAGGTCAAAGAGAAAATACTTTAAACAGCCATACAGAAACCATTCAAATACCATGGAACCACAGTCAGGATCACATAAGATTTAGCAGCTACCACATTAAAGAAGCAGAAGGCTTGGAATATGATATTCCAAAGGGCAAGATTTGGCATTACAACCAAGAATAGCCTACCCAGCATAATCCTTAAAGGGTAAAAATGGATATTTAATGAAATAGAGGACTTTCAAGCATTCCTGATGGAAAGAACAAAACTGAAGAGAAAATTTGACTTTCAAATAAAAGAGTCAAGAAAAGGATAAATATGAAAAAGAAATCATGAGGGATACAATAAGGTTAAACTGCTTACTTTTCTATGTGGAAAGATGATACATGTATCTTAAGAACTTTATCATTATTGGGGCAGTTAGAAGGAATCTACATAGAAAGAGGGTGTGGGAATGAACTGATGATGTTGGAATTATGAAAAAAAATGGATAGTAAATAAAGAGGAATACCCTGGAGAAGGGGTAAAGGATAAAAGAAGTACAAGAGGTAGAGCTTCTCCAGTGGAGGGGGAAATGGCGAAGGAAGCGGGGCAGGAAATGCTTGAACCTCACTCTCATCTAAATTAGCTCAGAGGAAAATACATACATACATACATACTCAATTGGTAATAGAATACTATCATACCCAACAGGGAAGTAGGGGTGGGAGGGGATAAGAGAAGGGGGAGGGGAATAAAAAGAAAGGAAGGCAGATAAAAGAAGGCAGTGGTCAGAAGCCAAACAGACTATGGAGGAGAGCAGGATAAAAAAAGAAAGAAGCACAAACAGAAGAAAACAGGATGGAGGGAAATGCATAGTTACTAATCATAACTGTGAATATGAATGGGATAAATTCACTCATAAAACAGAAATGGATACTAGAGTGGATTCCAGAATCCAACAATATGTTGTTTATAAGAAACACACCTGAAACAGAGAGACACATTCAGAGTTAAAATAAGGTGCTAGAGCAGAATCTACTATGCATAACTGAAGTAAAAAAGACAGGGGTAGCAATCATGATCTCAGACAAAGCAAAAGCAAAAATAGACCTAATTAAAAGGGTAATAATAAGCAAGGAAACTACATCTTGTTAAATGGAACCATAGACAATAAAGTAATATCAATACTAAACATATATGCACCCACTGGCATAATCAAATTAACTGATGGTTTTTCTATTTTATCTTTTCATAAGCCAACTCCAAGTTTTATTTATTAGTTCAATTTTTAAAACTTTCAGTAAGTATTTGATACTTACCAGTATCAAAAATTAAAGAGCTGAATGAACCATCAATGAAGATGAAAATAAAGAGATTATTAGGACTGGCAGTCTAAGTGAAATAGATTAATATTTACAATAACATAAACCGCCTACATTAAGAGGAAATGGAATACTTAAATAACCCTATCTTAGAAAAAGAAATTGAATAAGCCACCAATGAGCTGCCTAAGGAAAAGAAAAAAAAAAGAGCCAGATGGCTTCACAAGTGAATTCTGCCAAACATTTAAGGAACAATTAATCCCAATACTATATAAGCTATTTGAAAAAATAGATAAAGAGTCCTACCAAACTCCTTTTATAACACAAATACGGGTTTGATTCCTAAACTGGGGAGAGTAAAAACAGAGAAAGAAAACTATAGACCAATTTCCTTAATGAATATCAATGCAAAAACTTTAAATAAAATACCAGCAAGGGGATCACAGCAATATATCACAAAGATCTTACACTCCGACTAGGTGGGATTTATACCAGAAACGTAGGGCTAGTTCAATATTAGGAAAACTATCAGCATAATTGACCATATCAATAACAAAAAAATAACAAAAATCATGATTATATCAATACACGGAGAAAAAGTCTTTTACAAAATTCAATTTCCATTCCTATTAAAAAACACTAGAAAGCATAGGAATCAATTGAGTCTTTCTTTTGTTTTTGCTAAGCAATGGGATTAAGTGACTTGCCTAGGGTCACACAGCTAGTGAGTGTTTTGTGTCTGAGGCCGCATTTGAACTCTAGTCCTCCTGACTTCTGGGTTGGTGCTCTATCCACTTCGCCACCTAGCTAGCCACCTGAACCTTTCTTAAAATGATAAGTAGTATCTATCTAAAACCAAGAGTAAGCATGATCTGTAATGGGGATAAACCTGAAGCCTTCCCAATAAGGTCACAAATGAAGCAAGGATGTCCATTATTACCTTTATTATTTAATATTGTACTAGAAATATATTGCACTAGAAAAATATTGCTATAGAAATAAGACAAGAAAAAGAAATTGAAGTAATAAAAATAGGCATTGAAAAAACAAAACTATCACTCTTTGCAGATGAGACGATGACATACTTAGAAAATGCTAGAGAATCAACTGAAAAACTAATTGAAACAAGTGTTGAAACCTCGGGGCTATTTTGATTTGCATTTTTATTATTAGTGATGTGGCACATTCTTTCATATGGTTGTTAATATTCTTTCAATTCTTCTTCTGAGAACTATTTGTTCACGTCCTTTGATCACTTACTTACGTGGAAATGGTTTTCAGACCTAAATATTTCTGTTAGTTGTCTCAATATCTTAGATATTAACTCTTATCAGAGGCATTTGAAAGAAGGATTTTTCCCCTTTGGACCACTTCCCCTTTTATTCTAAAGATATTAATTTTTTGTGTGTGCAAAAGCTTTTAATTTCATGTAATCAAAATGATCTATTCTATTTTTATTTAGTCTTTTTTTTGGTTAAGAAAATGTTTCCTACTCATAACTATGAAAAATAGCTGGCATTTACATAGCACTTTAAAGTTTACAAAGCACATTACAAATATCTCATTTGGAAAAAAAAAATTGTCATTTCATTCTCAAAACAACCCTCAGAGGTACCCCATTTTACAGATGAGGAAACTAAAGCAGACAGAGGTTAAATGACTTGCCCAGGGATATGCAGCTGGTAAGTATCAGAATTCAAATTTGAACTCGGGTCTTGCTTGCTCCAGGTCTGGCACTCTATCCACTGTGCCCCCAGCTGCATCTGGGTATTCTACCTGCTTCTCTTCTAATTTTTTTATGGTATAATCTTTAATACTGGAGTCATATGTCCATTTTGAATACTTTGTAGACTTATAAACACTTAAAATAAAGGTAGTTATGGTATACTATAAAGTCCATTAGCCCTGGAAAAAGAAGTAGATCTATTACTTACTAGTTTTATAACCTTTTACAAGTTACTTAATATCTCTGAATCTCAGTTTCTTTTTTGATAAAATGGTGATAATAATACTTATACTGTCTACCTCACAGGTTTTGGGTCAGGAAAGCCCTTTGCAAATCTTAAAATCTATATAAAAGTATGTTATACACATACAGCTATTACAATGTATATTAAAATAATCTGATAAACTCTAAAGGCTCCTTATTACCTCCACAGTCAAATATAAAGTTTTTTGTTTGGCATTTCAAGCTCTTCATAACATGGCTCCTTCCTACTTTTCCAGTCTTCTTACACTTTACTCCTTACCACACATTCAACCATCCAGCAGAACTATCCTATTGTTTATTCTCCAGATGTGACGTTCCATCCCCCCCAGCCCCAATCTCTGTACTTTTATACTGGCTGTTCCCCATGCATGGAATGCCCTCCCTTCTTATGTTTTGCCTTTTTTCTTGACTTTCTTCAAGACTCAGCACCAAGCCCACCTTCTACAGGAGGACCTTCCTAGTCCCTGGAGCTGTTAGTATTTTTCTCTCCAAAATTACCTTCCATCTACTCTGTATATACCTTGTATGTTGTTGTTGGGTTTTTTAATCAATTAGTCATTTTCAACTTCATGACCTCATTTGGGGTTTTCTTAGCAAAGATACTGGACTGATTTGCCATTTCTTTCTCCAGCTCATTTTACAAATGAGGAAACTGAGGCAAACAGGTAAGTGACTTGACCAGTATTGCACAGCTACTAAGTGCTGAAGTTAGATTTGAACTCAGGTGCTCCTGACTCCAGGACTGGCACTCTATCCACTGCTCCTCCTGGCTGCCTCATACATACCTTGTATGTAGCTAATTATTTACATGTTGACGCCCCCCCCCCCACTAGATTATGATCCTCTTGAGAGAAGGAACTTTTTTTATTTTCATTTTTTGCCTTTCTTTGTATCCCTAGTCTTGGCACAGTGGCTGGAATATTGTGCTTAATAAATGGTTTTTGAGTGGCTAGCTGCTAAACAGATTAGTTTCTTCTCTTCCTCCTCCTCCTCATTCTTTTTTTCTCAATCTCTTTCTCCTCCTCCTAGCTCTAACATTATGTGAGTCTTCTCTTCAATCATTAGCCTGTAAGAGAAAGGAGACAGACAAATATATAATAGAAACAAATATATACATGTAATTTGGCTGCCATATACAGGGGATCCTCTCACTAATGGCCTCTGTGGTTAAAAAGGCAATCTTGATTGAAATGGGGATGAAACCAATTAGAACAGAAAATGAAAATGGAAATGTAGGGTGGAATTAGTGGAGAACTATTTAAGCAAAATCAGAAATTTGTCTTTTTATGTAGAGGAATGTGATCAGTAGTGACAAAAGTAAAACACAATGACTTCTCAAGGTGTTCTTTCCTCTCCTCCTGGGATGGTTTCATCCACTGAACCACTCAGATGATAAGTAGTTAGGTAGAGTAATTAACTTAATGTTTATCTATGAACAGGTTAGAAACTAAAATGAAAGGGAATAAGCACAAGCAAAACAAATTTTAACTTCCAAGGATAGATTGTAAAGAAGGGATTAAAAGGAGAGAAAGAAAGTTTCAAAAACAGTGAACAAGGTCAGCACTAGGCAAAGAGAAGAGGTGTAGAGGATTATGGATAAATTTCAGTTACATATAATCATATTATTATCATATTAATATCATATTATGATATTATCATATCATATCATATTATCAGTGTTTATCATATTCCTTCTCCTGTGTTTGAATTCCAAAGTTTCTATTGTAGCTCTAGTCTTTTCATCAGAAATGCTTGGAAATCCTGTTTCATTAAAGGTCCATTTCCCCCCTATATGATTACATTGAGTTTTGCTTGGTAAATTATTCTTGGGCTGTAAGCCCATATCCTTTCCCTCTCAGAATATCATATTACAATCTCTCTGCCACTTTAGTGGTGGCTGCTAAATTGCGTGTGATCCTGACTGAGGCTCCTGGTTACTTTAATTCTTTCCTTCTGGTTACTCATAGTAGTTTTTCTTTGGCCTCAACTTTCTGGATTTTGGCTACAATGTTCCTGAGAGGGGTTTGTTTCTGGTGGTGAGTAGTGGACTATTTCCACTTTGTCCTCTGATTCTGAGATCTGAGCGTTTTTCTTTGAAAATTTCTTGAAATATGACGTCTTGGCTCTTTTTTTGGGGAGGAGATCATGGTGTTTAGGTAGTCCAATGATACTTAATTTTTTTCTCCTTTATTTTCTAAGTCAGTTATTTTTGCTATGAGCTGTCTTACATTTTATTCCATTTTTTCCAGTTTTTTTTTTACTTTCTTTTTAATATTTCTTGTTGCTTCATGGAGTTATTGACATCTATGTTGTCCATTCTAATTTTCATAGCTCTCATTTCTTATCCAATTTTTTCCTCAAGCATTCTCATCTCATTGATATAATTATTTTTAACTCTTGCTTCGTATCTTCCAGGAAGTCCATTTAAGTCTGTGCCCAAGCTGTGTTTTTCTTTGAGGCTTTACTTTTGGATGTCATAGAGTAATTCTCTTCTGGGTTACAGTGTCCCTGTAACCACAATAGCTTTTTAATGGTAGGATTTTTGTTTGCTTGCTTATTCTTTTAGCCTACTTCTTGTCTTTGGGCTTGATGTTAGGGAAAGGCTTTGTGCACTTCTGGAAGAAAGGTCTGAGATGGTTCTGTTGATGCTTCTTTTGAGGTATTGAATATTGTGCTATGGCAGGATCTCAGAGACAGCTCAGGCTAGGGACCTGCAAGTTATTGGTGCTCTCTAAGTAGTCTGATCCAGGACAAAGTCCAGTCACTGGTTGGAGTTCTACAAGTTCTCAACCTGAGTTTAGGTCTGAGCAACACACCTGTGGGCTTGCCCCTGGTTGAAATGCCATTAGACTTCAGCTGGACTCACCTTTCCCACCTTCAGCCAGCTGGGAAATTGCTGGTTCAAAGAGATAGAACTGCAAGCTTCCCTTTGGTTTGGGAGTCCTACCCTGTTTATTCCCCTATTGGCTTTGAATAGGTCTAGGAATTGTAACTGAGACCTGACTCTATTCCTAAATTCTAAGCAATAGGAGCTGCCATTTGCTTCTGAACTTGATCCTCTTTGGGTACATATTCTAGGGCCCATGACTACTCCTTACTTTGGAATGCCCTCCACAGATACAGGTTCCCTACCTACATATATACCCAGTCTACACCCATTGGGCAGTGGGTGATAAAGTGTTCAGTTGGCACCTGTTCCCACATTCTGGAAGAGGTCATGGTGCCACAGTAAGGGTCTTATACCCCTGTTTGCCCTGGTTCACAGCCTCTCCCTGTACTGGAGTGCTTCTCTTGGCATGTTCCTGGCCACATCCCATCCACAATGTCCACAGACCTCTCTGTCTCCATATGCTGACTTAGGTTGGAAAAATAACTCATTGTGATTTCTTTTCTTGGATTTCCCCATCTGGATTTGGTCAATGGAACAGATTATATACACGAGACCCAGAAGCAACTGAATATAATAGCATGGCATTCAATAAACCCAAGAACTACTGGTGGGGAAGGAATTACTAGTTTAGTGACAATTGTCAGATGAGTTGTGGAAAGACAAGAACACTAATGTCAGTAAAGCTGTGTAGTCATCCAAACATTATGAAAAGCAATTTGGAACTATACTCAACTAAAACTTGCCTACCCTATGACCCAGCAAGTGATATCACTATTTGGAATAGATCCCTAGCAGAGCAAAGAAAGAGAGAAAGGACCCATATGTACAAAAATATTTGCACCATATAAAATAATAAAAAGAACGGATCCAGAGAAAACTAGAAAGACTTGTATAAAGTGACAAAGTGAGGGGGAGCAAGAGAACAATTTATATAATGACATCATAAAGAAAACCAACTTTGAAAGACTTAGGAATGCTGATCAATGAAGGGAATTTAAGAAGGGTATAAAGGAATGATGTTGATACAAAAAAGAAGAGGAAAAGTAAGATAAAAACATCAATGAATAATTTTTTTAGAATGTGTAGAAGACAGTAGAAGGAAGTTCAGAATGAAACAAAGCAGAGTGGTGTTGGAATTACCACGTTTAATTTGAAATATGAAAAAAAAAAACACTAAACTGTACCTGGTAGATATTCATGGCCTCATATGCAGTCCTCTTTTTCTGTTCTTCTTTTTGGGGAAAAAACTCATATTTGTTAAATTTATGTTGTTAAATTTATATTAAATTTATTAAATGTATATTGTTAAATTTATAATTAAAAAGTTTTTTTTAAAAACTAGTAAAACAAGCCACACTCGGTTTCTTTACTTCCTCTCCTTTCATTCTCTTCCAAACTCCCTGAAACCTGGCTTGTGATATCACTCAACAGAAACTTCTCTCTCCAAAGTTACCAGTGATTTCTTTAAGCTGGATATTAATCCTCAGCTTTCTTGACCTTTCTGCTGTATTTGACACTGTTGATCACCTACTCCTGGATATTGTCTCCTCTCTGGATTTTTGTGACATTACTCCCCTGGCCCTCCACTTCCCTAATTATTCCTTCTCAGTTTGCTTTGCTGGATCTTCATTTATGTCATGCCCACTAACCATGGGCATACCTTAAGACTCCATCCTTGGCCTTCTTTTTTCTTTCCATATTCTCACTTCATGACTTCACCAAGTCCTATGAGTTCATTTACTATCTACATGCTGAATACTCTCAGATCTATATATTTAGCCCCAATTCCTTTCCTAAGCTCCAGTCCTGAATTGCTAACTATTGGACATTTAAAACTGGATATCTCATAAGCAGTTCAAACTCAACATATCCAAAGCAGAACTCATCATTCCTCCCAAACCTACTCCTCTTCCAAACTTCCCTTTTATTGTTGAGAGTACCATCATCTTTCTATTTGTCCAAGTTCTAAGCCTATCACTGTCCTCCTCAACTCCTCACTCTCACTACCCACATATCCAGACACTTGCCAAATCATGTTGTGTCTGTCTTCACATTGTTCATGTGTCTCTTTCTTTCCACTCACAGAGCTTCCATCCTTCTTCAGGCCCTCATCATCTCTCACCTTGAGAATTGGAATGGACACCTATCAGTTCCCTCAACCTTAAGTCTCTCCCCCTTCCAATACAACCACCAAAGTGATTTTCATAAAATAAAGATCTGAATATATCACACTTCTACTCCATAAATTCTAGTGATTCACAATTAACTCTAGGATCAAATATACACTCTTCTATTTGTTATGGGGAGTTGATCTTTGACCAGTCTCCCAAATCAGAAGGCCTATCAATGAAGTACTTAATTGTAAAGATGTATGAACATCTTTCTCTTACAGAACTAAAGAGAGCTATTACATTGGCTGAGCAAAAATTAGACATGTGTTCACAGGACTTTAATTGGCTAACACCTAGAGATGGCAGTTCAGTTCAAGGGCATCAATGCTTGGAAATACATTATGAAGAAGACTTGCAGGGAGGGAAAAGGTGACTGCTCTTTTCACTACCATCCCCATCAGTCATTGCATCTAACAGTGACTTGCCCAGGAAATATCCCATACAGCATTCTGAGAGTCCTTTGGTTTGAGAGAGTTTGAAGCATAATTGAGAAAGTAGAGATACACTTTCAGATAGATATAGATAACCCTAAGCAAGTCACTTAACCCGGATTGCTTCCAGAAAAAAAAAAAACAACAAGCAAACAGATAGATATGGTTATATAGAGATAGTCATTCGAGAGAGGTATCAGTTTTGAGGGATGGGACCCCTGACAGCAAACAAGAGAGCTGCCTATGGAGAGGTGGCTGGGGCATAATATAAGTGACTCAATGTGAGGGTGGGCTGGAAAGTCAGGCAGGGGTGGTGGCACAAAGATACCTTCTAGAAAAGGCTATGGACAGGGGCAGCTAGGTGGTGCAGTGGATAGAGTTCCAGCCTTGGAGTCAAGAGGACCTAAGTTCAAATCCAGCCTCAGACACTTGACATTTACTAGCTGTGTGACCCTGGGGCAGTCACTTAACCCCAATTGCCTCACCAAAAGAAAAAAAACAGGCAAAAAAGAAAGAAAGAAAGAAAGAAAGGTCTATGGACAGTGAGGTGGGAAGAGAATTGGATTTACAATGTAGAAAAGGTTTCTCTTCACTGTTCCTCTAACATTAGCAACCCTGTGTTCCTGGCCCTCCCCTCCACAGGCTATACCTTCTTCACCACTAAGACACACTGATCCTGATGAAACAGTTGGGATACTCCTCTGCTCCCCACTGCCATTTCTAGACTCTCCCTTTCCCACTTACATTTTTTCCTATTTCTTTCCATAATGCCACCAATCTCCCAATTCCCTAGGCTAGAAATCTCTAAGTGATCTATTAACCTTCTCTTTTCCTTCTCCATCCCCACAGTCCTTGCAAAGGAATCCTCCAATGGTGTACATGGACAAAAAAATATTCTGACAGTCTGTCACCATTCAACAAATATTTAGTTCCTGTGATATGCTGAGAGCCTTGTAGAGAGAGGATATGTAACCCTAGGCCAAGCTCAGAATGGTTCCCTGAAAACTACACCAAGGTTCAAGATGCTCTTTGGGAAACAGACAATTCCCCAGAAACACACAATAGCACAAAGTCCAAAAGATTCCCGATAAGTGGGAGAAAAAATGTGTAGCTAATTCAATTTCATTTCCCACCTGGCTGCTCTCCTGGACTTCATGATTTCCAGAAACTCCTCATCATGAAAGATGAAATCTACTCACATCTCCTCAAACCATTTTCCACCCCAGCTGCAGGACTTCCTCATTCTTCTTTGTGGAGTATCCTTTCCTCTTACCAGTCAGCTACTTTTTATGTGTTGTATACCTCATTAATAATAATAATAATAACAATAATAATAATAATAATAAACATTTATATAGTACTTACTGCGTGCCAGGTACTGTCCTAAGCACTTCACAGTTATTATCTCATTCGATTCTCACAACGACCCTGGGAGGTAGGTGCTATTATTATCCCCAGTTTACCAATGAGTAAAGTTCATTTGACAAACAGAGGTTAGGTGACTTGCCCAGGGTCACACAGCTCTAAATAAGTGTCTGCATGTCTTCCTGACTCCAAGTCTAGCTCTCTGTCCACCGCACAACTCAAGTGCCACCTTCAAGAAGACTGCATTAGATTGTAAGCTCCATGAAGGTAGGGACTCTTTCTTTGTATCCCCAGTGCTTAGTCCAGCGCTTGCTTGGCCCATAGGAGGCTCTTAATAAATGCTTATTGTCTGAAATTCTGATTCATGCTCCTATGGTGATGTTTCAGCCTGCAAAGCTCCCGCCCCCGAGTGATAAGCCTCTGTTTATGCGCCCTCACTGAGCTGCTTTCTCTCTCACCTGTTTCTGCACTGTTACTGCCATCTGCTGTTTACCGGGGAGCTGCCAATTGCCATTGGCTGTTTCTCCACTCCACCTCTGCAGCAATATGCTGTTTCTCTCCTGAGTTTCCACTGCCTAAATGCTGCTTCTCCACTGAATTGCAGCTATTGGGCATCCTTAATCTATCAACAAGTATTTTGGATAGCTGTTTATTAGGAAGTCAGTCCCTCCTTATGCCGAACTAAGATCTCCCTCTCTGTAATTTCCACCGGGGAGCTAACCAGAATAAATGTAATCTTTCTTCCCTTATGATATCACTTCAAATATCTGAAGATAGTGATCCCGCCCCCATCCCTACGCCTGCCTCTTTATCTATTCTTCCTCCGGAGACTCTGCAGTTTATCAATTCCCTTCCTAAAATAGGATGCCCCACACTGGACGTGACACTAGACCAGGCAGATTAAGCAGGACTATAATCTTCCTATTTCTGCACATTTTACTTCCATTAATGCAACCTTAAATGGCATGGGGGGG
Organism: Vombatus ursinus; assembly: GCF_900497805.2. Classification (NCBI taxonomy): domain Eukaryota; kingdom Metazoa; phylum Chordata; class Mammalia; order Diprotodontia; family Vombatidae; genus Vombatus; species Vombatus ursinus. The sequence continues at coordinate 2,586,663 of NW_020954606.1, read as the reverse complement.
GGGAGGGGGGAGGAGCTGCTCTACAACAATGATGACTTATGTTTGCACCAAGATGATCGAGGCCTTTTCACATGAAAAGCTGCCTAGCCAGGTCGCCTTGATCCTGTCGTGACTTTCTCCATGAAACCTTCATAAAGGACTCTAAGCCCTTGGATTTCTATCTCTCTTTTCTGAATAGATGTGTAGCACTTACTGGCTATACCTCTAATTCTGTTATTATACTATGCAACCTCAGATTGTAGTAATATAACCATCATGGGACCTTTGGGAGGCTGGGATCCAGAATAAAAATTGGGCAGAGATGTAGCAATCTTACAAGAAAATTAATGGTGTAGGTTGCAATTAAGTGGAGCAAGGATATATATGTTGAGCATATCATAGGAACAAGGCAATACATAAAATGAATATATATAGATAACTTTTTTTTTACTATTTTAGCAAAGTATAATTACTTTGATTTTTTTATTTAATCCAGAAGTAATTTTACTATTTACAGAGATATTCTTCTTCTTGTTCTCATACCCTGTGAATATATATATGGTTTATTTCATTTATCATGTGTTATTTTATTTATTAAAATGTTATTTTCTTATTGGAATTATTGTAATGTGGTGATGTTTGAGTATTTGCTTTTTAAAATATTAAGTGAATATATTCAAATTATCTTTATAGTTCTGTTTCCTCAACTAGATTATAAACACTCTGAAGACAGGGTACTATGCTTCCTGAATTCCTATATTTCCCTGAATCTCTTGGCACCTGGCTCAACCCTCAGCACAATGCCCTTGGTAATTTTTTTCATTTTAATAATGAATAACCTTGATTTGAGAATCCAATAAATTTCTCTTCACATCAAAACTGTTACAGTAAATGGGTTTCATTGCCAATGCAAAACACAAGGAACCCAGGAATATCTAGGGGAACAAGTTTGGCTTTTCTTGAATTGATATGAAAAGTGAATAAAGTATCATATTTAATCAGTAATAACTTTTCTTGGATTGATGTGAAAAGTGAATAAGGTATTATGCCTAATCAATAATTAACAATGCCCTGAAAAAGTCAAGCTTACGTATATAAAAATGTCTTTCAACTGAGCCTACAATGCAAGCCATTCAGAGTACAAGGATGGAGGCTATACTAATTGTATTTTTAAAAAATGGGCTGAGGAAAAATACAAAAGATTGGTGGTCATCACAGAAGTAGCCAAAACTGTTATCAGAGGCTGAATCTCTTCTCTTGTGGAATTGTAAAGGGATTCTTTAGCTGGTCAGAACATTTAGACGTAGAAGACACCTAAAGTATCTAACCCCATGGAGGCATTTTACAAATTACGCAGAGACCCGCAGTCACTTTCCCTCAGTCATAAACAATAATAATAAACAATGGGCCTGAACTTTTGATTCCAAATCTGGTTAGCCTGGTTGATATCAACCACAGGCATTTATTAAATCCTTTACTGGAGCTACCACTACGTGGAGGCATGTTCTTGAATAAGTAAATACAGGTGCTATATACAAGGTGAGGGGCTGGGCACTAACAACTGGGAAAATCAGGAAAGGCTTCTTGAAAGTGACACTTGAGCTGAGCCTTGAAGGGGTTTGCAACAGGTGACCAAGAGTGAGGAGCAAGAATAATATTAATAATAGCTATCATTCACATAAGCACTTTTAAGGTTTTCAAAGCATTTTAGAAATTTTCTCTCATTTGGTCCTCATAACAACCCCAGGAGGCAGGTGCAATTATCATCCCATTTTACAGATGAGGAAGCAACTTGCAAGGGTCACCCAGTTAAGTGTCTGAAGCGGGATTCGAACTTGAGTGCCCCTGACCAGGCACACAATACACCATCTGGTCTAGACCAGCTCAAAAGGCAGAGGATGGAGGCCAGGCGAGGAAGAAGGAGAATTTCACAAATTAATAGCGCCACCCAGCCTCCAGACGCTCCGCTTCGGGTCACGTGCATGATATCGCTCCGCCCCCGCGGAGAAGGGAACGCCGAAAGGCCTCAATCTACGTGGACCGCCGGGCTCTCGGGGTCCACCGCATTGCGTGGCGCTGCTTTCCTTTCCCTGGACTGAGGTTCGGGGGCGGGGAAGGAGGGGAGGAGCTAAGCGCGGGTTTTGCACGCTCCGTCCTCGCGGGCGGATTGGGCGGGGGAGAGGGGGGGCAGCGCTCGAGGAGGCTGAGCTGCTTCCTACTTCCGGCGGGCGCGTGGACTGGCGGTTGGAGGCCGCGGGGCATTTCCCTCCCCGTGGCCCGGTCGTTAGAGCTGGGAGAAAGCCCTTGTCTCCATGACGGGGGGAGGGGAAGAGATTTCCCGGTCCTCCCGAGCCCAACGGGCCGAAGGTCCTCAGTGTAACCCGAGCCCGCGGGCTGATTCTTGGCCTTGTACCATTTACCTCACAGTCCCCAGGGTCTTCATTCGTGGTGTTTGAATCTGGAACGTAGTTTAGGGACAATAAAATTCTACTCCCTCATTTTCCCGAGGAGGAAGCCGAGGCTTATTTAATGAAGTCAAATAGCTTGCACTGGGAGTTTGGGAGAGTTAGGTTTTGAGCCCGGGAGTTCAAAGGTGAACCTTCGCAATTTAGATCTGCTGCTTCATCTGCAGTGGGAGAGCTGGTTAGGAGTCGGTAAGGCCAGAGTCCTTCCAAGCAGGGCTTTATTATCGTAAAAGCAGCTCAGAACACTGGTTGGTTGGGTGGAAGGGGAATGGGGACCTGCTTATGTCAGAGCTGAAGGAGGAAGAACTTAGGGAAATTTGCTGTGGCACATTGTGCCATGCAAGCAAAAGAAGACTTGCGCCTGCGCTGTACTGGGTCTTCCGGGTGGCTATCTTGAAATAGCTATGCTTTTACTCTCGAGAGTCCCTTCAGCATTACCATATTCATAAGATGTAAATGAGACCGACATCACTTAAATTACTATCGGGCATTGAGGAGTCTTACTGAGCTTGCGTGGTCTTGGGAAAGTCTCTAGACCACAGGGTCGCTGGTGATAGGGTGGTTTATGGAGTGGTGGGTTGCCTATTCAGCTTATGGGGGAAGTAGTTGTCTGCTCAGCATATGGGGCTAAGACTATAGGGGAAGGAGTTGCCTAATCTGGATATAGGGAGAAGATAGGGCTTCATTGCTCTGGGGAAAAAGTAGAATTTCTTGTTCCTACTCCAGATCCAGAAAGCAAGCAGGCAAGATTTCTTTTCTGATAACCACTGTCCCTTAGACAGTATGGACAGGGCTCTTTTTTTTCTTTTCTTTTTTCTTTTTTTTTTTGCAATTGGGGTTAAATGACTTGCCAAAGGTCACACTGCTAATACGTGTCAAGTGTTAGGTCTGAGGCCGGAGTTGAACTTAGGTCCTCCTGATTTCGGGGCGGTGCTCTAGCCACTGCACCACCTAGCTGACCCCCGACAGGGCTCCTTTTAAGTTACGTGTGTGTATGTATATGTATATATACATATGTGTGTGTGTGTATAGCCAGTCACCTAAATAAGTGTGTGTGTGTATATATATATATATATACGCACACACACACACACACATATATATATATGGACTTTTTTTTTCTTTTTTGGTCTGTTTTGCAGCATGGTTAATATGAAAGTGTTTTACATGACTTCATATGTATAATCTATATTGTTTGCCCTGTCTAGGAGGGGGATATTGTGGTAAGAGTGTAGAGAATTTGGAACTTAAAAAAATTTTTTTAATGATTTAAAAAAATTTACATGTAAGTAAGTATATGTGTATGTGCACATATACTAATTTAGGTGACTGGCTGTCACTCATTGATTTACCCAAAAAAGCACAGCTTTAAACAACAAAAAAAAAACTTGCACCAATATAAACCAACTAGTTTATGGTTTACTATACAGTTATGTTAGTACATTTGTAGGTCAGATCATTAGATTTGCCCATGGCACCAAGTCAGGAAGGATAGCTAACACATTGGTGGAGCCAGGATCCTAAAAGATCTTGGCAGACTAGAGCCTTGGACTGAATCTGATATAAAATTCAGGAGGGATGAATGTAAAGTCTTGCACTTAACTATAAAAATAAATCAACTTCACAAGTACAAGATGGAGGGAGCATGGTTAATTGGACAGCAGTTGTTCTGAAAAAGTTCTAGGGACCGAAAGTTCTATATGAATCATCAGTCTGATGTGGCCACCAAAAAAGCTAGTGAAATCCTGAGCAGCACTGAGAGCTTAGATTCCAGAAACAAAGAGAATGATGTTGATGTTCCTCTTTGTCCAAGTGTCATCTAGTACTATATTCATTTTGAGGAACGAAGGCATAGTTTAGGTAGGACTTTGACAAGCTGAAGAGTGTCCAGAGTAGGGCAACCATTGTTGTAGTTGATTGTCCATCTGGGAAGTAATGCTATGACATGCAAGTGAATTGGATTTAAGTGAGGGAGGGCTGTGAAAAGTCACCAGCCTCACTTTCTCATCAGGAGCTATCTGTGTCCACTGGCCAGATGCAGATCAGAACAACTGGAGATGGCCCTGGATGCAGTACAAGCAACCAGGATGATGAGGGGACCTTAAGTTTATATCATATGGAGATCCAGTGAAGGAATTAGGGATGTTTAGCATATAGAAGAGAGAAAACTCAGGAGAGACATGAGAGTGGTTGTCAAGTATTTGAAAGGTTGTAATGTGATTTGTTGGATTTATCCTTGGAGGTCAGAACCAGGAATAATAGATGAAAGTTTTGGAGAGTCAAATTTAGGCGGGATGTAAAAAAAAAAAAAAACAATTAGAGCAGTCCAAAATATGGAATGAACTGCTTGGAGATGTAAATTTCCCCTCTATAGAAGTCTTTAAGCAGAAGCTAGATTGCAACATGCTAGGTTGTTAGAGCATCCCCACTACTTCTTGGTAAAGGTTAGATTAGATGGTCACTGAAGTCCTTTTTAACTCTCAAATTCTATGATTCTATGATTCTTATCATAGATTTAAGGGCCTTAAAAATCCATTATAATCCAATCTCATTATTTTATAGATGAACTGAACTCCAGAGAGGTTAAGTAATTTGAATTAAGGTCCAGAGAGGTTGAAGTCAGAGGACAGCTATTGTTAGCATTGAATTTTAGACTAAAACATGAAATTTAGTATACAGATATAGATATCTATAGTCTATGATTCTCTCATGGATGCTGCTAACCCACGTGGTCCTTGAAAGTGAACTCAGTCCAAATCTAGGTCCTTGAATGTGGCTTTTTGACTGAGTCCAAGTTTTACAGAACAAATCCTTTTATTAAAGTGATTTATTCTGTGAAGTTTCGATTCAGTCAAAGGGCTGCACTTGAGGACCTAGAGGAACACATGTGACCTCGAGGCAGCAGGTTTCCCACCCCTGCTTTAACCCCTCAGTTTTTTGACCTTCAGTTTTCTCATTTGTAAAATGAAGGGTTCACTAGATGTTTTAAGGTATCTCTCAACATGATACTTTTATTATATTTGCTGAGGTAGCCCATGCATATCAGAAATGCTCAACTACTATGATGACTCTGTGTGTGTGTGTATACACATATAAATAGAAGATACTAACCTCATTAAAGGAATTGACAGAGTAGTTTGGAAAACACATTTCAGAAAAACATGTACCTACATATATATGTGTGTATAGTATCAATATAGATACTACATATACTTATGTATGTATATATAGATGGATAGATACTATAAAATCATATATAGCTACTATATATGCACACATACCTGTGTATATATGCACATACATATAAAATCAGTCATATATAAATATATGCACATGCTTAATACTAGTGCCTTCTTGTTGAGATTGTATTCAATTTATCCTGTATATATCTTGTTTGTATGTAATTGTTTATATGTTGTCTCCGCCCCTATATTTTGAGCTTTTTGAGGGAATGGATGTTTTTTTCCTTTCCTTCTACCCCTACTGCTTAGCATAGTACCTGGCTCACAATACACTCTTTGTATACGCTTGTTGACTTGACACACTGTCTTTTTCAAGATGAAGAATAATACAACTTTTTACACCCTACCTTTGTGTTGTATAAAATTTTTATTTTTAGGGTATTTTCAATAGCATGTTACATTTTTTTACAATTTCCAGGCCTTAGCAAATTTTCAACTATGTTGTTACTTTTCAAGTAAGCAAGCATATCCTGGATGAACTTTAATCTACAGAAATTTAAACACTTTTCTATTTACCTTTGAAACTTCAGGAGCTATTATACCATGTTCTATTGCTTAACAGGTATATAGCGTCTTTTTTCACCTTAGTTAACCGAATAATATACTGAACCCTACCCAGCAACTATCACTGAAGGACAGAAAGAAATAGAAGATACTACAATACCTGCAAAAAAGGAATTTACAGTGTAGTTTGGACAACAGAACACAGGAAAGAACATAGCAAGAACTGAAGCGCTTGATATTATAGAGTAACATGTTAGTAAGTGTAAGTTAAGATAGAATTTACAGTACATAACTATTGAGTAGTCATGTAGAGTTTAATCATGGAAGGTTTCCAAGAGGAAATTAGTTTTAAGGCATGTTCCAGAGGTGAGGGACATGAATTGGTGGGGGAGAGGCAATATGTGTGAAGATACAAAAATAAGAACTAGAAAGTTGTGAGAACTGAATATGGCTGGAGCTTCTGTTCTCCTGAGTTATATTTTTGGAGCTATAAGTGATCTTAGTGGTTATCTAATCTGTAGATGAGTACTTGCCCAAGATCGAATACATAGTAAGCATATCTGACACCAAAGCTAGCATTTTTCTAGTGTAATATGCTAGAGAATAGAGGTTAGTGAGGTACTGGTTGGTCTTGAATGTTATGGAGTCTACATTTGATCAAATACATCACTGAATGGGCGTTGCCTCAGACAAACTGAGACCTGGGAAAGACATTAGTTTAAAAAGGCCAAGGTTTCCCACTGCATCCTGGGCTATATCCAGCCATTCAGATCTATAATTTGCCACTGGACCCAGATGGTTCTGGAGCCGGTGACTTTGTACCACCCTGCCTCACTTAAATCTAATTCACTTGCAAGTCACAACATCATCTTCCCCAAAGTCATGGTTCTCTTTGAAAATGAAGGACAAGGGTAGGAGTCTCTGCTAAAGAAGAAATCAGATAAGCAGGACAGCTTTTAAAGTAACATTGCATTTATTATATACTTGAAAAGCTCTGCACAATAAAGCTTTGCAGCACTACATACAATTCTCTTCTACAGTGTAAACAGAAATGCTCATTTGGTGTTTCTTAAGAATTTGTTTTAAAAGGTGTATGGGAAATGTGTGCCCCTTCCTCTTTTTTTTTTTAATTGTAAATTGAGGAATAGCACTAAGAAATAACTGAGCTACCATTGAGAGAAAAAAAAAGTTTCTAAAGTTTATTTTCTCCGAAGCTGAAGGCAGAGGTGTGGCCATCTTAGAAGTTCTGATAACTTTATGTTGGCCGAGTCGCAATAGTTTGAACTTATTAGTCCTGTGTACTGTGGAGTAACCAGTAAGTAATTTTAGTTTTCCTGCTTTCATTATGTCTTCTTTGGCTCTTCTGTATGAGATATTCACTTACAGATGCTTAAGAAGTCCAGTAGAATTTAATAGACTTAATTGAGCTTAATGTGTTATAATTATATTTATCCTAAGTGTATACCCCATCTCCTCTGTGTCTAACATAAATTGTCAGTCCCCCTGGAATTAGTTATCTAATTTATTATGTACAGTATTGTCACTCAAAGTTAGAGAAAGGAGAAAAAAAATTATAAGGGAACTAATGGCTACTGTTCTGAAATATTTTCCTTCTCAATACTAACAATTGAATGAATTAATTTGTCACTTTTTTTCTGTTAAGATTGTGTTATTTTAATATGGAATTAAGATAAATTAAAATTTGTAGGGAAATATGAATAATACATTTAAAATGACAGTAATTGGATTGGTCTTGTTTACAACAGTCTGGACAAGGATAGTCACAACTTTTAATTAAGATATGGAGCTGTTAATTATGAAGTCACTAAATATAACAAGTAATGGCATTTATGTTGTACACAAAGAAACCATTTAAAATGAAATGACAAGATAAGTATTTCATAGTGTGAAAAAGAGTAAATAAAGTTCCTTAAACCTTTATCATTCCACCTACAGCTTTCTTGTTCTGTTCTTATCATCTCTTGCCAAAAAAAGTCCACTTTAGCCTTTTCTCCCAACCTTGAAAGAAGTTGAAACCATTGTCATAGATTTCTGTGAATTTGCTAACTTTATTTCCCATAACTAAGAAAATATTGTATTTTGTTTTTACTTTCTTTTGGACTTAATTGCTGTAATTTTGATATTATTACACATCTTATGCATTTCCTTATTTTTATGGTACTGGTGGTTTTTCTACTTTTTTAAAATCTAGAAAATGAATTAATTATATAGCTACCTTGTGCTTTCTCTCCCTCAATGCTTAGTTTTAAGTCAGCTCTCTAAAGTCTTCATATCAGTGCTGTGGACAGAATATTCTTTGAAGGAGCGGCTAGGTGGCACAGTGGATGGAACACCAGCCCTGAAGTCAGGAGGACCTGAGTTCAAATATGCCCGCAGACACATAATACTTCCTAGCTGTGTGACTCTGGGCAAGTCACTTAACCCCAGTTGCCTCACTAAAAAAAAAGAAAGAAAAAAATATTAATTGAAGATAAAGTATTTAATCCCCATCTCCACTTTTCTCTTGAGACAGAATGACTCTCTAGACATTAACACACAACCCAAATCTCCAGAAAAGGTATTTTAAATTTGGGAACTAGAATTTATTTCTCCTATCTACGTACCCCCCCTCCCTCATTCAATCCAAGTCAGGATGGTATAGTGGAATGATGAGAACTGAATTTGTAGAAAGGAGCCGTGTTAAAATTCTGACTTTGCTGTTTACTACTCGTGTGATTTTAATTTCTTTAAGTCTGGGTTTATTTGTAAAATCAGGAAGATTGGACTAAATGCTCTCTAAGGATTTGAACTGAGGCTCAAGATACTATGAACTTACTAAGCACCTAGATATTTCGTCATAGAATAACTTTATACAGCTTTTCACTGTTAAGATGTGAGACACTCCACAGTGTCAACTTTTACTGACTTTTGCCTTCGATCTCCTTGACCTTCTATAGAGCAGGAGTCCAGTCTGTCAGTCAAAGGTCCTTGATCCTCTAGCATTTCACTGCTGAAGTCCGAAAGAAAGCAACTGGGGATCTCTCTCTACCCTTCCTCTTTTTCTTGTTGCCTAACTCTTACTTTGGAAGTAAACTTTTCTAATATTTTTAGGAATTTACATAATCTCTAATTTAGCAATTCGCTTTGTAAAAATCATCTGAATGAATGAATTGGCTTTTACATGTATATTTTAGAGGAAAAGGGCTTCTGTTTGTTTTTCAAGGAAATAGTTTACTCTCATTTATCTTAGAGAATAGGGAGAAACATGAAAAATTTAAATGCACATTTAATCTGAAAACTTGAGACAAATTTCAACTTTTTAGATAATCAGACTTATCATCACAACTTAATAGCAAATTTGACACCTTATCACATTTGCCAATCTTCCAGCGGAAGTACAAATAAACTAGTTATAAAAGGTAACTTTTGTAGGGGAAAGAATAATCTAGGTAGTTTAAGAATCCACAATCCAGTTGAGCAACTGATTATAGTATTTGGGGTTGTTGCTTTGTTTGTTTGATAGACCTGTATGCGTGTGTATCAGACCTGATACATAAAGAACTTAATGACTTTTCAAAGTTTATTTTTGGACTGAACCATCAAAAATTTTGTTATTGATGTCTTATTTTCAGCATGGCACAGTGGAGAGGGAACAGGTCGGACTTCTAGACAGAAACAGGGGTTGAAGCCCTGTTTTGAACATAAAGTTGCTGTTTGACTCTGTGCAATTCACTTTATCTTTCAGTGGCCTCAGGAACTCTCTAAACTCTCTAAACTCTCTAAATTCCAGAGCAGGTTCTGAATAGTGGGTAGGATTTTGCTCATAGGATGCCCACAGTGAAATCTTGAGTCTGGTCTAAAATATTTTGTCTTTATATCACTTTCGTTTCTTTACATAATCTCTACCCTTTCTCCTGCCTGTCAAGCTATCTCATAACAAACAAACAAACAAATAAATTAAAGATAAAAAAGCAACTCAGCAAAACTAGCCAACGTGTCAATCAAGTTCAAGAGTTCTACTTTTTCAAAGAAGGGAAGTACATTCTCTTACCTCTCTCTAAGAGTTAATTTAGTCATTATAATAACATAGTGTTCAACTTAGTTTTATTTAACCTCTTTTAAATATTTTTTCCTTAGGTTTTTGGAGAGAATTTCTGCCTGTGATTGTATTTGGCAAAGTTATGAAAGATTCAAAATAGAGATCTAAGAATTACTTTTATTTCACAGCATTATTATCTTAATATTTAGTCCTTATTACCAGCCCATCTTTTATCTTGGAATTGCTAGTTATTTTTTATTTATATACCAGCAATCCACCATTAAAGTCCTACTTCAGTGTTTCATTGTTACATGGCAGTAACCTTGGGTTCACTAATGCTTTAATCTTAGAGCTCAAGCTCTAGAAAGTTGTATTAAGTTGGAAAGACTTCAAGTACAGGCCCAGTGATGGATTCTGTGTGTTTGTCATACAAAGACTAGTCTAATTAAGTTTGGAAAGGCTTATTACCAGAAGGTTGACCAACAGTTGAGAAAAATTTTGGCCACAGACACTTTTATTCTAAAAATATTAATACAGTTTTTAAACAGCAAACACTTCCCAACAAATATCAAAACATCTCTCCAATCTCCCCACCCCCCCCCAAAAAAGTGCATTCCCTAAAATCTACTTGTTATTAACAGAATAGACATGTCCTTTAACTTTGACAGTGTATTACTAATATTTACCTTTCTATTTGACTGGAGTTTTGTTGCTTCTCATTGTCAAAGGATCATAGATTTAGAGCTACAAGGGAACTTAAATTTCATCTATTGAAACCTCCTCTTTAAAAAGAGAATCTGAAAAGGGGCAGCTAGGTGGCACAGTGGATAGAGCACCAGCCCTGAAATCAGGAGGATCTGAGTTCAAATCTGGCCTCAGATCAAACACTTGACACTTACTAGCTGTGTGACTCTGGGCAAGTCACTTAACCCCAATTGCCTAAAAATTAAAAAAAAATTTTAAAAAGGGAAACTGAGACCCTGAGAGTAATTTGCCCAAGATCACACAGCTAGTCAGTAAAAGACTTTCTTCTTATAAATAACAATGTTCTAATAAAAGTATTGGTTAGAAAAATTACAACTAAATACAAACTAAGTACCTTTATAATTACTTTTAAAACTCCAAATTTTACATCTCTTATGCCTTGAATTCACGGCTTCTGTTTTCTTCCTTTTCCTCCTCTTCTAGCTAGTTCTTAATTTAAAGGAAAACATGCTAATTGCTTCTATAACACTTGTGAGCACTAACTGTCCTTAATTCCTCCCTGCCAGAGAATATGGTCTGGAGTAGTGGTTCTTAAACCTTTTGGTCTCAGCAGGCTTTTACCTCTTAAAAGTTATCAAGAATCCCAAAGAGCTTTTATTAATATGGTTATATCTACCAATATTTGTTATCTTCGAAATTAAAATTGATGAAAATTTTAAATGTTTATTAATCTCAAATAACAATAATAAACCTATTCCATGTTAACATTAATATTTTCTATGAATAATTATTTTCCAAAACAAAATTAATTAGTTTTTTAGTGAGGACATTAGTGAGGAGAGTAGCATTATTTTACATATTCTTACAAATCTCTTTAATGTCTGGCTTAATAGAAGATGGATTCTCATATCTGCTTCTGCATTCAATCTATTGCAATATATTGTTTGGGTTGACATATATGAAGAGAATCTAGCCTCAGATATGAGGTTGGAAAAGTGGAGAGTATTTTAATAGACAAGTAATATCTCAGTATTATTATAAAATCACAAACTCTTCCTTTAAGGGTCTTGAAGACCCTCAAGGGTCCCCACATCATACTTTGAGAACCAGTGGTCTAAAGTGCTAAAGTTCTGAGTACCTGTATGATTTCTGCCTTCTATGTAATTCTGAGCTGCCCTTCATATAATAATGGCATGCAACAGTTGTATACACAATTTGGTCTTAATAAATTTAGAGCCTCTCTATCCTGGAAATTATTCCTCCGTTGAAGAACCTTACTTATTCCTTTTAGGAAAAACCTTGCTTCTCAGACCAGACCCTTTTTTCCTAACATTTTAAACATTTTTCCTAACATTTTAAAGTTACCAAACAAAACACAACAGGCTTTAAAAAGGTTATGGAAGTTTCTTTACACCCTCTGAAAGTTACATTTGCCACCACCACAGTAGAAAAGAAAACCAGGAATGCTTCCAAAAGTGGCTTCTGCCACCCTAGGAAGAAGTTAGCAATAACTTACTGGTGTTCCCCTCTGTGAATAGTGGCTTTGCTAGAGATATTAGGTCAATGGAGGAGGAAGAATGTGGAAACTCTTGGTAAGACAGCATACATAATGGTACTGGTTATCCTAGGAAAAAATAAAATGCCTACTTTATAAGAGCCAACAATGATTCTGTGTCTATAAGAATTTTATATTGATCAAGGAATCAAGGAAAGTCATTTATTCATCTGGAAGAAATCTGTTTTTTGTACAATATAATTAACTGTATTGGTTAAGGTGATGAACTAAGAAAGACTGTACTTATTAGTTACTTAGTGTATTTTTTCCCGTTTATTTTATTTAGCAGACATGGATCTGCCAAGCTGTACACAAGATCCCCAGACAATAGAAGATAATTCTCCTGTCTATGTTGGTACAGAAGAAGACTTTAAAAAATGTCAAAGAATGACAGCTGTAGTCCATGACAGAGAAGTTGTCATTTTCTATCACAAAGGAGAATATCATGCTATGGACATTCGCTGTTACCGTAAGATTTTTACATATGTTCTCTTTGTGGTTATATAGTTAACTATGAAACTATTTTTGTTGACCAGATGTTGTATTCACTTATATTTCAGATTCAGGAGGACCTTTACATTTGGGAGAAATAGAGGTATGTACAAACCCATCTTCAACAAACTGATTATTTTTTTCTATTTAATTTCTTAATATTTTCATTGTTTAGTATTTTATTAATCTTTTGGCTTTCAAAACTAGTGGGGAACAGAAAAATTATATTTTACTTTAGAATGTAATATTTCCAAACTCATATTACAAAATACATAAGCTATACTATAAAGATTCAACTACAGAAGAGTTTGCAAACTGTCCAGTATTCTTATTCTGCCTTTCTTCTCAGTTTTTGCTTGTTCAAACCCTCTACTCCATACTAAAAGTGAGCAGCACTACCTTTCCTCCTCATGGAAGGTTTCATCTCAACTTAGATGTCCTTTTTCTCTCTGAACTTTGTATCTGTCTGGTTCATCCTTAACCTAGATGTGAGCTTAGTAATTGAGTGTTATTAAGAGATTGCTAGATATTAGGGCAGTGTGATAGATGGTAAATTCAAGTTTCATTCAGAATTTATTCCATAACTAATGATGGCTATTAGACCAGGTGGATGAAATTTGAAGGGCAGCTTAATTAATATTCATGTTAAGCATGATGTTCATGTCCATGCTCAAGCATAGAACTATGCCCAAGCTATAGAGTTTTCTCCCACTCTTCCAGAGTTGTTAACATTCCTTGTCCTATAGGGGCCCTGGAAGTCACAAGGTCCTTCTGTTACCTGGCCCTCCTATTTTCTGTTTCTTACTTAAACTCACATTGCAACTAGAAAAGTGAGTCATAATTCAAGTAGGAAGTGGAGGTTGTTTTCATTCTTGTAACCTCTTGAAGGTGAAAAGGAATAGAGCATTTTATATTATCTGAGGACTTCATTTTTTTTCTTTATAAATACTTATCACTTTATAATGCTTTACAAATGCAACATTTAAAGTATCTTTAATGGGTAAGATATTTCTCCAACAGATAGATTTCAAACTCCTGAGTTAAAAACAGGTTAAATTACTTTCTCAGTATCACACATTGGTTCTGTAGTGGAACTGGGAATAAAAATCTGTGAATTTCATTTTGAATTTTGTAGTATGAGGAGGAAAAAGAAGAGGAATAAGCATTTAGTAAGCGCTTACTTTGTGCAATGCAGTGTGCTAAAAGCTTTTCAAATATTATCTCATTTGATCCTCAACAATCCTGGGAGGTAGGTGCTGTTATTATTCCCATTTTACAGTTAAGGAAACTGAAGTAAGCAGAGGTTAAGTGACTTGTCTAGAGACACACAGCTTAACCCATCTGACATCTGAGGCCAGATTTGAACTCAGGTCTTCCTGACTTTAGGACTAGCATTCTATCCATAACCTAGCTACCTCACTTGAGTTCATTCAGTAAACATGTATTGAACATCTATTATATACCATATATCCCAGGTACATGGTTAGTATTTATGACCTAAAACCACGATTTACTAACTAAATGTAAAAACACTTTGCAAGATCTCTTATTTCAGGGAGAAAATTGTTCAGGCACTTCTAGCACATATATGTGATAGTTTCCTATTACATACCATAAAAATCTTTGTTTCATTCATTTTGGCATTTATGTTTCAGATGGGTGATCAACTGTCAAGAGCTTTTTAAAAATAATTTTAATATAGTAATTCTTTTTTGTGTGATTTTATTAATAATAACTGACTTTTATATAGTTCTTTAAACTTTACAAAGCACCTTATATACATTTTATCATTCGATCCTAGCAAAGACCCTGTGAGGTATGTGCTGTTATCCTCATTTTACAGATGAGGAAATCAAGGCTCATAGAGGGTAAGTGACTTACCCATGGTTACAAAGCTAGTAAAGTGTCAGAGGTGGGATTCAAAACTAGATTTCTCATGACTACAGGCCCAACACACTTTTTGCTACACTTATAAGTAAAGTTAGATCTCTGTTAGAATATAAGCTGCTCCCAATTGATAAATAGTTAGAGGATATGAATAGGCAGTTTTCAGAGGAAGAAATCAAAGCTATCAATAGCCATATTAAAAAATGCTCTAGGGTCAGCTAGATGGCGCAGTAGATAGAGCACTGGCCCTGGAGTCAGGAGGACCAGAGTTCAAATCCGGCCTCAGACATAACATTCACTAGCTGTGTGACCTGGGCAAGTCACTTAACCCTAATTGCCTCACCCCACCCCCCAAAAAAAGTTGCCAAAAAAAAAAAGCTATAAATCTTCAATAGAGAAATGCAAATTAAAACAACTCTGAGATACTACCTCACAACCCCAGATTGGCTAAAATGACAAAAAAAGGAAAATAACGAATATTGGAAGGAATGCGGGAAAATAGGTACACTAATGCTGTGTTGGTAGAGCTGGTCTAACCATTCTAGAAAGGAATTTGAAACTATGCCCAGAAGGTTATACATAACCTTTGATGCAGCAATACTGCTTTTAGGGCTATACCCCAAAGAGATTAAAGAAAGAGTGAAAGGACCCATGTGTACAAAAATATTTATAGCAGTCCTTTCATGGCAAAGGATCGCAGACTGGGGATGCTTATTAATTGGAGAATGGCTGAACAAATTATGATATTTGAATGTGATGGGATACCATTATATTATAAGAAATGAACTAGATGGTTTCTGAAAAACCTAGGAAG
The DNA here is from genome assembly GCF_900497805.2 of Vombatus ursinus. Classification (NCBI taxonomy): domain Eukaryota; kingdom Metazoa; phylum Chordata; class Mammalia; order Diprotodontia; family Vombatidae; genus Vombatus; species Vombatus ursinus. The sequence goes on along the minus strand of NW_020954606.1, from coordinate 2,570,981 downwards.
AACTATATGAACTGATAGAAAATGAAGTGAGCAGCACCAGAAGAAAAATTTGTACAATAACAGCAGTATTGTAAATATAATCAACTTTGAAAGACTTAGTAACTCTAATCAACACAATGACCCATCACAATTCCAACATACTTGTGATGAAGCATGCTATTCACCTCCAGTTAGAGAACTGATGGACTCAGAATGCAGATTAAAATAAATAAAGTCTCCACAAAAAAAAACCCAAACAATTCAAGCTGTTTGGAGGCATGAACTGCTATGTTAGTGATTGTATCTTCAGCACCTAGTACAGTGCCTGGCAGGTGGTAGGCATTTAGTAAATACAAGTTAATATATCTTTTATTTAAAAAAATCTTGTTGCCTTCCTGCCCATCTTCTGTCGGAAAAGTGATAAGACTCAAGATGCAGATTGAAATATACGTTTCTGGACATGACTAATGTGAGATTTTGTTTTGCTTGACTATTCAAATTTGATGAAAGTTTTGTTTTTCCTTTTTTTTTCAATTAGTGATTGGTGGGAGAAGAGAAAACAAATGTTTGCTAGATGAAAAAAGTAAAAAGTAAAATAAAATAAAAATTACATTAAAAAATCTTTATGCTTGATGTGAGAATTTGGGATTTCAAAATGTTAAATCTGCTTAATCATTTTCTTCCCCAGGATTTTGATGGACGGACATGTATTGTTTGCCCCTGGCATAAATACAAAATTACTTTATCAACAGGAGAAGGACTATATCAATCTATAAACCCTAAAGATCCATCAGCAGTACCCAAATGGTGTTCCAAAGGAGTAAAGCAAAGAATCCATACTGTGACCGTGAAAAATGGGCATATTTATGTAACTCTTTCTAAGGCTTCAGATTTTAAGTGTGATTCTGATTTCTATGCCACTGGACAATTTAAAGTAATTCAAAGACCCTCTACTCTGAGGAAAGTTCCTAATTTTAAAAATATATGACAATAATGAAACAAAATATATTTATATTTTAGAAAATTCTATACAAAAGGCAATAAATAAAATTAACCTGGTATAAATGTATCATAAAAAAAACAAAATGATAACTCAGAGAAGCATAAACAGGAATGTAATATGAAACAAAATCTATGACACATTCTTCTTATCAAAATACTCATTGACATAACTTTGCTTCAAAAAACAAAAAACAAAACAAGACATACCTCAGGAAACTGGAAATAAAGTAAATGCCTTTTAACTTCAACTGATTGAAACAGAAATTAATATAATGGAATTAATATTAATATAGAGAAGTATAGGAAGACATATGAACTGATTTAAGCAGAACCAGAAAAGAATATACACAATTACTACAACAATGGAGATAGAAAAAACAGCAACAACAACAACTAAAAAAATCTAAACTAAATGCTGAGTAATTATAATGACCAAACTTAAACCCAAAGAAGAGATATGAGAATGCTCCTCCTTTCTTTCTTTGCAGTGTCAGGAGACTGTAGGTGCAAAACATTGAGTAATGTTGCTTTTGGTTGATATGGTGATTGATTTTGCCAAACTTTTTTCTTTTTTCCCATTTATTCTTTTTTATTATAAGAGATGATTCTCTGGGTGGGAGAAGAAAAAGATATATTGAGAAATAAAGGCCTTGTAAGAACAAAATATATCATTTTTTAAAAAAGTAAAATAAAAGATGTACAGAAAATGGAAACAAGGGCACTTATCAGAGGATTAATGCAAAAGCATGTCATGGTCCTTTAAGTTTGGAAAACTGAAGCTCAGAAAGATCTGAGTCTGGAAAGGAATGCTAGACATAACAGAAAGGGATTTATTATATTTTGTTTAATCAAAATTGAGAAGAGGAAGCTCAAAGATAGGACCAGTGTTCTAGGGAGCTGGGGCCTTGATAACAGAAGGCAGAAGGAGGGCAGAACTGTTCAATTCTTGTGTCTGTTTTCTCTACTAAGGACAATGATCTTTGGACTGGAAAAAGAAAAGGATAGAACAAAAGTAGATAGGAAGTTGAAACCCAAGATAAGTAAGAAGATAATAAGAGAAAACAACTAACTGCCCCGATGAGTTCAAGTGACTTGGCCCAGACACACCTGGGATGTATCCCAGATTATTGTGATATTACTTTTGAACCATTGCTAGTGCTCTTTGAAAGAGTATAGAGAATGTGAGAGTTGCTGCAGGACAAGGAAGAACAAATGTCCTGGTTGGGTTTTTTTTGTTTGTTTCTTTTCTTAATTAAAAAAAAAAGGGATTGATTCTGGTTGTAAACCGAAGGGTGATAAACTTGGCTCAAATTCCTGGCAATTTTCCAGAATTTATTACTAAAAGAATGGGTAAGGAACTTCTAGGCCAGTTAAATGGCACATTGGATAGAGCACCCAGCCTGGAGTCAGGAAGAACTGAGTTCTAATGTGACCTCAAACACTTACTAGCTATGTGACCCTGGGCAAGTCACTTAATCCTGTTCGTCTCCGTTTCTTCATCTGTAAAATGAGCTGGAGAAGGAAATGGCAAACCACTCCAGGATCTTTGTCAAGAAAACCCCAAATGGGGTCACAGAGAATTAGACATGACTGAAACAACTCAAGGACATTCTAGAAAAGGAATTAGTAATCACATGCATATATTTATGTTAATCCCAAAGGTTAAAGATACAACATAAAACAAGTGTAGCTCATTGGCAAGATAGTGACTTTGGAGTCAGGGGACTAGCTTTAACTCAACTCAATTCAATTCAACAATATTTATTAAGCATTAATAGTGCCAGGCATTGTGCTAGGTGCTAGGGATACAAAAACAAAAAATTAAACAGTCCCTATCCTCAAAGAGCTCACATATTCCTAGGATTAGCAGCATGAGTGTGATTTGTGGCCTTAAATTTGAATGATTTCTCTGTAATCTATAAATAATACATTTTAAGCCTTGAAAATACACTTTAGGAATATGAAACGAAGGTCACCTTTAAGTGTTAGTATTAATCTACTTCATTTTTTCTTTTAAAGTTATAAAGTTAGTTAGTTTTATATATTTGATTACATGTAAGATTTGAACTTCATAATCATAATAGCTAACATTTAAATAGAACCTAGTGTATGTCAAACACTACACTAAGTGCTTCACAAGTATGATATAATTTGACCTTCACAGCAACTCTAGGAGGTAGGTGCTAATATACCAATTTTACAGATGAGGGAACTGAGGTAAACAGACTCACAAGTTAAATGGCTCTCCCAGTAAATCTAATAAATGGATTTAAATCCAGTAAATGACTTGCCCAGTAAATCCAGTCTCATACACTTACTCCCTATATGAATCAATCAGGGTCATGTAGGTAGTGAGTTATAACATTGGGTTTAAACTCAGGTTTTCCTGACTATAGGTCTAGCCCTCTATACACTGTGTCATCTAGCTACCATAAAGTTGTGTATACAAATAAACTTATCTATACAAATTAAAATTGTAAATGTAATATTTTATAATTAAATAGTATGACTACCCAAGAATCTCAAGTGTTTGCATCTAGGTTTTTCAGATTGAGAAAGTGAGGCAGAAAGTAATTATTTATGGCAAAATAGTCTTGGACTATGAAGCTTGTGAATACTCATATACTCATTGTCTTTATAAAAAGGATTATGGGGGATTTTGTTAGTTTATAAAACTCCATTAAAATTTTTAAAAATAATTTCAGTTATTAGAAAGATATTCAAAAGAGATTTCAAAAATATAAATTTATTGTAAAAGGCCCCACAGTCAAGGCTGTGCTATAATAACACACACAATCTACCAAATTAATATTGATTTGTTAAAGTGAAGATGTACACTGATTTATATATCTATGTTATTTTCTCTTTTTTGTGCTGAAAACCACTTATACATATGTATAAAACAGTTCAGTTTATTTTTCTTCTACATAGCACCAGAGAATGACATTTTGTAGCAATTGTTTTGTTTATAAGTAGGGTATTCAATATACCTACATTTTTTCCATTTTCAGATTAAATATACCTTCAGATAGCATTTAAGCTCCATTTTAAAAAGTCATTTTTGTATTCATATTATTCATTCATTTCAGTTGATTGGTCAAATACAGAATGTAATACTTGAATCCTGTCACTCAACTTAATATCAGGAAGCTTAATATCAGAGAGGAGAACAGTGTTTGGGTTCTCCGGCAGAGATCTATAAGGTTTAGCTATGATTTCATGTTCACAAAACGCAGGCTCAGAAAAGGCTTTTCTAACTTCAAAACTATCCTTTTTGTTTTGCCTTATGGACTCTTCTTCTTGAAAAATATTCTTCACCTTCTCCAGCAATGCATTAATACACACTGTCTATGTAATAAAAAGAAAAATCTATTTTACTTTTAAATAATATTTTCTTTTAAAGTTAGCAATCTATGTATTCCAATAACAACTTCAGAATTTATGCTTTCATGATTTGTTAAAGAAAATATTTTCTAAGGATTGAATTAGCTTCCCAACCAATACTATAAAGTAGAATTCTTTATAACACCTTTGGAATTTTCTGCATATAGGTAATAACTGTCTAGTTTACAGTACCATAATTTGAAAAGAATATAGATCATTTGGAGAAGAATTCAGTAAGACAAGAGAACAGTAATTTCCAGCCCCAATTTTTGTGGTACCCCAGACTCATTATCTCAAAGAATATCACTAAAATTCTTTTAAAATTATTTTAATCCATTTATCCCCTCCAACTCCTGAAGTCTCACTCACAAATAAATTTATTCTATATGGCACTTTTATCAGCAAGTATGTATGAAATAAAAAATGTTAGTTTTAACAATTTTGAAAAAGTTGGGAAACACAGTATAGTACAACATCCAAATGAAACCTAAGTACTTGTAGAGTACAGCAAGTATTCAAGGAAATTAACAATTCAACTCAATTCAACAAGAATTTTTTAAGCAACTTAAACTCTGAAAGGGACTATTCTATCACATAGAGCTACAACGATATAAAGAATGGTCCCTGCCTTCAAGGAGCTGAAATTATACCTGGGAAGCTGCATATAAACAGATAAACAAATGGCAAATAGCAAGATCTAGTCCATGAGAATCTGGAAGGCCCAAACCAGTACAGCTAGGAAAAGGCTATGAACTTACTGAAGTTTTTGTAAGATAGCTTATGAACAATTAGACGGAAAGTGAGATAAGAAGATTTAATTGTTTTTTAACCTGGGTAATACTTTGACAACATGATTAAAAATTGTGGCATTTTACCTCAGAATGTTTGTGGGTTAAAGGCAAACATTTTTAAGTAAACCTTAAGTCCATACAACATACTTATTTTGGGTTAGGTGTACTTAGGTGAGAGACCTGCTTGCAGCCCATTTGCAGGGGCATATGGTCTCATTCCATTGATTGATAGTACTGGGACTTAGATGGAAATAGGGGATTTAGGAATATGATAACAGGTAAGGCCACAGGTTAAATAAAGGGTTAGTTTTAGTTAGTTCATAGACTACAGAAATCATTGATTTCAAGAGCAAGAAAGGCTTTAGAGATCATTTAGTACACCTCCCCCAATTTTACAGTTGAAGAAACTGAGGCCTAAAGACGTAAAAGGGTTTGCCCAAAGTTACACTAATTGATAACAAAACCAGGATTACAGTCAAGGTCTCCTGACCCCCAATTCCCCATCTGAATGTCATCCTATGCCATTTTGGGTTGGAATAGATAGCCCAGTATATCTTTTCCAGATTTGTTTTCCACAATTCTTGGATTTTTAGGTTCGATGCAGAGAAGGAACACCATTCCCCAACCCCATAAAACAAATGGCATAATAGATAGCCTGGGAATTGTATCGACTGATGAATTATGTGGCCGTGGACAAGTAATTTCATCTCTCTGGACCTCAGTTCCTAATCTTTAAAAGGAGAAGATTAAACTAGATTATATCTAAAGTCACTTCTAGCTCTATCATACAATGTTTCTACTGATTCACAAGTCAAGGTTAATGAGACTATAGATTAAAAAGGTAGATATCATACTCTCCTAGGTTGTATTTTATATGCAAAAGCTTTTAATAAGATATTCAATTCCATTTTCTATCCATTAAATAAAAGAAGCTTTTAGAGTTGTCTTGATTATCCAAAGTATTGAGGAAACTCTGGTTAATTAAACAATGACAGCTTCTTTTATCTTTTATGAATTGATATTGGGGATACTGTACTATAGTGCAATTTCAATGTTAGAGGAAACATTTAAATAATATCAGGTCTCTAGAAATTGCCTTTGATAAGACTACTTCAGCATTCTTATTTTCTTTCAGTATACTTTAGATAATATAGATGTTTAATTAATTAAGATTTGGCTAACAGACGTTCTACTGTACTATAATTAGGTTGGTATGAAAATAGGGCCATTCTTTCTTGCAGTGTGACAATTGGATGAATGCCTAGGTATGTAATACTTATTCTCAAAAAGGCATTTATTCTGGCTAATCAAGGTTGAAATTCCACCCAAATGCTATGCATATTCTAAGTTTAACATACCATTTGATCTTTATGAAAAAATAAGATGGGTATTCACCTTATCTTTTCACCATTACATGAAAGAACTATTGCACTTGGAAGTATTTTATTAACCTACCAAGTAAATTAGTGTTGCATAAGATGCATATATTATGCTTGCAAAGGCAGTTTTTGCTGGAAAGGAGATTACATCTAACAAAGAACCCTTTCTGACCTGTAGGAAAAGGGGAAAAAAAAGTAAGTTTTTTTCTTTTTCTTTCTTTTAAAAAAGTTGACACTTAAAAAATTTAAGCCTTATGTGGAGTGTAAAATGAGGCTTTATCATTTACTCCTAGAAAAAGCAAGATTCTACCAGAAAAGAAGACATTCAGTTGGGATATATATATATAGATATATGTTAAGTGCTTTGCAAGCCTTAAGCACTCTCCCTATGTGCTTTATGTGTCAGTTACTATTATTATTTTAAGTTGATTGGCTGGAACCCAGAAGGCATTTTCCCCTGGAAACATTGTAATAAATAATGATTAGGTCTTAAGCTAGTGCACAAAAGGTCTTTTAACCTATAATGCAGCTATGTTAATATTACTGGGCTGAGTTCTGGATCTTGGAAGTGCAGGGAGAGAGGCATGCAATATAGGAGATGAAGAGGAAGAGTTGTCTCCTTTACCAGGGCCATCCCTAGGCAAAATTTTGAAACAGAAAAAGTTTGCCTTTGGAATACTCATACCTTTTTTTTTTTTTTTTTATAATCCCATCTAATGCCCTTCTAGTGTCTTTTCCAGGTCCATAGATACCCAGACCTACCATGCCCAACAAATAGTAAATTCCTGCCCCTCCCTCAAAACAAAGGGGTGGGAATGCTCCTGTGTTTAGTGGCCACTGGGATTAATCGCCTAGATGTCTAGAAAAAGCCATGGATTGAATGAAATTCCACTTATGTGAGAATGACTGATATCCCCCCAAATCCTCCAGAAGGCATTTGCATTTAAAAGAGATTCCTTTTAATTCAAATGGTTTTTCATTGATGAACTTTCCTGTAGTCCCACAAAGGTATATAGATATAGTATGCCCAGTTTTTTAACAAGCTACTTACAAAACTTTTCACAATATCCTTACGGAAAAGAGAAAAATACATGGCCTGAATGTTAGGTAGGTACAGTAAAAATCCAGAGATGAATGAATGCCGTCAGTCAATAAGTGGTGATGAAAGGCTTAATGTCAACTTGAAGAAAAGTGTCCAGTAGAGTGCTATACCTAGTATTGTCCTTGGCCTATTCTAGTCAACATTTTTGTCAGTCTTAGAGGGAAATTATATCCTACTTGACCTTCTTGAAACCAGTCTCTTCCTTTCCTTCTATTCATCCTCCATAAGATTGCCAAAAATGATTTTACTAAATTGTAGGGCTGATTGTTACTACCTTGGCTCAAGATACTTCAGTGGCTTCCCTTTGCCTTTAGGGTTTTAAATTTCCTCTGCTTAGCATTTATCCCCTTCATATTCTAGATCCAGCCTGCTTCAGGGGACTGATTACTCATTACCCTTCCTCAGGCACTTTATATAGTCAAACTAACCTATTTGCTATTCTCTATACTTGATATTCCATCTCCAACCTCTATGCCAGGGTAGCAAAGGGCTACCCTGATGTCTAGAATGCCCTCCCTCCTCACTTTCACCCAGAGCTCATTTTAAGGGTCTAGTTAAATGCTACCTTCTTTGGTGATTGAACCAGATGACCTCTGAAATCCCTTTCAGCCCTAACATTCCATGATTCTATGAACTCACAGATTCTCTAAAAGCTCCATGATTTTTCACAATGGGCTCTTATGGCAGCAGCACTGGGGACAGGGGTCATGGATTGAGGACCATGCTTATCTGTGTATTGGTTATTTGTAAGCTAGGGAGTAGGAGAGAAATAGATAAAATATTGCTAGAAGAGACTATGAAATTACTTGGGACTTAATAGAACTGTGAGAAACATGGTTCAGTCACTCCTTGGTAGGGTTAGGGGTTTAGCCCAAGCGTGCAGCCACAACTCACTGCTCTCCTAGAAACATACCATGTGGAGTTGTTCCATCCTCCCTTAAGAAACAAAACTTAAACTGAAATGACCAAAGGGACATTTATTTATTGACAATTCTTGCAAGAAGTGTGTGTGTGATACCCCCCAAAAAAGAAAAAGCAACATACACACACCCACAGATGGCAGAGCAAGCCTTTTATGCAGTTAATTCCTTCTTGTCTCTCCCTTCAGAGCCAGGATTGGTCCCTGGTCTTCTGGGTTACAATTTTCCTGATTCTTCCACTTCATAACATGTCCCTCCTCCTGCTAACATATGAAATGTGCCTAGTTCTGTGCTATTGCTCCCCTCTGGGTGGAGAAGTTAGTATTAATGAGGCCATTACGCATGCACACTCTAAAGCTTAACCTTTGTTCTTCTTCCAGCCTCTTTAACCAAACAACCAGTTTCATCCGTTTTCAGCTGGTTCTAGAACCTCTAAGCTACTTTTTCTCTCAATCTCCTTATATGGAAACATAATCGTTCCTTACCTCTCACAGGCCTATTATTTGGCAAACTGAAGTGAGATAAGATTTAACTGTATTTTATATTTAGTAAATTCTGTCTAATTGAGAAATTATTTGCACACTAGGCATTGTAATAACACATTATTCACTCTTCATGGGGAGGTATTTTACATTAGTGAATTTTCCAGATAAATAAAGCTTACTTCTCTCAATGACAAAACTTTGTTTACTCTAACTATTTTTCATGGAAATCTTTTGAAAACAGATTACATGTCATCTGGCTTTCTCAAGCACAAGATACCATCACTCTTTTCTTGATGACAGTATCATCTTTATGAATATTAAGTGTGTAATATTTCAGGTACTTTTTGGGCTGTACAGGACTCTTTTTGTACATATACTAAATGGTCCCAGACAACTGAGTTTTTATAATTCTTCAGTCTGCTTATCTTCCTCCTCTGAACCTGTTGCCTCATTTTACTCACAATTATGTAATTGAAAGCCCTAAGAATAGTTTTGCCTATATCAAGAGTGCCTCAGCTTTGGGACAGCTATATTCTGTAAAAATGTCTTTTTCAATCAAAATATATAAGTTTTTAGATGAAGTAATCCAAACTATCCATAGCCATATGAAAAAATAACTCACTAATGATGAGAAATGCAAATTGAAGCAATTTTGAGGTACTACCTCATACCTATTAAATTGGCTAATAGGACAAAAAAGGAAAATGACAAATATTGGAGGGGATGTGGGAAAAATGAGACATTAATGCACTATTGGTGGACTTGTGAACTGATTCAACCATTCTGCAAAGCAATTTGGAACTATGCCCAAAGGGCTATAAAACCATGCATGCTCTTTGACCTAGCAATTCCACTATTAGGTCTATATCCCAAAAGAGATAAAAAACAAAAAGGAAAAGGACCTATATGTACAAATATATTTATAGCAGCTTTTTTCTGGGGGCAAAGAATTAGTAATTGAGGGGATGCCTATTAGTTGAGGAATGACTGAACAAGTTGTGATATCCAATTATGATGGAATACTATTGTACTCTTAAGAAATAATAAGCAGGATGCTCTCAGAAGAACCTGAAAAAGCTTACATGAGCTGATGAAAAGTGAAATGTACCATGTACAAAGTAATAGCAATATTGTAACATGATCAGTTGTGAATGACTTAGCTATTCTCAGCAATACAATGATCCTAGAGAACTCTGAAGAACCTTATGATGAAAAAACGCTATCCATCACCAGAGAAAGAACTGATGGTGTCTGAATACAGATTGAAGCATAGTTTTTTTTTTACTTTCTTAATTTTCTTGAGTTTTTTTTTTTTGTCTATGTTTTCTTTTACAACATGGCTGTTATGAATATGTTTTGCGTGACTGCACATGTATAACCTATATAGAATTGCTTGCCTTCTCAGTGGGAGAGGAAGGATGGAGAGGAAGGAAAGGAGAGAATCTGGAACTCAAAGTTTTTAAAATGGATGTTGAAAATTGTTTTTACATGTAACTGAGGGAAAAGAAAATACTAAATTTTTAAAAATACTAAAAAAAAAAAGAAAAAAAAGAAAATGTCTTTTTTAGATATTTCCAGGTGATGACTTTTTCTAGACTACTAAAGTGGACAAAAGTCAGACTTTTGGAAAAATTTTAAATTGTCCAGAAACTCCAAGTTTTCCATTTGAAAAATTTTTAATCAAGCCCTGTTGGTGGTGCTACTCTGCATCTTGGAAAAAAAAACTTTTCATTGTTCAAATTAATACTATCATTCTTAACTGAATTATATACATTTTCAGTTGAACAAATAACAATCACAGCATTTCTAGTATATTAGAGATCTGAGAATGACAAAGAAGAACATTAACTGTAGATGGCTATTAAACTTCAAAAAATGTCAGGTTTTGTGGAACCCACAAAAGGTACAAAGAACAACAGTGAAAAGGCCAGCAGAATAATGGCCTGCAAGTTGTCTCTAATTTCCAGGAACAGTCTCTATTTTGGCATCCTATTTCTGGCTCAGTCTAACTACTGGAATGCTTTCTGTTTTAGGGACTTTTTAAAATTCCTGAATGGAAGTCTTCTGTTCCACTGGCTACTATTATAGCTATGAGATTAAACATCAGCATTTTAGGTGTCAGTGAACTTAAATGAAAGGCATGCCTGAATTTAATTCAAGTGATCAGTACATATACTACAGTAGGCAAGTATTCCTTAGAAGAAATGGAGTAGCCCTCATAGTCGATAACAGGGTGAGAAAAACAGTACTGAGGTAGAATCTCAAAAATGACAGAATAATATATGTTTAAATCCAAGGCAAAACATTCCATTGATGCTAAAGGAGCCAAAGCTGATCAGTTGTGTGAAAACCTACAGCGTCTTCTAGAAACAACAAAAAAAGATGTCATGTTCATTACAGGGGATTGGAATGATAAAAGGAAACCAAAAGATAATTGGAATCACAGGCAAATTTGGCCTTGGAGTACAGTATGAAGCATAGTAGAGACTGATAGAGTTTTGTAAAGATAACTCTCTGGTCATAGCAAACACTCTTTTTTGACAGCCCAAAAGGCAACTCTACACATGGACATCACCAGATGGTCAATATCGAAATCAGATTGATTATATACTTTGCAGCAAAGGTGAAGAAGCTCTATATAGACAATTAAAACAAGACTTAGGGCTGACTATGGCCTAGATCATGAGCTTCGTATTGCAAAATTCAGACTTAAATTTAATAGAATAGGGAAAACCATCAGAAAGTATGAGTATGACCCAAATAACATCCCTTATAAATATGAAGTAGAAGTGATGAAAATAGATATAAGGAATTAAATCTGGTAGAGTGCCTGAAGAACTGTACAGAGGTTCACAATATTGTAAGGAGGCAGCAACAAAAAACATCCCAAAGAAAAAGAAGAGCAAGAAAGCAAAATGGTTCTTTGATGAAGGTTTACAAATAGCTGAGGAAAGGAAAATGAAAGGTAAAGGAGAAAGAGAAAAATATACCTGATTGAATTCAGAATTCCAGAGAATAGCAAGGAGAAATAAGAAGTAAATGAACAATGCAAAGAAATAAAAGAAAATGATAGGATAGGGAAGACAAGAGCTCTCTTCAAGAAAATCAGAGATACATTTCCTGCAAAAATGGGCATAATAAAAGACAAAAATGGTAGGGACTTAACAGAAGTAGAAGAGATTAAGAAGAGGTAGCAAGAATACACAGAACTATAGAAGAAAGATCTTAACATCACTAATAACCATGAAGGTGTGGTTAATGATCTAGAGCCAGAAATCCTGGAGAATGAAGTCAAGTGGGCTTAGGAAGCATTGCTAACAATAAGGCTAGTGGAGGTGAGGGAATTCCAGCTGAGCTATTTAAAATCTTAAAAGATGATGTGCTACAGTCAGTATGTCAGCAAATTTAGAAAGCTCAACAGGCCACTGGATTGGAAAAGATCAGTTTATGTCCCAATCCTAAAGAAGGACAATGCTAAAAAACATTCAAATTAGTGAACAATTGTGCTCATTTCACATGTCAGCAAAGTTTGGCTTAAGATTCTGCCAGCTAGGCTTCAGCAATATGTGACCCAAAAATTAGCAGAAGAGAGGCTGATTTTCGAAGAGGCAGAGGAACAAGAAACTAAATTGCCAACATTTGCTGGATTATGGAGAAAGCAAAGGAGTTCCAGAGAAATATCTACTTCTGCTTCATTGACTACACTAAAGCCTTTGATTGTGTGGATCATAACAAAATGTGGCAAGTCCTCAAAGAGATAAGAATACCAGATCAACTTAATTGTGTCTTGAGGAACCTGTATGGGAGTCAAGAAGCAACAGTTAGAACCAAAGAGGAAACAACTGATTGGGTGAAGATTGGAAAAGGAGTATGACAAGAATTTATATTGTTACATTATTTAACTTACATGCAGAGTACATCATGCGAAATGCCAGGTTGGTTGAATCAAAAGCCAGAGTTAAGATTTCCAGGAGAAATATCAAAAATCTCAGCTATGCAGATGATACCACTCAGATGGCAGAAAGTAAAAAAGAATTAAGAAGCTCTTGATGATGGGGAAAGAGGAAAGTATAAAAGCTGGCTTGGATTTTAACATAAAAAACTAAGATTTTGACAACTGTTTCCATCACTTCCTGGCAAACAGAAGGAGAAAAAATGGAAACAGTGTCAGATTTTATATTCTTGGGCTCAAAGATCACTGCATACAGTGACTGCAGCCATGAAATTAAAAGACACTTGCTTCTTGGAAGGAAAGCTATGGCAAATCTGGACAGCATACTAAAAAGCAAACACATCACCTTGTCAACAAAGGTGCATATAGTAAAAACTATGGTTTTTCCAGTAGCAATGTATGGCTGAGAGAGTTACATTATAAGGAAAGCTGAGCACCACAGAATTGATGCTTTTGAATTGTGGTGCTGGAGATGACTTTTGATAGTCTCTTAGACAGCCAGGAGATCAAATCAGTCAATACTTAGAAGAAATTAATTCAGACTATTCACTGGAAGGTCAAATACTGAAGCTGAAACTTAAATACTTTGACCATATAATGAGAAGACAGGACTCAGTGGAAAAGACCGATGTTGGGAAAGATTGAAGTCAAAAGGAGAAAGATACAGTAGAGAATGAGATGGATAGTATCATGGAAGCAATGAACATGATCTTGGACAGACTTCAGGAGATTGTTGAGGATAGGAGGCCTGGTGTACTACAGTTCATGGAGTAATGAAGAGTCAGACACAACTGAATAACTCAACAACAACAAATACCTATGAGCAGGACAAAGAAGAAGAAAACAAGACAAAAAGTTTTTTTTTCTTTTTCTTTCTCTCCCTAGGATTAGTACTAAGCAAATCAAACTCTAATTAAGGAGGAAAAAATATTTAAAGCTGTTTTTGAGATGGCAAAGAATGAGATTCTGAGAAAGTTCCTATTCTTTGGGGAATGGCTGAGCAAGCTATAGTATATGAATGTGATAGAATACTATTGTATAGTAAGAAATGATTGGGGCAGCTAGGTGGCGCAGTGGATAGAGCACAGGCCCTGAAGTCAGGATGACCTGAGTTCAAATGCGGTCTCAGACCAAACACTTGACATGTACTAGCTGTGTGACCTTGGGCAAGTCACTTAACCCCGATTGCTTCACCGAAAAAAAAAAAAGAAAAAGAAATGATGAAGGGGATAGTTTCAGAGAAACTTTGGAAGGCTTGTATGAACTGAGGCACAGTGAAATGAACCAGGAGAACAATATGAAAAAGAAAAACAACATTGAAAGTATTAGGAATCTGATTGATGTAGTCATCAGTCACCATTCTATAGGAAAAATGATAAAAAATGCTACCCCCTTCCTGATAGAGATGAAGGACTCAAAGTGCATAATAGACATCTATTTTTTTTTTTTGGACATGGCCAAAGGAAAAATTGGTTTGCTTGACTATACACATTTGCAACAAGGGTTTTGTTTTGCTTTCATTCTTGAGGGAGGGAAGGTGGAAGAGAGAAAACGTAGATTTTCATTGTTTGAAAAAATAAAATACAATTTTTTAAAATACCAAAAAAAGTTTCTCTTCCAGCACATATTATACTAAAGAATGAAATAAAAGAAGTACCCCTTTGAATACTCCAGCCTACCAGTTGTTGTTGTGAGCTCCATAGCTCAAGCATTGTCTCTTATATATGCTAAGTAAAAGTATGTAAAACTCAAATAAGAGTGTATTTGATGCTCAGATTTTCCTGTTGCTTTCACTGAATAAAGAACTAAAACATCTATCACTGTTTTAACCTAATATGCAATAAATACAAAAGCCAGAGAGATTTAAAATAAATTACTTATGCATATATTTTTGTTTAATCTCTTTAAAACAATTTTGCATCAGTTTTTTTTAAGAAATGTCAAACGTCAATCAGTGGGACAGAATTAAGCAAAATAAACATACTAGCATAGTGTTTGATTAACCCAAAGACCCCAGCTACTGAGGGATGAAAAATTTGACAAAAACAATTGGGAAAACTGAACAGAGTTTGGCAGAAATTAGGTTTAGATCAACACCTCACACAATTTACCAACATAATCTACAAATGGATCCAAGATTTAGATATATGAATTACATTTACAAATGAATCAGAGGAGCAAGGAGGAAATTATCTTTTGGATCTATAGATTGAGGAGAATTTCATTGCTGAACAAGTGATACAGAGTATCACACAAGATAAACCTGGAAATTTTGATTACATAAAGTTTAAAAATTTTTGCACAAAGAAAACTAATGTAGTAAAAATTAGAAGGTAACTGGGAAAAAAATCTTTGCAACAAGGGTCTCTGATAAAGGTCTCATTTCCAAGATAGATGAGGAACTGATTCAAATTTATAAGACTAAGAGCTATTCCCCAATTGATAAATGATCAAAGAATATGAATAGGCAGTTTTCAAAAGAAAAAAAAAACCCAAGCTATCAACAATCATGAAGTAGAGGTTTAATCACTAATAACTAGAGAAATGCAAATTAAAATAACTTTGAGGTTCTTCCTCTTAGCTATCAAAATGGCAAAGATGCCAAAAGAGGAAAATAACAAGTGTTGGAGGGACTATAGGAAAACAGATATATTTAGTCACTGTTAGTGGAGCTGTATTGATCCAGTCATGCTAGAAAACAATTTGGAACCATGCTCAGAAAGTGACCAAAGTGTGCATACACTTTGAATCAGCTAACAGATCTATACTTGCAAAGAAATAAAAGAGAAAAAGAATATATATGTACAAAACTATGCTAGCTCTTTTCATGGTAGCACAAAATTGAAAACTAAGGGGATGTCCTCCTATTAGACAACAGCTAAACAAATTGTGAGATATGAATGTAATGGAATATTATTGTGTCATAAGAAATAACAAAATAAACAATTTCACAGGAAACTGAGAAGAGCTTTCAAACTGATGCAGAGTGAAGGAAGCTGAGCTAGGAGGACAATTTATACAGTAATAGCAACATTACTGAGAAAACAACTTTGAAAGTTGTGTTAAGTACTTTAGAATATAATGATAAACCATTAGTTCAGAAGAATAAAGATGAAACATGCAACTCGCCTCCTGACAGGTGACCTTAAGTTGCAGAAAATGATAACTATATATCATTTTGGACATGGCTAATATGGGAATTTCTTTTGCTGTTCTATGTAGAAATATATTGAGAGATTGGGGGGGCGTTGTTCAATAGACAGGGGTAGTGGGAGGGTCTTTTAATAAAAAATGTTTAAAATTTTAAAAAATTTAAAAGGGGAAACTTATGGATTATAATCAAAGACTTGGAAAAAAGTATCATCATCAAAGATATGCTTAATGCCTAATGTGATAAAATTGTGGTTTCATGATGCAGAATTAAAGAACATATGTCCAAAAGAAGGAAATATTAAAGAAAAATTAAGTTAGATTTGAAAGAAACCAGAAAATCAAAAAAGAGATACTGTATATTACTTAATTTTCAATTCATCTATATGGCTATATTCTAGAAAAAATATAAAGGACTTTTTAATTTTAAAAAGATCAATTTCTAGCCCTGTCTCTCCAATTATCAAGTTACCTACTTATATTCACCAATGTTCATGCCTGAAACACATAGCTAAGGGACAGATGTACTTGTGTTCCCAATAGTACTATTGGCCCTAAAATTGTTAAGTATAGGAGACATAGTACAAAGCAGTCATTTTAGGCTGTGGAGACACTGTGGACCTACCATATAACTCTTACATAGTTTGGGGGTTTACTAGATCTTCTTTAGTTTTTCCTTGGGGCTAAGGCAGATATTTAAAATCCCTGGGGAGGAATGAGTTGGTTCTGGGACTCTGGCCAGCATTTGGAACCCCGGGATTTGCATGGTGGGGAGGGGTCTTGGGTTGTCTAGGTTAAACTGAACATTTTAGAAGTCAATAGACACCAGGTCCTAGCAAACTAGCACTTCTGGATGGCTTGTGACATATCATGTATTCCCAAAACACACACACACAAAAAATGGAGGTGGGGGGAAACCTCACTTTGCATTTTAACATGACCTCATTTATAACTTCTTTGGCACTTTAAAAAAAAAAAAAAGAGCACCATAACAGTACTCTCAGTTTACAGGACTGCAGTATGCCTAGTCATCTACATTCCTAGGACACTAAAGCCAACTGTAAAAGGGATTATTGGCATGAGAAATTAAATTTAACTCCACAGGGGGCTAGTTTTATACTGAGCCATTCTGTACATCTTATTGATGTATGCTAGCTTTGGACAGCACCTAGTTGACCTAGCCTTTTTTACAATTCTCCAAATGTGACACCCTACTCTATTTATACAACTAGGATGAAAGACCCTAAGCATATCCTTACAGCAAAATATGGTCAGCATTTTCTCACCTTCTTCCCCTACTCCCTCCCCAGATACTGTGTATACTTTAAGAAAAAAATAAAAGAAAAGAGAGCAAAACTTTTTTTAAAGCCTTGCTGCTTAATTCTTTGAGATTTGAGGTTTGTGCTAATTTACATGCTTGTTTTAAGGAGGCATCCATAGACCTGTTTCTCATATATTCATTATTTTCCCCCTTCATGATACTTGAGAACAAATTGCATGGGATGAAAGGTCCTAGCAAATCCATTTCTTACCAAAAAATATCAGCTTTGCACCTAAGAACTTAAATGAAATGCATACTCATTTTTTTCCAAATATTTTAAAGAATCAATTTTTTTTAAAAAAATTTATTGTCATTTAAACGTTCATTTCTCTTACCTGAACTTTATACAGAGGTTGCTTTGGAGTGTTTACATCCCTCAGCAGACGATGCGATATGTTCTTTAGTTCTAAAAGCCTATGGGTAAGTTGAGGCTGCAAAAGTTTGGCAACTGATTTTGATGATCTGGATATCTTATATAATCCTTGGAGCACTGCTCCTGCATGTATCCTAGCTAGAGTGATAGCCATTCTTGTTTTGGATGTTGTCGGGGCCACATCTGTTTTCTGAAAAACAAACCTTTGAAAAGTGACTGGCATATGATCCGAAAGCTCCTTGAGGCTGACACTAGATTTTGTACAACTTTGTATCCCCATAATTCCCTGTATATGATAATATCTGTTGGATAAATGACAAACCCCACCAGTTACAAAGATTTGTGATTGAATTACATGGAATCTTCCAGTGTGGATTGGAAACACCCTCTACCAACAAGAAACCCTCTATGACTTAGCAAATGAGTCTTAATCTGTAGCATGAAGAGGTTAAGTGGTTTGCCCAGTGTCATGTAACTGGTGGGTTGGTGGGGTTGGAATTTAAACCCAGGTCTTCCTAACTTCAAGCCCAGACTCTATCCACTACTCCAAACTAAATTATAAAACAAGAATATCGTGAATCAGATATATTTTGGCGTCACCAGAACATGTTATATCATGATGTATGTTATAATGGTACATTGTTGGCCCTACTTGGAGTGAGGACGAGTTGGCTTCAAATCCTGCCCCCTACAATTATTGGCTTTATAACCCTGGACAGGTCATGATTCCTTTTCCTCATCTGTAAAATGAGGGAGTCAGGCTCCATGGCTTCTAAGCTCTTTTCCAGCTCTAAAGATATGCTTCTTTGATTTCTAATAGAAAATGAACCCCTAGAAATCACTTAGTATTGCTTTACTTCATTCTAACCAATGAAACAAAATGAGCCATTTCTCAGTTAATTTTTGATGTTATCCCTATACTTTAAGTATTTGAATTTTTAAAAAGTCAATACAAATTAATACCTCTGCATCACGTAGATATGTCTATGTAAGTTTATTTAGTAGCCTAATATGCTGAAATGTTTACTTTAAATGTCTCAACATGAATTTTGGCATTATTACAGATGGTTAAGGTGCTAGTGGGATATTATCAAGTAAATGGATGATTTTTAAAGAATATTTTTTTCCAAACTATGGCAAAGCCTTCTCCACTCTAGAGTATGAACCTTTCTGGCAAATCAGATTATTTACCTCTCATAAATAAGCTATCTTTCTTCCTGGCCAGTGTAAGACAATTATTGGCCCACATTTCTCTTCCAAACCCCTTCATTTACTCAGAGGGTTCCATACTAACATCTAAAGTCTCTTGATTGTAAGTCTTTCAACACCTTTCCACATTGTTTTTTGTCTTTTCTTTTTTTTTTTTTAACTCCAGTGCTTAGCACAGTGCCTGGCACATAGTGGTGCTAATAAATATGTATTGACTGACTGGGTAATATATGCCCACAACATCTATCTTTTTCTTTCTTATTATTTTTCCTATCACATTTGCTTTAATTCAAGTAAGCTTTATTTGGAGTATATGTAGATGCATTTTTATTTTATATTAATTAAATCTTAAGTGAACTGTAAAATTTGCTTTGAAGACAGTGAAAAATTTCCTATCCTGTTTTACATTGTCATCTATATCATGTTGATTTCTCTTAACCATAACAAACAGAACCACAGGAGCCATTTCCTTCTTGAACTTTGATTGATTTGCCTTGGATCAAATTCCTAACATTTGTATGTTGTTTTTGGTTTCTTTTTCTAGGCCCCTGACCTTATCTTCTTTCCTTAGGCTGGAATCCTTATAGCACCCTAAAATTTAGGGAGTCTTTTATGAGCTAAAATTTGCAACATTTTTGCCTTATATTTGAACTATCACTCTTTCTTGTGTCTTTATGCATTCAACCTCAAGATCAAGAATTCAACAAGTGGTAGGAAAAATACAACATTCATTTGTTTGTTGAAAAGAAGATCTCTTTTCAAAATTAGAAAGTCACGTTACCTGGTTTGACTGTGATAATCTTAATACGCTGGGGAATTCATCCTTAAACTCGTCTACAAGGTCCATGACTGCTTTCTGTAATCCCTCAACTGAGAGATGAAAAGAAGCCAGAAAAATATCTTAACTAAAAATATACTCCCCAACACATTCCCAAAGAACGCAACATATATAAGTGGGAACTCCTTGGAGACTGAGGAAATAAGAAAGTCTTGAGGAATTTTTATCCCAATTTCCCACATCCCCACTCCCATTTGAACAAGATTGTGTATACTTTTTCCAGAAAAGCTCTTCACTACTTGGCCACATATCCAACCAACGCGTTTGATTGGCATGATGAATCCCTGCTTGTACTCCTAATTCTTCTGAATTAGGTTCTCCTGCAGCCCTAGGCAATGTTTGTCCAACTCAATCTGTAGGCAGGAATGAAGGTAGCCTTCCTACTCAAGAAAGCAGTGAAGGCCCAGAACCTGTGGTTGACTACCAGAATCATTTTCTATGGAACAATGGGCCTCTTGTGAACTTGTTACAGAATCTTCTGAAATCACAATAGTAAGGACAGGGATTGTAGAGGTGCTTGTGAGCAGAACAGAGTGAGAGCTCAAATCATCAAGCACTGATGAGCTATGGGAAATAAGACAACTGTCCTGTGCTCTACAGGGATGCCTGAATTAGTGAATCCTCTAGTAACAAAGTTTCTTTGTAAGGAAATTTGCCAGTACTCTTTAAAAAAAAATACCTTTCTCAACCATGGGAAACAGAGGTACCTATTAATCATATTGGCATGTGTTGGTATTCTTTCCATCATTACCAATTGGATTCTTTCCATACCTTCTCAAATATGTCCCATTTTTATCCATATCTTTCTGTATATTCTCCATAAAGTAAGCACCCAACTCAATGGAGGTCTTGTTCTGATTTTTTTTCATATTTAATGAGTACAAGCACAGATTGTCCAACTGTTGTTACTTGCTACATGATGGCTCACCTCCATTTTCAGTGTGTCATTGTTGACTGCAACCTAATTATAGACATAATCCATTTTTCCATTGCCTAGAAGAGATAATATGACCAAGAAAGATATCTCTAAACATAATTCCTATTTGTTTACACCCAGATCAAGGTAAAGAGGGCTTATCTTGGGCAAGGTTATGAAGTCTGAAGTTTATTTTCTATACTTTGAGAGTCCCCACTTCAGAATTAGAATAGGCAAAGAAGAAACAACGCTATCATTCTTTGCAGATGATACGATGGTATACTTAGAGAATCCTAGAAAATCAAGTAAAAAATTACTTGAAATAATAAACAGCTTAAGCAAAGTTGCAGGATATAAAATAAACCCACATAAATTATTGGAATTTCTATATATCACTATATAGCAAGAGATAGAAAGAGAAATTCCATTAAAAGTTACCGTAGACATCATAAAATATTTGGGAGTCTACCTGCCAAAACAAAACCAGGAACTATATGAACACAATTACAAAATGCTTTTCACACAAATAAAATCTGATCTAAATATGTTTAATAGGAAAGTATATGTAAAGCCTATATCAGATTGCATGGTGTCTTAGGGATGGGTGAGGGGAGGGAGAGAGAGAAAATTTAGAACTCAAAATCTTATGGAAGTGAATGTTGAAAACTAAAAATTAATCAGTTAATATAAAAAAAGAAAAAAGAAAGTCCCCACTTCAGTACTCCCTCCCTCTTTAGCTCACTTTATTCTCTCCCTTTTACCAAAAATTTTGATTACATAAAATTTAAGTTTTTGCACAAAAAACTCAATGTAGCTAAGATTAAAATAGTTAACTGGTGGGAAAATCTTCACAGCAAGTTTCTCTGATAAAGGTCTCATTTCTAAAGTATATAAGAAACTGATTCAAATTTATAAGAATGAGTCATTCCCAACTGACAAATGGTCAAAAGATAAGAACAAGTAATTCTCGGGGGAAGAAAGACAAGCTATGTATAGCCATATGAGAAAAATAAATTTGGAAAATTGATAACTAGAGAAATGCAAATTAAAACAACTCTGAAGTTTTAATTCATACCCATCAGATTGGCAGAGCTGACCAAAAAAAAAAAAATTTTTAAAAAGTAAAATGACCAATGATGGAAGGGCTAACGGGGGAAAGGCACATTAATACACCATATTCCCCCAAAGTTACTAAACTGTGATCTATCAATACAATTGCAAAACCTAGATGACCAATGTATCAGAGAAAGAGGAAATATACTCATATGTACAATAATATTTATACAAGCTCTTTTTATGTTAGAAAAGAATTGGAAACTAAAGGAATGCCCATCAATTGGTGAATGGTTGAAAAAATTATGGTATATGAAAAAATTTTTAAAAATTATTATATCATAAAAATGATGAAAGGGACAGGCTTTTTTTTAAAAATTTGGGAATAGGAATTGAAGCAGAGTGAAATGAAAAGTACTAGGAGAATAATTTATACTATAACAATAACATTGTAAAAATGAACAGACTTAAGAACTCTAATCAACTCAATGACTGATGATAAGGAATGCTATCCATCTCCTGATAGAGGTGGAGTACTAATTATGGAGAATGAAACACACTTTTGGATATAACCAATATGGGAATTAGTTTTTCTTGACTATGCATATTTATTACAAGGGTTTTATCTTTTTTTGTTTTATTTTCCTCAGGGGAGAGAGATGGAAGAGAAAACAAATGCTTATTAGTTGAAAACAATTAATTTTTAAAAGTACATTAAAAAAAATTCTTCCCCTAGCCGCCTACTTGCAAAATGTACCTCATATATATGGAGTAACCTTTTATATTTACACTACCATATTTCACTGTACAGTTGTCACAGATTTTATGTCAAAGTTTTTTTGCAAAAAAAGTGAGGTGTGACCATTATGTGAGGCTTAAAAAAAAAGCTTTCACCAGTCTTCCACCAATTTTTCACTCACTGAAAATTATCTTTCTGTAGCACTGTTTCCATGCTGTTCAGAAAACACAATCACTTTCAGCTTGAAGCCCGCAAAATAGTTTTTTATATTTGCCCATAATCAGAAAGTAATAATTTGCATGTTAATGCATCACTGGCAGAAGAATTGTACAGTTTAGCTAACCAGGAAGATGCAAGTCTTACCATATCATGTGACTTACTCAAGGCAGCTTCACCTGCCAGCTGCTCCCCTCTTACCTAAGGCTCTTCACTGGATTGAATGACAATATCATTAGAACTGCAGCACTCTAAACAAAGCAAATTGATTTTCAGAAATATACTGACAATGCACAAGGCCCTCAAAGAGATAAATGTGTATCCATATGCCACCAGTGAATACATTGCTCCTCTGTTTACCTTTTAGGCAGCTTGATTAAGGTTATAAACCAATTTTTGAACTGGGGGGAAAAAACCGAGGGAGATGACGACGATTATGCGGTGAAATATGACATACAGGTCTTATTGTGGTATAGGATGTTGGTTTAAACTTCATTTTTGCTAAACTTACTTTCAAGTTTTATTGTACCTTAAGCTGTAACTGCCAAGATTAGTTTTATTGTGTCTAATTCGTGGATTGTATGACCCTTCTTATTATATGTATAAGAATATATTTGATTTTTAGGATTTTATAACTGTAGGTGTTATTTTTCCTCACTCTAGGGAATGTAAATGCTTGATAGATGATATATATTTATACATAGCCATACTGATAATTAATGTCTTTCTCTCCTTCCTTGGATCTCTGTAGATTGGAAGTTTATTCCCTCTCTACTACAGAGTCTGGGTTAGCATTCATATGTAGAATCTAAAGGGGAAAAAGCTCAAGTACTTCCATGAGACCTTTTATTCTCATTCTGAAAATAGTCAGGTAATTTAGGAAGCAGAACTCCTGGGTAAGATATATTAATTGGCTACTATCCCATATGCCTATGTAGTTTTAATTGCTTATTGCTTTTAATTGTGTAGTATTATAACTCCTGTCTTATCAGCATACACAACTCCCAAACAACCAGAAAAGAAAGTTCTCATTAACAAAGTACTTAGTGCTGTCAAATTCAATGTCAAAAACAGATAAGGTTTTATCAATGGAAATGATATTAAAGAAGATGCATTATGATGACTACACATGTAGAATCTATATCATATTGCTTGCCTTTTCAAGGTGGGGGGGAAGAGGAAGGGGCAGGAGGGAAAGAATTTGGAATTCAAATTTTTAGTTGCATGCCTAATTCATTGATCTTTGCATTCTCTATTTTATTGATGTAAGTGTTTAGAGATATAAATTTTCCCCTAAGTACTGCTTTGGCTGCATCCCATAAATTTTGCTATGTTGTCTCATTGTTGTCATTCTCTTTAATGAAATTATTGATTACTTCTATGATTTGTTCTTTGATCCACTCATTCTTTAGGATTACATTATTTAGGTTTTTAGCTATGTTTCCATGGCCTTTTGATTTGAAAAGGATGCATTTAATATTTCTGCTTTGCTGCATTTGGTTGTGAATTTTTTGTGCCCTAATATATGGTCAATTTTTTTGTAGTTACCATGTATTACTGATAAAAAAGATATTCCCTTCTATACCCATTCAGTTTTCTCCAGAGGTCTATCATATCTAACTTTTCACAAGTTGTATTCATCTACTTAAGTTCTTTCTTGTTTATTTTTGTTTAGATTTATCTAGCTCTGAGAGAGGAAAGTTGAGATCTCCTATGAGTATATTTTTACTGTGTATTTCCTCTTCTAACTCATTGAACTTTTCCTTTAAGAATTTGGAAGTTATACCATTTGGTGCATATATGTTTAGTACTAATATTACTTCATTGTCTATGGTACCTTTTAGTAAAATGTAGTTTCCTACTTATCTCATTTAATTTGATCTATTTTTGTATTTGCTTTGTCTGAGATCATGATTGCTACCCCTGCCTTTTTTACTTCAGCTGAGGCATAGTAGATTCTGCTCCAGCCCCTTACCTTAACTCTGTGGGTGTCTCTCTGTTTCAAGTGTGTTTCTTGTAAATAACATATTGTCAAATTCTAATTTTTACTCCACTGCTAGCTGCTTCCATCTTATGGGTGAGTTCATCCCATTCACATTTACAGTTATGATTACTATTGTGTATTTGTCTACATCCTATTTTTCCTGTTTATCTCTCTCTCTCTCTCTCTCTCTCTCTCTCTCTCTCTCTCTCTCTCTTTTTCTCCCTTTAGGCTGTCCCTCCTCAAAGCTCTATTTTGCTTCTGACCACTGCCTCCTCCAACCTGCCCTCCCTTCTATCACCTCCCTTCTCCTATTGCCCTCCCCCCTACTTTCCTGTAGGGAAAGACAGATTTCTATATCCAATTGAATGTGTATGTTAGTCCCTCTTTGAGCCAATTTTTATAAGAGTAAGGTTTAAGTGTTACCTGCCCCCCTCATCTTCTCTTCCACTGTAAAATGCTTCCTTTCATGCCTCTTTTATGTGAAATAATTTGCCACCATTTTACCTCTCTCTCCCTTCTTCTCTCAGTGCATCCTTCTTTCTCACCTCTTAATTTTATTTTATTTTATTTTTTGGATATCATCCCATCATAGTCAACTCACACCTGTGCCCTCTACATATACTCCTTCTAATTGTCCTAATGATGATGAAGTTCTTAGGAGTTACAAGTAAGGCCTTCCCTTACTGAATCCCTTATACTTTCTTTTTCAATTTTACATTTTATCCTCCTGAATCTTATATTTGAAAGCCAAACTTTATATTCAGCTCACATCTTTTCATCAAGAATGCTTGAAAGTCCTCTATTTCATTGAATATCCATTTTTCCCTCTGAAGGATTGTATTTAGTTTTTCTGAGTAGATTATTCTTGGTTGTAATCCTAGTTCCTTTGCCCTCCAGAATTTCACATTTCAAGTTCTCCAATCCTTTAATATAGAAGCTGCTAAAATTATCCTGACTGTGACTCCATGGTATTTGAATTGTTTCTTTCTGGTTGCTTGTAATACTTTCTCCTTGTCCTGGGAGCTCTGGAATTTGGTTATAACATTCCTGGGAGTTTTCATTTTGGGATCTCTTTCAGGAGGTGATAGGTAGATTATTTCAAAATCTATTTTACCCTCTGGTTCTAGGATATTAGGGCAGTGTTCTTTTGAAAAATTTTTGACATATGATGTCTAGGCTCTTTTTTTTGATCATAGCTTTCCGGTAATCAAATAATTCTTTTTTACTTATTTTTATTTATTTATTTATTTACTTATAATTTATTTATTTTTAGTTTTCAACATTCAATTCCATAAGATTTTGAGTTCCAAATTTTCTCCCCTCCCCCACCATAAGATGGCGTGCAACTTGATATAGGCTCTACATATACATCCATACTGAACCTATTTTCACATTAGTCATGTTGTAAAGAAGAATTAGAACCAAAGGGAGAAACCATGAGAAAGAAGAAACAAAACAAAAAAAGAAAAAAAAGAGACAGAGCACAAATAATATACTTTGATCTACATTCAGACTCCATAGTTCTTTTTCTAGATTTGGACAACATTTTCCATCATGAGTCCTTTGGAGTCATCTTGCATCCTTGCATTGCTAAGAAGAGATGAGTCTATCAAACTTAGTCATTGCATATTGTGGCTGTTACTATGTACAATGTTCTCCTGGTTCTGCTTACTTCACTCAGCATCAGTTCATATAAGTCTTTCAAAGTTTTTCTGAAGTCTGCCTGCATAGTTCCAAATTGCTCTCCAAAATGGTTGGATCAGTTCACAACTCCACCAGCAATGTATTAGTGTTCCAATTTTCCCACATCTTCTCCAACATTTATCATTTTCTTGTTTTGTCATGTTGACCAATCTGATAGGTGTGATGTGGTGCCTCAGAGTTGTTTGGATTTGCATTTCTCTAATCAATAGTGATTTAGAGCATTTTTTTCATGTGACTATAGATAGTTTAAATTTCTTCATCTGAAAACTGTCTGTTCATATCCTTTGACCATTTATCAATTGGAGAATACCGGTAGTCCAATCATTCTTAAGTTATCTCTTCTCAATGTATTTTCCAGATCAGTTGTCTTTCCAATGAGATATTTCACATTTTCTTCTATTTTTTCATTCTTTTGACTTTGTTTTATTGCCCAACTCTAATTTTTAAGGAATTATTTTCTCCCATGAATTTTTGTACCTCTTTTTCCATTTGGCCAATTCTGCTTTTTAAAGTATTATTTTCTTCAGTAATTTTTGTGCCTCTTTTACCAACCTGTTAATTGTCTTTTCATAATTTTCTCCCTTTTCTTTCATTTCTTTATCTAATTTTTCCTCCACCACTCTTAGATGATTTTGAAAACCATTTTTTAACTCTCCCAGGAATTCTTGTTGGTCTTGTGTCCAATTCACCTTTTTGAGGCTTTACTTATAGCTGTTTTGACTTCATTGTCTTCTTTTGAGTTTGTGTCTTGATCTTAGGTTCTTTTTTGTTGTTTGCTCATTTTCCCACCCTATTTCTTAACTTTTAAACTTTATGTTAAAAGTGGGCTCTTCTCCTGGGGTGAAGGGGGCACTATTTCAAGCTTCAGACCTTTCTTACTGCTGTTTTCACAGGTAGCTCTGTGGGTCTATAGGTTTTCAGTTCTTCCAAGACAGTATTCTCTGAGGAGAGGTGTGGTTATTGCTCACCTGGCCTGTGCTCTGGTCTATCAGTGACAACAACTACTCTTTTTTTTTTCTCTTTTCTTTCCAGTGGCTTTTTTCTTTTTTTTTCTTTTTAATTTATTTACTTTTAGTTTTCAACATTCACTTCCTCAAGATTTTGAGTTCCAAATTTTCTCCCCATATCATCCCTCCCCCCACCCCAAGATGGCATGCATTCTGTACACCCCTTCCTCTAATCTGCCCTCCCTTCTATCTCTGCCCCTCTTCTCTTATCCCCTACCCCTTCTGTTTTCCTGTAGAGCAGGATATATGTCAATACCCTATTTCCTGTATTTCTTATTTCCCAGTTGCATGTGAAAACAATTTTTTTGTAACATGTGTTTTTAAAACTTTGGGTTACAAATTTTTTCCCTTCCTCCCCACCCACCCTCATTGAAAAGGCAAGCAACTTGATACAGGTTATAGATGTATAGTCATGCAAAACATTTCCATAGTAGTCATGTTGTGAAAAACTAAGTATATTTCCCTTCATCCTATCCTACCCCCCATTTATTCTATTCTCTCTTTTGACCCTGTCCCTCCTCAGAAGTGTTTGCTTCTGATTATCACCTCCCCCAAACTGCCCTCCCCTCTATCATCCCCCTGCTCTCTTGTCCTCTTCCCCCCTTATTTTCCTGTAGGATAAGATAGATTTCCATACCCAATTGTGTATGTTATTCCCTCCTTAAGCCAAATCCTATGAGAATAAGATTCACTCATTCCCTCTCACCTTCCCCCATTTCCTCTCCACTGTAAAAGCCTTTTCTTGTCTGTTTTATGTGAGATAATTTACCCCATTCTATCTCTCCCTTTCTCCTTCTCCCATTATAATCCTCTCTTGCTCCTTAATTTTATTTTCCAGATATCACCCCTTCATCTTCAACTCACCCTGTGCCATCTATCTATCTATCTATATCTATATCTATCTATCTATCTATCTATCTATCTATCTATCTATCTATATATGTATATATATATATATATATATACATACATATAATTTTTCCCTCCCAGTACCCTAATACTGACAAAGGACTCATGAGTTACAAATATCATCTTTCCATGCAGGAATGTAAACAGTTCAACCTTAATAAGTCTCTTATGATTTCTCTTCCTGTTTACTTCTTCATGTTTCACTTGAGTCTTGTATTGAAAGTCAAATTTTCTATTCAGCTCTGGTCTTTTCTTAAAGAATGCTTGAAAGTCCCCTATTTCACCGAATGACCATTTTTTCCCCTGAAGGATTATACTCAGTTTTGCTGGGTAGGTGATTCTTGGTTGTAGTCCTATCTCCTTTGCCCTCCAGAATATTATATTCCATGCCCTATGGTCCCTTAATGTAGAAGCTGCTAAATCTTGTGTTATCCTGATTGTGTTTCCACAATACTTGAATTGTTTCCTTCTGGCTGCTTGCAATATCTTCTCCTTGACCTGGGAATTCTGGAATTTGGCTACAACATTCCTAGGAGTTTTCCTTTGAGGATCTCTTTCAGGAGGTGATCGGTGGATTCTTTCAATTTCTATTTTGCCCTCTGGTTCTAAAATATCAGGGCAGTTTTCCTTGATAATTTCTTTAAAGATGATGTCTAGGCTCTTTTTTTGATCAGGGCTTTCAGATAGTCCAATAATTTTTAAGTTCTCTCTCCTGGATCTATTTTCCAGGTCAGTTGTTTTTCCAATGAGATATTTCACATTCTCTTCTATTTTTTCATTCCTTTTGATTAGTGTTACAGTGCCTTTATTTCTCAAATTGTCCCTATCTTCCAATTTCTCCATTCTAATTTTTAAGGAAGTATTTTCTTCAGTAAGCTTTTGGACTTCCTTTTCCATTTGGCTAATTTTGCATTTAAGGGCATTCTTCTCCTCTTGGCTTTTTAGGCTATTTTTTAAGGTGTTATTTTCTTCAGTATTTTTTTGGGTCTCAATTAACATCACTCTCAGTTTTTCCTCTGCTTCCCTTACTTGCTTCTCAAAATCCTTTTTGAGCTCTTCCATGGCCTGGGACCAATTCATATTTTTCTTGGAGGCTTTGGATGTAGGAGCTTTAGCTTTGTTGTCTTCTTCTGGTTGTATGTTTTGATCTTCTTTGTCATCAAAGTAAGATAATATAGTCTGACTCTTTTTGCCCTGCTTGCTCATTATCTCAGTCAATTACTTGAGTTATAGATTCTTTGTTAAGGTAGGAGTCTGTTTTCAGTGTGGAGAATGTACTGTCCCAAGCCTCAGGGGTTTTGTGCAGCTGTTTTCAGAGATAATTCTACAGACCTGTAAATTTTCAGTTCTTCCAAGGTGCTATGATCAAGGGCGAGAGGTGTTTACTCCTTTCCTGGACTGGTCTATGAGTGACCACAAGCACCCTTTTCTGTCTTGGAACTGTGAGGAGGGTTTCCTCTCCACAGCCACAACAAGTTCCACCACGCCAGTGCTCTTCCTCACCCCAGAACCGCCACCCAGAATTGTGACCCATATCCAAGAACTGGCAAAGCAAGAGAATCCTGCACCAGCAGAAAGATCCCTGCAATCCCCCTCTGATCAGCCACTCGATTCCCCCTCAGTCTGTGGACTGGAAGCTCAGGAAGCAGCCGCCACCCCAAGGAATGGGGCTGAGATCCTGCGCTCCTGTCTCACCACCACAGTCACAGCCTTTTCTCACTGACCTTCCAAGTTGTCTTTGGCATTTGTGGGTTGAAAAGTTTGGAAACTGCCACAGCTACCCACGATTCAGTCCTCTGAGGCCTGCTCCAGGGTCTCTGCGATCTGCACGCCCATACCAAACTGCGCTCCTCTCTCAGCCCGGCGCAATATACCTTTCTGATCAACCATCCAGGCTGTCTTTGGCTGAAAATTTGTTTCACTCTGTCTTTTTGTGGTTTCTGCTGCTCTAGAATTTGTTTAGAGCCATTTTTTTATAGGTGTTTGGAGGGGTTTGGGGGAGAACTCAAGCAAGTCACTGCTTTTACTCCACCATCTTGGCTCCACTTCTGATATTTGGGGTTTTCTTGGCAAAGATACTGGAGTGGTTTGCCATTTTCCTTTACAGTTCATTTTACAGATGAGGAACTGAGGGAAACAGAGTTAAGTGACTTACCCAAGGTCACACAGCTAGTAACTGTTTGAGGCTGCATTTGAACTCAGGTCCTCCTGATTCCAGGAGGAATCCACTGTGCCACCTAGCTGCCTTGTAAACTCCCCCAATTAACCTTAATAAAATAAATTAATTACCAAGCTGGCATGGGCCTCTCTCTCACTCTCTTTTTTTTTTTTTTTTATTAGCTGAGGCAATTGGGGTTAAGTGACTTGCCCAGAGTCACACAGCTAGTGAGTGTTATATGTCTGAAGGCTGGATTTGAACTCAGGTCCTCCTGACTCCAGAGTCAGTGCTCTAACCACTGTTCCACCTAGCTGCCCCTGGGCCTCTCTTTCTTCTACTCTCTCAGGTCTGCCACCCTATAATTGGCATAATCAGGTATGAGAAATGAGTATTTTTCTCTTATATTTAATAATTAATTTTGTATTAGGACTAAGCTTTTCCCTTTTTCTACTTCTCCTTCAGAAACCAACCAGTGTGGGAAATCTCTCTTAGAAATTTACAGGGGCCAAGATCTAATCAGACAGTAAAAGAAATTCTAAGTGTAAGCTAATGGGTGTATTCCTGCTCATTGTGTTTGCTCAGACAGGTGGGGGCAGGGATGAGGAGAAATGTTGATTCTCCTTATTATCAAGACAGGTGATATGGAAATTAATGTCTCTTTGACCAAGATTTGAGTGACCTAAGTTACAGTACCCCAAGATAGCCCACTTCCCATTTAATTGACCAAGCAGAGCTAATTAGGCATCCCTCAGGAACACCTCCTCTTCGAAGGGCATGTAAACTGTGACCCCACCACCATTAGGAGTCTTTGGTCTAAGAGAGATGGCCAAATGACCATCCATTTATTAATAGCCTGCTGGCCTTATTAATAAAATTACTAAATTAACCAGAAACTGCCTCTTGAACCTTTTTAATTGTCACACAGGGAAGAACAGATCTTGTGTCCTTACACCCTCCTACTTTTCCGGTCTTCCTGCATATTCCTGCCCTTCACCCACATCATGATCAAACTCTACTGATACTTGTTTCTTCTTGCACCCCATCTTTTGTCCGGATGATTCCCTGGCCCTGGAATGCCATCTCTCCCTATCTTCAACTCTTAGAATCCTTGGCTTCCGTCAAGACTCAGATGCCCCATATTGCAAGAGGTCTTTCCACCTAAGGTTAACTTCCATCTATTCTGTAGGTATCTTGTGTGTGCTTCATGAAGTGTTGCATTAAGGCTGAATGATATGTAAAGCAATGTTAACTGAAGGAACTGATTCCTGCATTATGGGAAGTTGGACTAGATGTCCGTGGTCCCTTCCAATTATGACTACAGATCTCTACCAACATTTCTCTCAGAAAGAGATCTGTATTTCACATTGTGGGGATAGTTTTATCTCATTTACTTCAAACAAGGTGCTCAAAATCAAACTAGACAGGTGCCTGCAAATCCTTAAGATGCCAAATTATTTGGAAGCAATAAGGTTTTATGACATATATAATTGCATGAAAAAGTTTGCCTGGACCTGAAACCTCCTCTATCAGTGCAGATCAGCAACTACCCCACAGCTTAGTCTTGAGAACTGCTTTAGGAAGCACTGAAAGGTTAAGTCACTTGTCCAAGGTAACATATGTCAATGGTGTAACTTGAACCCTGGCTTTCGTAAATAATCCTAAGGCTGGCTCTCTCCACTGCATTACATCATATTTGTATATTGCCACTGGAATTTTACTCTGATGCGCCTTCTGGGTGCTGAGATTATCCTGGGCTTAGGAAGGCTTATGACGAGTACAAATTGGAAAGGCTTTAAGTAGAGGCCCATTGACAGACAGTCCACGTGTGGTTGAGGATATAAGTGATTAACTTTTAAGAGGCCCATCACCAGGTTGACCAAAGTGGAATTAATTTTTCAGGCATAATAATTTTTGAAGTCCAACCTACTAAGTCTTAGAAATGCTGCAATCTACAACAGTGGAAGAAATACCTACACTGATGAAATAAGATCCTTAAATCATCAGAAATATATTTATATAGACAGAGCTAGACAGATAGTAAACACTTACTACAGCCTTGCTTATTAACTGATACAC
The DNA here is from genome assembly GCF_900497805.2 of Vombatus ursinus. Lineage (NCBI taxonomy): Eukaryota > Metazoa > Chordata > Mammalia > Diprotodontia > Vombatidae > Vombatus > Vombatus ursinus. The sequence goes on along the minus strand of NW_020954606.1, from coordinate 2,538,334 downwards.
ATAAATGTGTGTAGAGTTATTTTGCTCCTTCCCAATCTTGCTATAATTTTTTATTTTGCTAGTAATTAGTAAGAACAATTAGAATGTGAGAAACAGACTTAGACATATTTAAGTGATGAGGAATTAGAGTAAGAAGCAGAACATAGAAAAAAGGAAAGAATATACAAATTGGAGAGAAGTACAGTATAGAAAAGAAGTGAAAAGAGGGAAGAGAAGGCAAGACAGAGGAGAGAAGGGAAGGGGGCTGGAAATTGGAGGCAAATGGGAATGGATCAGAGGATTAAAGGAGAGAGTGGAGAGAAAGGGAATGGAAAGGTTATGGAAGGATGGGAAAGAAAAGAAGGGGGAGGAGTATGAAGACAGGCACGTAACAGGTAAAGTAGAAAAAGCTGGAGGAACAAATTAATAATTGAGTTCACACACACACACACACACACACACACACACACACACAAACAACTTAAACCCAAACATACTAGCATGCTATGGTTACTGTGAAGAACCAAGTCTGTGATGGATATTTCATTTCTGTATGTGGGTAAAATATAATTATCTGTCATGTGGCAATAGGCTGCTTCTCACTTGCTTAGTCATTATAATGCACTAAATGTGATTAACCTAAAATAAATGCTGACTCATATGATTGGAACTTTGAAAAACTTATTATGAGATTGATGAGAATGGGGGAGTCAGCTAAAGAAAATTATATTCTGCCTTTCCTTCTTCATTTCTTTCAATTGTCTACATATGTGTGCTAATACAAGAAATAATAGATGAAAGTATAGATAACTGAAGGGTGATAAAAGTAAATGTGGATACCATCAAATCCAAATTGAGCATGCTAAACTAAACTGAAGAGTGAGATCATTTTTAAAAAAATTATTTCTTAGTCATCTATTTTTACCCATGATGACGTACCAATTTTGGAGAGAGCAATTAAAACTTTTCCAATACAATTTTTAAAAACTGTCCTATGCTCAAAGAATATATCTTAGAAAAAAAGTAATGTGAATGTAACATTTGAAAATAAAGCATTTGAAAATAAAACCACAACTACACTAAAAATAGATATCAGCACAGGAATGTTTGTTTAGAAGAACTATAGACTTCTATGGAATTATGACAAAGTTAACAGAACAAGGACAATCTAGGAAAAGATATTACTGACATTTTATTTCACTGATTAAAAGTCTCCGTCTTTTCTTATACATAGGATTATTAATTCTTGGTTCCAAGAATTTCATTTTACTTGTTGCTTTCTAGACAGTGAATGTTTGCAGGAATCAGCATTCAAGGAAGGCCATATTTTCACATTAGATAATGTTATATAAACTGAAGGGGAGAATATACTATGTAAGATAACTCTAGGGTAAAAATATCACATTAGCTATTTTTGTATCTCTATTTATGGACCAAGAAAATACTTTAAAACTGTTCACTAACTGTTACCTTAAATAGTCAGTGTTATTTAAGTGACCTCCCTTGAAAAACATCAAAAAAATCATTTAAACTACCTTCAAGATCTAATAGAAACTTATCCAAATCTCTTTCCACATATGAAGTAATGTTACACCCTAACCAGTAGTCGTAGATATTATATCCAATTCCAAAGCCATCTGGTACAAGTGGTCCAAACCCACCAAGGAAAACTGAAGGACTATTTAATGTACTGGTTGAAAGGATGTTATAGTTAATGTATTGGTAGGCTGGGTCCTGGTAAAATTCAGGCATAGGGTCACCTCTGGATTCTGCAAGATACCTCAATGCAAATAAGTGTCGATCAAATCCTTGTCCTAAATCAAAAAATAAAACACATTCAAATAAGCAATGCCACATTTAAGATAAATCACTTGTTTTTAAAATGAGTAATTACCTCGTCAACTTAAACAAGGATGCAAACAAAAAGTATCTATAGTCTTTGACTTAGTAATAATTACCCATTTTGAAGTCTAATAGAGAATTCGTTATCTTGCCTTCCAAACCAATCTCTACTCTAAATCTCCCTATGTCTGTTGAGGGTTCTACCATCTTCTCAGTCATCCAGGTTTACAATCTCAACTCTTTACTCTCCCCACATACCCATTAGGTTGGCAAATCTTGCCATTTCTGCCTCCACAACATTAATCACATCTGAGGCCTTTTCTTCACGTACACAGTCACTACCTTGGGCCCTCATCACTTCTTATCTGGATTAGTATCTCCTAAGCCCGCCTGCCTGAAATCCCTCTCCTCTCCAAACCATCCTCCATAAATACCAAAGTGATTATCCTAAAACATAGGTCACTTCCCTACTCAATAAACCCCAGTAGCTCCCTATTGACCTTGAATTCAAATGTTATTTTATCTTTATTCCATCCTATTTTAGCTTCTGCTTTATAATATGCATTATTGAGTAGCAAATGTATATAATTTTTAAATGATATACACATGGAGATAGAGCCAAGATGGCAGAGTAGAAGGAAGAAGTACAGAATGCTCCCCCTCAAAAGTCCTCCAAACAGACCAAGAAAATACACTAGCTAGAATCCTGATGAGGAAATCCAAAAGAAAGTCACAGTGAGTCATTTTCCCACCCCAAGTTGGCTTTAAGAGACTGACAGAGAAGTCTGGGCATACTGGAGATGGAGTTTGGCCAGAAGCCAGCACTAGCACCCAAAAAGAGGCTCTGCAGCTGAGCAAGAAGAAGTCCAGCCTCATACCAGGGCACTACAACAAGAAAAGGTAACAAATGGCAGCTTTGTTGCCTACTATCCATTTCTAGATCACAGATCCAAAGTGGACTCAGGAGAGGTAAGCAGTTGTTGCAGGGCCTAAGCAATATACAGAGAAAGGAGGAAATTCGAAGCAAGTAGCAGTGGCTCAGACCCCAGAAGCAGAATGGGATCTCAGTTCCAATTACTATGGTGACAGGTATGCTCAAGACACAAACCTGGAAGAAGAGAATGACTCTAAAATATTTACAAGTAATGCCTCAAAGAAAAATACAGCTCAGGCACAAACTCAAATAAAATTCCTGAAAAAGACAAGAGGTTTTTGTATTTTTTTTTTTAGTTTCCATTTTTTAACCAATGAAATAAAAACTCTTGAGGAAAAAAAGGGAAAAGAAATGAGAGCTATGGAAGAAAGAACTGGAAAAGGAATTAACAGCTTGGTAAAAGAGGTACAAAATCTTGTTCAAGTAACAAACTCTGAAAATTGTAATGGACCGAGTAGAAGCCAATATTCCATGAGACAACAAGAAATATTAAAATCAAAAGACTGAAAATATATAAGAAAATGTAAGGTATCTCATGGCAAAAAAAAAAAAACTGACCTGGAAAACAGATTAAGGAGAAAAAATTAATAATCATTGGACTACCTAAATGCTATGACCAAAAAAAAATGTACCTAGACATCATATTTCAAGAAATTTTAGAAGAAAACTGGTTCTGCTTAGAACCAGAGGAGAAAGTGGATAAGGAAAGAATCCACTTGTCACCTCCTAAGAGAAACTTAAAAAAAAAACTTCCAGGAACACCATAGTCAAAATCTAGAGCTTCCAGGTCAAAGAAACAAAAAATACTGCATGTAAATTCCAAGGAGCCACAATTAGAATCACACAGATATAGAAGCCACCACTATAAAGAATTGAAGAGGGGCAGTTAGGTGGTGCAGTGGATAGAGCACTGGCCCTGGAGTCAGGAGGAACTGAGTTCAAATCTGGTCTCAGACCAGAAACTTGACACTTACTAGCTGTGTGACCTTGGGCAAGTCACTTAACCCCAATTGCCTCACCAAAAAAAGAATTGAAGAGCTTAGAATTCTGTATTCTAGAAGGCAAAGCCTTCCAAACAAGAATAACTTATCCAGAGAAATTGAGTATTATCCTATGACATGGATCTTTAATGAAATAGAGGACTTCCAAGTATTCTTGATAGAAAACCAGACCTGCATAGAAACTTCAAAGTTCAAACACAAAAGTTAAGAGAAACATAAAAAGGTAAACATGAAAGAATAATTATAATGGACTAAACAAGGATTAACTGCTTACATTCAAAGATCGAGAGATGATACACATATCTCCTCTGAACTCTATCATCATTAGAGGGTCATAGAGAGAATCTAATTAAACAAAGCCTGGAAGTGTCTTGATGTACTTAACACTGGAAAGAGAGGGAAATGGGGGTGGGTGGGGAGGGGAAGCAGGAAGAGAAAGAAAGGTTAGGGAAAATTATTTCAGACAATCAGCATGCACAAGTAGACAGCTATACAAACAAAGAGAAAGGTGGCAGAGGGCAGGGCAGCCGCTGATGCTTGAACATTACACCCATCCAAATTGGTCAAAGGAGGGAAGAATATACACACATTGGATGTAGAAATATATCTTCTCAATAGAGCAATGGCAGTGAAAGGAGAGAAGGAGGAATTAGAGGGAGAATAAATTAAGGAAGAGATTAGTTCTAAGCAAAATTGACTAAGGATGTACAAAACTATCGTTTATTGCAAAGAATGAGAATCTGAATGGGTACCCATAAATTGGGAAATGTCTGAACAAGTTTTGGTATGTAAATGGGATGGAATACTATTATGCTATAAGAAATGATGAAGGAAATGGTTTCAAAGAAACCTGAGAAGACATATATGAATTGATGCAGAGTGAACAAAAACAAGAGAACAATTTTTTAATGACAATATTGTAAAAACAAACAACTTTTTAAGAAATAGAAACTCTGATCAGTGTAATCACTAACCACAATTCTAGAGGACTGGTTAGAAGACATGCTCCCCACCTTCCAATAGAGAAGTGAAGGGCTCAGAGTATAGAATAAGACATTACATATATATTATATATGCATAGTGAAGGTGTGTGCTCAAAATTTCAAAATTTTTAATAGGGTTCATGACCAAAGAAGTTTGGATACTTATTGCTCTTGTCAAACTGTCTTACTTGCTTTTCCCATGTCACATTCAAGTTTATCTCATTTTTGTACCTTTGGTCTCATGCCAATCCTTATGCCTAGAATGTTCATCCCTTCCCCCAGCTCTCACTTCTGAAATCCTGTCCATCCTTCAAGAACCAGCTCAAATGCAATCCCCTCAAGAAAGACTTCCTTGATCAATCCTTGGAAATGACTTCTTCTTATGACCTTAAATAACACAACACTTATCCTGTCTTCTCTGCACTGTTAACTATATACTTATATATTTGTATCATTATCTACTCTTTTAAACTGTAAACTCCATGATGGCAAGAATTGTTACTTAGAATCTTATCTTTAAAGTTAAAATGAATCTCAGGAGTCATCTCGCCCAACCCTACTTGAAATGTGTTGGGTGTAGGATGTGTTCAGGGAAGACTAGTACATCTGGTGTAAGGACTGCTTTCCACCTTTGGTGTCCACCTAATTCATTCAGCTCTTGTCTGTGGCTCCCGAAGCTGTGGTATGCACAGTGGCCACACCCTGGTAAACCATTTTGGCAGATGGGCTAAATCAGGTTGAAGGTAACTAAGGGGTCTTAAACCCTTTGGTTAGTTGGGGGGTGTCTATACCAAAAAAGACTTCCCCTGGTGAATGAGAACAATCCGTTCCAATGGACATGAAGGCAGCTGAAGCAGGCCCTGTGAAGCTCTTAAAACTTAGTTAGACATCTAAGATGCTAAGCTCATCCACTGGACCCTGAGCCATCACCAGTCATTTTGACTTTGACTTGCCACTGGACTTTGATGACTCAGGAAGAGAACGTGAGGCCAATGACTTCACACAACTCTACCTCATTTAAGTACAATTTATGGGTGAATCAGAAGACACCATCCATACTATTTCACCATTTTTACCTATCTCAAAGTCCTGTAGCAACAGGCAAGGGATGAAGCAGCAGGTGTGAATCCCCTAGAAACTGCAGTCACAAACCTTGCACACAGGTAGCCCAGGTCATAGAGTCATTTTCTCACTAGACTGAAGCAGCAATGAGATTTGGCAGCCCCCTGGGTGTCTGAGCTGCCTTTTTAAAGAATCACACTGCTCTCCTCCCAGGGTGAAAAGGGGCTAGAAAGGGTGTCCTAGGGGCGGAGCCAAGATGGCAGAGTAAAAGCAGTGACTTGCTTGAGCTCTCCTCCAAACCACTCCAAATACCCATAAAAATGGCTCTAAACAAATTCCAGAGCAGCAGAATCCACAAAAAGACAAGAGTGAAACAAATTTCCAGCCCAAGACAACCAGGATGGTTGGTGGGAAAGGTCTGTTGCACTGGGCTGGGAGAGGAGTGAAGTTCAGTATGGGCCAGGGCAGGCAAAGACTGGGCCTCAGCAAACCTGGAATACTCCTCAGGGGACTGAATCACAGGCAGCTGTGGAAGTTTCCAGACTTCTCAACCCACAAATATAGAAGATAACTTAGAAGGTCAGTGGGAAAGGTCTATTGGACCTCGGTGAGAGAGGAGCTTGGTCAGGCTCCATTCCTGGCACAGTCCCTGGGAGGCAGCTGCTTCTGGAGCTCTTGGCTCACAGACTGTGGGGGGATCAAGTGGCTGATCAGAGAGGGATTGCAGGGATCTCTTTGCTGGTGTAGAGGCAGGACTCTCTTGCTTTGCCCTTGCTTGGATCTGAGTCACAGTTCTGGGTAGTGATCCTGGGGAAAGGAGGAATGTTCGCATGGTGGAGCTTGTGGCAGTGGTAGAAAGGAAATCCTCCTCACAGTTCCAAGAAAAGAGTGCTTGTGGTCACTCACAGACCAGAGCACAGACCAGGAAAGGAGTAAACACCTTGCCTTTGATCATACTTCCTTGGAAGAACTGAAAATTTATAGGTCCCAAGAAGTATCTCTGAAAAAAGTTGCACAAACCCCTCAAAGCTTGGGACAGTACATTCTCCACACTGGAAGCAGACTCCTACCTTAACAAAGAGTTTAAAACTCAGGTAATTGGCTGGGATCATGAGCAAGCAGCACAAAAAGAGTCAAACCAGGGAATTTTACTTTGGTGACAAAGAAGATCAAAACATACAACCTGAAGAAGACAACAAAAGCCTCCAAGAAAAATATAAATTGGTCCTGGGTCACAGAAGAGCTCAAAAAGAATTTTAAGAAGCAAGTAAGAGAAGTAGAGGAAAAACTAGGAAGAGAAATGAGAATGATACAAAAAAATCATGAAAAACAAGTCAACAGCTTGCTAAAGGACACCCAAAAAAATACTGAAGAAAATAACACCTTAAAAAACAGACTAACCCAAATGGCAAAAGAGGTCCAAAAAGCCAATGAGGAGAAGAATGCCTTAAAAAACATAATTGGCCAAATGGAAAAGGAAGTCCAAAAGCTCACTGAAGAAAATACTTCCTTAAAAATTAGAATGGAGCAAATGGAAGCTAATGACTTTATGAGAAATCAAGAAATTATAAAACAAAAACCAAAAGAATGAAAAAATAGAAGACAATGTGAAATATCTCATTGGAAAAACAACTGACCTAGAAAATATATCCAGGAGAGAGAACTTAAAAATTATTGGACTACCTGAAAGCCATGATCAAAAAATGAGCCTAGACATCATCTTTAAAGAAATTGTCAAGGAAAACTGCCCTGATATTTTAGAACCAGAGGGTAAAATAGAAATTGAAAGAATCCACCAATCACCTCCTGAAAGAGATTCCCAAAGGCAAACTCCTAGGAATATTATAGCCAAATTCCAGAGTTCCCAGGTCAAGGAGAAAATAGTGCAAGCAGCCAGAAAGAAACAATTCAAGTACTGTGGAAACACAATCAGGATAACATAAGATTTAGCAGCTTCTACATTAAGGGATTAGAGGGCTTGGAATATGTTATTCTGAAGGTCAAAGGAGCTAGGGTTAAAACCAAGGATCACTTACCCAGCAAAACCGAGTATAATCCTTCAGGGGAAAAAATGGACATTCAGTGAAACAGAGGACTTTCAAGTATTCTTGATGAAAAGACCAGAGCTGAATAGAAAATCTGACTTTCAAATACAAAACTCAAAAAAAGCATGAAAAGGTAAACAGGAAAGAGAAATCATAAGGGACTTATTAAAGTTGAACTTTTTACATTCCTACATTGAAATATGATATTTGTAACACATGAGACCTTTCTCAGTATTAGGGTAGTTGGAGGGAAAAAATATGTATATTATATATACACAGATATGTATATATGTGTATGTATATATATTTAGACATATATGTGTGCATATGTAAGTGTGTGTATGTGTGTATATATATATAGAGAGAGAGAGAGACAGAGAGAGAGAGAGACAGGGAGAGAGAGAGGGCACAGGGTGAGTTGAAGATGAATGGGTGATATCTAAAAATTAAAATTAAGGGGTGAGAGAGGATTATACTGGGAGAAGGAGAAAGAGAGAGATATAATGGGGTAAATTGCCTCACATAAAACAGACAAGAGAACACTTTTACAGTGGAGGGGAAGTGGGGGAAGGTGAGAGAGAATGATTGAATCTTACTCTCATCGAATTTGGCTTAAGGACATATACATTCAATTGGGTATGGAAATTTATCTTACCCTACAGCAAAATAGGGGGGAAGAGGATAAGAGAGGGGGCAATGATAGAAGGGAGGGAACATTGGAGGAGGGGGTAATCAGAAGCAAACACTTTTGAGGAGGAACAGGGTCAAAGGAGAGAATAGAATAAACGGGGGGTAGGATAGGGTGAAGGTAAATATAGTTAGTTTTTCACAACATGTCTACTATGGAAGTTTCTTGCATGACTGCACATGTATAACGTATATTTAGTTGCTTGCCTTCTCAATGAGGATGGGTGGGGAGGGAGGAAGGAAGGGAGAAAATTTAAAACCCAAAGTTTTAAAAACAAATGTTAAAAAATGTTTTTACATGCAACTAGGAAATAAGATATACAGGCAATGGGGTATAAAAATCCATCCTGCCCTACAGGAAAATAGAAGGGGAAGTAGATAAAAGAAGGGAGTGGTGATAGAGGTGAGGGCAGATTCAGAACGCACACCATCTTGGGGTGAGGAGTAGAGAGATGGGGAGAAAATTTGGAACTCAAAATCTTATGGAAGTGAATGTTGAAAACTTAAAATAAATTAATTAATTAAAAAAAAAGAAAGAAAAGGTGTCCTAAAAATTGTCTGCTTCACCCAACCCTGACCTGCTTACAGTGGCAGGCAGGGATCCCACCCTATGGTCAAAACAGAAAAAAATGTACAAAAACTTTTGCAAAGATCATTTCACCCACCACCAGTACATGGAATATATGCCTGCTTATGAACAACATGAAATCCAGTAGATCTGAAAGACAAACAGCTCTTTCTGCAAGAGAACTCAGCAGGTATCACATTGAAATAGCAGCCCTGAGTGAAACAAGGCTAGCAAACGAAGGCCAGATTGCCAATGTCACAGCTGAATACATGTTTTTTTTGTTTGTTTGTTTGTTTTTCTGTAGTGGCCTCAGTGAAAGGGAGCACTGTGAAGATGGCATAGGTTTTGCAATCAAAACTAATCTAGTCAACAAGCTTGTTTGCCTACCAAAAGGACAAGCTCATGACAATGTGATTGCCACTTGCAGGAAAGCACCATGCCACCATCGTAAGTGTGTATGCTTCCACCATGATGAAACTTGATGAAGTCAAAGAAAAATTTTATGAAGACCTGGACACCCTCATCACCAAAGTGCTGAAAGAGAACAAGCTTATAATTCTAGGTGACTTTAATGCAAGAGTAGGTACAGACTACCAGATATGACAAGAAGTCCTTGGTAGGAATAGAGTTGGAAATAAAAACAGCAACAGTCACTTACTACTGATGACTTGTGCATTTTATGATCTTGTAATCACCAATACTGTCTTCCATTTGCCTAAATGCAATAAAACTTTATGGATGTATTCTTGCAGCAAACATTGGCATTTAATAGACTGTCTCATTATAAGGAGAAGAGATAAGACAGGATGTGAGAGTGACAAAGGTGATATGTGGCTCGGAGTGCTGGACTGATAGACTTATCTTTTCCAAGCTAAATATTCACATTCAACAAAAGTGGTGGTCCCAAGGGAAGATGACTACCAGAGGACTTAATGTCCACAGATTAAATCACTTCTCTGACCTGGAACAGTTCATTGCTAACTTGGATGGAAAGCTGAGCCAACACACAGTTGGCAACAGTGAAGCAGAAAAGGAGTGCGCAGCTTTCAGAGATTTGTCATATAGCACCATATTTACTAATCTGAATCAGAACACTGGCAAACATCAAGAATGGTCTAATGAAAATGATGGGGAAATTCAGAAACCTGAAAACTCCACAGCGTTTATCAGCAGGATAGTTCATCCATCTCTAAGAAGGCAGTATTTAACTCCATTAAAAGTAAAGTGCAAGTGAAGCTCAAAGAGATGCTGGATTCTAGACCTAGTAAGAAGGTAGATGAAATTCAGTTTTATGCTGATAGTAATAACCCAATGTGTTTTTTATGATGTCCTGAAGGATATTTATGGGTGAAAGACCTATGGTACATCTCAAGTACTCAGTGCTGATGGAGTCACATTGATTAGTGATAAAGACATGATTCTAGAGAGTTGGACTGAACACTTTGATGGTATTCTTAACAGACCATCATCAATCAATGCTGAAGTCAATACACATAATGACATACAATGACAATGTGCATCATGTTGGGAAAGTCCAGAAAGTTAGAAACACAGCTGTGAGGATAGTAAATCATGGGGGATAAAGTATGGTCAGCCTGGGCTGTTCAAAATGGAGGACCAAGAAGGAACTCATCAATGGGAGAAGGGGACGACCCCTGAGGGTGGGGACAGCCTGCGGCCGGAGCCACCCTGGTCTTGGTGGGAAACTCTGACTGGGGAGGGGCTTGGAGGACATCTGTCTGGGTGTGATTTCAGTAGTGCAGGTCTGCCACCCCAGTCATCTCCTCTATAATCTCTTCTGGTGCCTGACCCCATGATACCTGTTTCAGGTGACAATAGAGTTTTTCATTGGTTACAATGTAACCTTAAAGTGTGTGTGTGTGTTTACCTCAGGTTGAAGTCAATCCTTTCTAGCATAATTTCCAAATGAAAAAGAGGTTTTGAATGCCACTAGACTCCTCTTATGTGGCAAAGCACCTGGTGCTGATTCTATTCCAGCTAAGATTTACAAGACAGGGGGTACGCTGCTCATACAAAAGCTGGCTGAAATTTTGAGGTTATATAGAAAGAGGAGGTTATCTACCAGGAGTTCAAGGATGCCTCCATTGTCCATCTCTATGAAGGTAAAGGAAATAGATTGTCCTGTGACAGTCATGGGGGACTGTGTCCTTGTCTTAGTCATTGCTTGCAAGATTCTTGCCAGTGTGGCTTCAGAAAGGGCCAACGAATGGTCAATATGGTGTTTGTTGCCCAACAACTCAAGGAGAAATGCCAGAAGCAGAACAGAGGTCTGTACATAATGTTTGTTGATCTGACCAAGGCCTCTGATACTGTCAGTCACGAAGGCTTGTGGAAAATAATGTCAAAATTTGGTTGCCTGGAGAAGTTAATTAGTATTGTATGTCAATTTCATGATGGCTTGCTTGCCCAGGTTCTGGATAACAGACCATGCTCTCACACCTTCCCAGTCACCAGTGGAGTGAAGCAAGGCTGTATGCTTGTTCCCATGCTAACTTTTAGCATGATGTTTTCAGCAATGTTGTTAGACTCCTTCAACAAGGACAAAAATAGCATCAAGGTCAGCTACTGCATTAATGGTAAATTATTTAGTTTGAAAAAGCTACAAGTCAAGACTAAAGTGAAGGGAGAGTTGGTGGTGCATGATTTTCTGTTTGCCAATGATTGTGCACTCAATGCAGCCTTGAAGCTGAGATGTAACAAAATATGGATTGATTCTCTGGTGCTTGTGCTAATTTTGGTCCAAGAATTAACATCAAGAAAACACAAGTTCTCCACCAGCCAACACCACACCATCCAAACATTGAACTATTGGTTATATCAAATTTTGAATACTGTGGATAAGTTCACTAAACTTGGCAGAACACTTTCCAAGGACTTACATATAGATGATGAGGCTAATGCATCAATTGCCAGAGCTAGTTCAATGTTTGTGAAGCTCCAAAAGAAAGAGTGGGAGAGAAGAGGCATTAGACTGCCTACCAAACTGAAGGTCTATAAAGCCGTTGTGCTGATCTCATTGTTGTATGCCTGTGAAACTTGAACAGTATACCAGCGCCATGCCAGGAAATGGAATTGCTTCCATTTGAGTTGTCTTAGGAAGATTCTGAAGATCACCTGGCAAGATAAGGTACTGGGCCTTTCTCAAGTTAAACTGCCAAGCATTCAAACTCTATGGCAGAGAGTGCAACTCCAATGGGCTGACTGACCATGTGGTTCAAATGTCAAATGCATATTTACCTAAAAGACTACTTTACGAAGAACCTACACAAGAGATGTACTCACATGGAGGTCAGAAGAAGTGATACAAGAACACTCTCAAGGTTTCTCTGAAGAACTCTGGAATGGATTGTGTGACATGGGAGATGCTAACAAAGGAATCTCCAGCATAGTGTGTCCACATCAAAGAAGGAGTTGTGTTCTGTAAGCAAAGCAGTAGCTTTGAGTAGTAGCTCAAAAGAAACACGAGATGTGCAAATTCAGAGACATCTCCTCTCCAAATGTTCACGTGGACTCTTTGTGCCCAACCTGTGGTAGAGCCTTCCAAGTTCATATTTGTCTGATCAGCCACAGTTAGACACACTACACTGTACCTTGACCCCAACATGGTAATGTCATTTTGGTCCTCTTTGAGAATAAAGGGCAACAGCCCACCAACCACCTGAAATGTGACTCTCCTCTACAACATTTCTGACAGGAAATGACACCACTTAAAAATAATCTAATTTTTTTCTGTAAGTCCTAATATTTATATATCAAATTAGCCTAAATTGAAGCAAAATTCTAACTGAATTATGTTGTTCAAATCAACAAACATTTATTTGCAAGACATCTTATTAGGTACTGAACATCCACAAGTGAAATAATTCATAACAACATTCATTCAACATTTAAGTGCTTACTGTGTTCAAAGCACAGTGCTAGAAGAAATACAAAATTTATAAAAGACATGGATCCTGTCCTGATAGAGATTACAATCTAATGGAAAGGGGGAGGTATAAAATACAAACAAATAATTATAGTATACAACATCACATGAAAAGTGCTTCAGTGTTCCAAAATTAAGAACTATTTGAGGTCAAAAGGAAAAAGTTGTTAGCAACTAGGACATCAAAAAAGGCTTCATGGAGATTGCACTTGAGTGTCTGAACTTAAAAGGATGGGTAGGAATTCAGTAGGTAAAAAGAAATAAAAGAGGGCATTCCAGGCAAAAGAAATGATATGATGAAAAGCACAGAGGCAAAGTATATTTGGGAAACAGACAGGAGTCTAGTTAGACTGGACAGTAAGTCTAGCAAAGTATGATACCAGACCGTAGAGGACCTTGAATGCCAAAGAGTTTGAATTTTATTCAGTACGCAACTGACTAGAGATTATTGAAGAATAGAATGATGTGACCAGAAAGTAAAAGACTCAGTTTCATTATAAAATTAAAGGACTGGATTAGATGATCTCTAAATTCTTCCAGCTCTAAATACCATGAATTTTGTAAAAGATTACTATTGCAAAAATCTGAAGGGTAGAAAATCATTCTCAGGAAGACATTTTAGAAATGTAGGAAGTAGTACTGTAGACCAAGGTAGTGGTGGTAACAAGAGCCTACATTAGGATGGTGGCAATAGGAATAGAAGATGGATATGACAAATGCTGCAGTGCTGAAATTGATAGGGCCTTGAAACTGATTAGATATGAGAGATGAGAGAGGAAGAAGAGTCAAAATTAGCCCTACTATTTCAAACATGAAAGACAGGATAAACGGTGGTAGGACAGGTAGAAATAGTTTATTCATAAACATAAATAAGTTTTGGGTAAAAGATACCATCCTTGACTTTGGACATAAGAGTTTGAGGAAGATGTCAGTGGGATACAGATAGAGATGTCTTATAAGAAATATGATAAAGCTCTGGAGCTCAGAAGAGATATCAGTGCTTGATATAGATTCAGGAGATATTTGGATAGAGATGGTAGCTAAAGTTAGAGGAGTAAATGAGATGCTAGGGAAAAGAATGTAGAGACAGCAAAGATTCAAACATTGGTTATTAAAGAAGACTCTAATTAAAGGGTCAGGAAGAGGATAAATATCTAGCAAGTAAGACCAATGGATGAGCCATTCAAAAAGAGGAAGAAATAATGCTGTCCCTCTGAGGCTGCAGGAGCAAAGAGACTCAAGCAGGAAGTATTAGTCAAGTATCAAAAACTCAAGGAAGATGGGGATTGAGAAAAAACCAATTGATTTGGCAAAACATGACACAGTCATTGATCTCAGGATCTCAGTCCAATAGGAGATATATAACAAATACACAAGTAATTACAAAACAAGAAGAGAATGTAATCAGTGCAAAGGAAAGAGGCAAAGGACTATAACAAGTGTGAGGAGACAGAGCTCCTCCTCCTTTGGAAATGCTTGAGAAGGTGGAACCTAAAAACCAAAATATTGTTCAGTAAGCAAAAAGGGAGTTATTGAAAGGGCCTTTGCTTTAAAATATGATTCACTGAAATGTTCACTAAATTTGTCTTTGCCTCTCAGTAGCTTGCTTCAGTTTATAATATTTCCTCTATGTTTTACTGTCCTTTAAAGACTGTCTTATCCTTGCCAACACCTTATTAGTGCTTGATTGTGCAGATGTTTTTCTATACTGTTTTCAGTCTTTATGGCTCAATCTGGCAGGTTTTTTTGCAGGTTCCTCTGCAGCCCTATTCATTTTCTTAACACGGACTCTCTATATGGCCTAAAAAAATGTTCTGATGCCGGAAAAAAAAGACAAATATAGAGTGACCTAAACCTTAGGCTATCATATTGACAATTAATTCTTCCACCATATTTTTCCAAATCTATTTTCTGCAAAAGTTTGTGCTTTCTCCTTCTGCAAGGTTGATCTTTATATGCATCTCTGAAGTTCTGTTTTTCTCAGCCTTTATTCTCATCTCTTGGTACATTATTCATTAAGTTCTAATTTTTTTATGATGATATAATAATAGATTATTTTCTTCATCATTCCTTACTGTTCCAGTTGATTGTTTTATCAACTTTTGTATGCTTTATAAAAGGCAAACATTAAAGAAAATCTTCCCCTCTTGCTTGTATTTTAACATTAACCAAAAGAATGAGGCCTCTTGAGATGAAATCCCTGATTACGCAGAACAGTGACCTAAAAATCTACACAGGAAAAGATAACCAGATGAAAATGTCTATTGTCCACACTATAACAAGCAAGTGAATGGCTAATTCAATGAACCAATATCTATGACAGACCTTGCAGATAGACAAGGAGGTGGATCCAGAATCCAATAGGAGAAAGGGATGGTGCTAGTGTCATTTTGTAAATTATGCAGTCCTCTTAACAATAAGTTACTGAACACAAAACCAGAGTTTTTCATTACCAATGTTCTCCCAGTGATCCAGTGATACTGTATGTTTGTGAATCTTAGAACACCACAATCTCCAAATAAGTTGAAGGTGGCCCAAAGGGCAATTGAAAATTGGTGGATGAAGTAGATTATAGTATATTTCCAACAATGATGTATATACCAATAGTGAAATGAGGGATACATTATTCAATAAATACAGGAAGTACCTTGCGTCACATATGGAAAACAAGGGATAACAACTAGATAGCCTAAATACTACACTAGTTCCCATGGAATGTTAAAAAACCTAGAGAAAGATCTTTAGAATCCTCACTGGAGAATCTATGGGAGAACATAGATAAGAATAACTTTGCAAATCTGCATCAATCAATAAGCATTGATTAAATATCTATTATGTGCCAGATACTGTACTAAGCAGAAGGGACATACGTACAAAAGTGAAAGTCTTTGCCCTTCAGGAATGTATATCCTCTCATAGGACACACTCTATTTTATATATTTGTATACACACATGCAATAAACACAAGGTAATGAAAGAAATGAACCCTAAGTGGCACAGTACAAATACAAAAGTGAAAATTCTTGCTCATGAGGAGCTTACATTCTATCAGGGGAGATAGCATGTACATATGGAAATGGTCAGAAAGCCATTTTGGCTGTTCCATTATGTGTGGCATAATGTCTTATATGGATGGAAAGACAAGTTGGGGGCAGATTGTGATGAAGGGCTTTAAAGGAGAGAGGAAGTAATAGAGCGCCATTGGAGTTTAAGTAAAGGAAGGAAATGGCTAGATTTGAATTTAGGAAAATCACTTCTGGAGGATGGATTCAGGTATGGAAGAGACTAGAAGAAGTCTAATAGTCCAGGTAAGAGGTAAGGAGGGCCTGAATAAGAATGGTGGTCATGTGGGTAGAGAGAAGAGGCTAGATTCAAGAAACGCTATAGAGGCAGAAATGACAAGATTTGGAAAATGATTAGATATTTGGAGTGAGTATGAGGAATTGAGGATTATACTGCTCTTGTATAATTTTGAACATGATGAGTTTGCAATGCCTCCATTTCTAAACTGAAGTGTCCAATAAGCAGTTGGTAATGTGGGACTACAGCTCAACAGACTACAGCTGGAGGTACAGATGTTGGATTCATCCTTATAGACATATTTAAAAACATGTGAATTGATGAGATTATCAAGAAAATAGAAGAAAAAAGACCCAGAACAAGGCCCTGTGGAACATGTATCATTAGGGGGTGTAATATAGATGATGTTTCAGTAAACGAGAATAAGGAATGGCCAGACAGACAAGAGAGAAACCAAGAGAAGAGGACAAGATCAACAATGTCAAATGCTACCGAGGACAAAAAGGATATGGACTGAGAAAAGTCCATTTGGATATGGCAATTAAGAAGTCCTTGGTGATTTTGGAAAACTGTTCTCATTGAATGATGAAAGAGAAGGGAATAAGCATTTATTAAGCACTTACCATGAGGCAGGCACTGTACTAAATGCTGTACAAATATCTCATTTGAAGAAGTTAGAAGGCAAATAGATTGTAAAAGGTTGAGAAGTGAAAAAATAGAGACAATGAGATTTGACAGCTTTTACCAGGAATTTGGATGAGAATGGGAGGAAAGGACAATAGTTTGAAGGAATAATAGGGTCTACTAATATTTTTTTAAAGATGAGAGAGGGGCCTGAGCCAAGATGGAGGATTAGGGGCAGCCACTTAGCTGAACTCTCAGCATTCTCCTCCAAACAACTTCAAAATACTGCTTCAAATCCAATTTTGTAATGGCAGAGTCAACAAAAGATCAGGGTGACACATTTTGCTGGCCTAAGGAAACTTAGGAAGTCAGCAGAAGTCTGTGACACGAGGGTAGAGGCCTGTCTAGAACACACACACACACACACACACACACACACACCAATGACAATAGTGACTGCAAAAGCTCTGGAAGCTCTTAGACCACAGATGGTAAGGCAGTCAGCCAACTAGTCAGAAAGAGATTACAGAGAAGGACCCTTTGCTGGCATTGGGTACAGCTGGGACTGACTGGCAACTGTATTGTCCATACACAGTTCTGGGTCACAGTTCCAGGGCAGAGAGGGGTGCTGATGGTCAATCATAAGGAAGACCCTGGTCACAATTCCAAAGCAAAGAGGAAGGCTAGCACTTGTGGCTACATAGAACCAGGGGCCCTTCCTAGGTAAAGACCAGAGCACAGACCAGCACAGCAGTGACCATACCTCTCCCAGGATCCCACCACCTTGGAAGCATCAAAAACTTGCAAACTCCCAAAACTAGCTCTGAAAACAGCTGCAGGAAAAAGCCTGAAGATTGGGACAGTGCCTACTCACCTCAAGGTGAGCAGAGCCCAACTTCAGCATTAAGTTCAAAGTCAAGAAATAAGCTGGAAAAAATAAGCAAACAACAAAAACAGAAACTGACCATAAAAAGCTACTACTGTGACAGAGAAGAGAGAAGACCTAAACTCAGAAGACAACAATAATGTGAAAACAGCTACCAAAAAAAGCCTCAGAGAAAAATATTGATTGGACCCAAATCCAACAAGAATTTCTGGAAGAGTTAAAGAAAGAGATAAGAGTAGAGGAAAAAATTGGGAAAAGAAATGAGAGTGATATAAAAAATATGAAAAGAGAATTAACAGCTTGGTAAAAGAGAAATGAGAGTGATATAAAAAAATATGAAAAGAGAATTAACAGCTTGGTAAAAGAGGCACAAAAAAAATACTGAAGAAAATAACACCTTAAATAACAAAATTGGCCAAATAGTAAAAGGAGGTACAAAAACTCACCTAAGAGAAGAACTCCTTAAAAAGCAGAATTGGCCAAACAGAAAAGGAGGTACAAAATCTCACTAAAGAAAAAAATCCCTTGAGCAATTTGGAACTATGCCCAAAGGACTATAAAACTGTGCACACCCTTTGATACAGCAATACCATTTCTAGGTCTGTATCCCAAAGAGATCAAAAAAATCTTGTCGGAAAAACATGTGGGAAAAGGACCCACATGTAAAAAAACATTTATAGAAGCTCTTTTTGTGGTGGCCAAGAATTGGAAATTGAGGGAATGCCCATCAACTGGGGAATGGCTGAACAAGTTGTGATATATGAATGTAATGGAATACAATTGTTCCCTAAGAAAAGATGAGCAGGCAGACTTCAGAAAAACCAGGAAAGACTTAAATGAACTGATGTTGAGTGAAGTGAGCAGAACCAGGAAAACATTGTACAGCAACACTGTGTGATGACCAACTTTGATAGACTTAGCTCTTCTCAGCAATACAATGATCTAAGACAATTCCAAAAGACTCATGATGGAAATGCTATCCACATCCAGAGAAAGAACTATAGTATCTGAATGCAGATCAAAGAATATTATTTTTCCCTTGTGGTTTTTTCCTTTGGTTCCAATTCTTCTTTACAACATTACTAATGTGGAAATACGTTTAATATGATTGTACATGTATGGCCTCTATCAGATGGCATGCCATCTTGGGGAGGGGGTTGGGAGGGAAGAGAAGAAAATTTAAAACTTAAAATCTTATCAAAGTGAATATTGAAAACTAAAACTAAATAAATATTTAAAAAATAATTCCTTAAAAATTAGAATTGGGCAACTGGAAACTAAGGACTCCATGAAACATCAAGAAACAATAAAACACATTCAAAAGAATGAAAAAAAAAGAAGAAAATGTGAAATGTCTCATAGGAAAAACCAAATAACATAGAAAAGAAATCCAAGAGAGATAATTTAGACTACCTGAAAGCCATGATAACAGAAAGAGCCTAGATACCATATTTCAAGAAATTATCAAAGAAAACTGGCCCAACATCTTAGATCTAGAGGGTAAAGAATCTACCAATCACCTCCTAAAAAAAGAACCCAAAATGAAAACTCGAGAAATATTACAGCCAAATTCCAGAGCTCCCATATCAAAGAAAAAAATACTTCAAGCATCCAGAAAGAAAGAATTCAAATATCATGGAGCCATAGTCAGCATCACACAAGATTTAGCAGCTTCAATATTAAAGGACCAGAGGATTTGCAACATGATATTCTGGAAGGAAAAGGAGCTAGAATTACAACCAAAAATTCACCTTCCCAGCAAAACTGAGTATAATTCTTCAAAAGAAAAAATGGATATTTAATGAAACAGAAGACTTTCAAGCATTTCTGATAAAAAGACCAGAGCTGAATAGAAAATATGACAAACACAAGACTCAAAAAAAACCATAAAAAGGTAAACATGAAAGACCAATCACATGGGACTTAAAATATTTAAACTACTTACATTCCTATATAGGAAGCTGATGTTTATGACTCCTAAGAACTTTATTGTCATTAGGGGTCTACGCAGAGAGAGTATGAATTGATTATGTTGCAATGATCTGCCCCCCCCCCAAAAAAAACAATAAAGGGATGAGAAACAAGGATGCACTGGGAGAAGGGTGAAGGGAGGAGTAGAATTGGCAAAATTTTCTCACATAAAAAATGCATATAAGGAAGAGCTTTTACAATTGATGAGAAAATAAGGAGGATGGGGGGTGGAGGGAAATGCTTCAAACTCACTCTCATTGGAATTGGCTCAAAGAGAGAAGTATATGCATACTCAGTTGTGTATAGAAATATAACTTGCCTTCTCAAGGGATATAGGATGGAGAGAATTTGGAACTCAAAATTTTAAAAGAATGTTGAAATTAACAAATCTCAAAAAAAGATGAGGGAGATTTGGGAAATGGTAGGCAGTAATGAGAAGGGTAGGAAGTGATGTACGAATAAGGAGAAGGGATGATTGTGAGGGCAATCTGGTGGAGCTAGAACAGGAAATGATTAAGGGTACATATGGAAGGTTTAGCCTTGGAGTAAAGGGGAAAATGAGGGATAATGGGGGCCCTGAGATGCAGAAAAGGGAAGAAAGAGCTCACAGTGAATGGCTTTTATCTTTTTGGTGAAGTATGAAGGGCAATTCTTAGCTCTGAGGGTGCAAGGAAACAATGGTGCAAGAGACTTGAGGAAGATAGAAGCTTTAAATAGCCACTGTGCAGAGTACAATAGAGAATCAATTAGGGAAGAGTGAAAGTATTGCCTTGCTGCAGTGAGGGCCCATTTGAGATTAGATACCATAAATTTGTAATGCAACCAATCAACATAGTAGAGACTTTTCTAGCTTCACTTCTATCACCTGAGTGGAAGTAGAGGAAATGAGTAGTGGGAGTAATCCTGAGTTGGTTTTAGTAAAGGCATGAGTTATAATATAAAAAAGGAAACAAGTGACTCAGGAGTAGAGAATAATGTTGAGTCCAATTAGTTAACTAGAGTTAAGTCTGGGAAGTAAAGTCTGAGACAAGATCAGTGCCTGGGAAAATACTGAGGAATACATGAACTGAAGGGCACAGGGAGGACATAGAATAGGGTTAGGAAGAATGGGACACAGGGAGATAAGAGTGATAGGATACTATCATGGTATACTAGAATTTCAGAGTTCCTGATCATAGAAATAGAACAATGACAAGACTTTCTGTATTATTAACAAATACTTTAAATTTGAAGTTATAGTACTTCCTCAAACTAAACAAGATGGAGACTATATACCTATCCTATTCTTCCCAAATCCATTTCTTTCTAAATGCTGGTAGAAAAATAACTATTTCTCCACTATTTCCTTCCTCTTATCCCACTCATAGTATCAGAAAGGAATTCTACAAACCCTGCAGTAGAATTCAACATGTAGCTCAGATGTACAGATAATTTTCTTAAAACTTTGATCATATGCCTTGAGTAATAGTATCTGGTGACTGAGACTTCTGAAATGGGTCAAATTGCTGTCATGCTCAGCTAGTTATAGAGGAAGTAAAACATGTAGCATAGATTCATCACCCATGTAGAGCTTGAAGATGTACCCAAAATCACCAGGAAAATTTTCGATCTGTTCATATCACCCCATGCATCTGGCTAGAATCTTGTAACTTGTCTGTTTTTTGGTGTCTTGGGAAGCCTTCATTTATGGCATATTACCAATTTGGGTACCAGCAAGGATAAAGCTAGAATCCCTGCCTGCAGAAAATCTGTTAATTTTCAAAATACCTACTACAAAAAAAGCAACCAAACCCCCCAAAAGAAACAAACAAAAAATACCCCATTTCCTTCCCCAAAACAATCTACCTGATATTCATTCCTACCTTTATGACCTTCTTCTGTCTTATACCCCTGGAACAAAAAAAATTTTTTAACTTTCTCCAAATCCCTCATTTCGTTCAATCTTAAAAAAGTCTGAACTCCAAAGATAAACAGGACAGTAAACTTCTAGACTAGTCTAAGATTTGTATAGTGCTTTGTTTCATAATGCATTTTCTTCACAACAATTTTGTAAAGTAAGTAGTTTATATTTTTTCAATGACTTTTTTGGGTAAAATTAAGTATCTTGTTACAAATTTTTTTAAAACTATGCTTCAAACAATAAACATGCTTATATATTCTTTAATTGCTTGAGTTCTCAAGTTCAAGGTATAAAGTTTAAATATTATTTCCCTTGTTTTACAGATGAGGAAATATCACATGGAAGTTAAATAACTTGGCTATAATCATAGATCTATTGTGAAATGGATCAAATTGCTGTTGTGTTCAAAAGTTCCAGTTGGTTGCTCAGAAAGTAAAACATGTAGCATGGACTTATCACTTCTGCAGTTTGAAGATGCACCTAAAAATACCAGGAAAATCCTAAATCTGTTCATATTACCCCATGAATATGGCTGGAATCCTGTATCTTATCCACTTGTTTGGTCTCGAGAATCCCTCAGTTTTGGTATATCACCACTTTGAGAATAAATACCCCCAAAATATTTGGGGCATCTAGATTTTCTAAATTCAGTGCTCTTTTCAATTCAAGGAGAAAGAACTGGCACCTTTTTCTTATAAAGCTAGAGTAATGGAAAGAGCAATAGGCTTCATATCAGGAAACCTGGGTTTGTGATCTGGCTCTCGTATCTGCTAGCCATGTAATCATGGGCATGTACTCATGGTTTCAAACTTTGGTTTCTTCATCTGTAAAATGGAGATAATAATACTTATACTATATACACACTGGATTGCCGCAAATAAAGTGCTTTCTAAATATTAAGTCCTATATAAATTTTCGGACGTTTCTTTTTGTTAGAACAACAACATAATACATTAAAATTTCACCCTGAATCAATAACATAAAAAAATCTAATGAACATAGTACATAAAGTTTTTTTAAATGACTTATAGCTACTAAAAATATTAACAAGGTCTGTTCTAATTCTGAACATCACAAAGTGGCATAAAACTAACCTAGTGCGGCTTCCATCTGTAAAAACTTGTGGTATTTTGAACAGCTTTCAATTAGCTTTCTTAGCTCTTGCGCACTGTATTTTTTCCGGTCTATGATAAACGCCTGAGCGCATCGTTTTGTGTAAACTGTTGCAGATCGAATAGTTTCTGTTCGACCATGTTTAAAGCCAGCAGTACTACATGATTCATATGTAGGAACAGTTTTCCCAAACTGACGATAAGCAGCAACCTGACATGCAAGTTGAAATATAGCATCTGGACTCATTCTTTGTTGAATTACGTATTGTTTCCCAAACTTTCTAAACTCAAATGGTTTCACCGTCATTTTATGTCTTTGCTTGTCAAATTTTTGACGTGCAACAGTCACAGCTGACCGAATTGATTCATTCAAATGAAATTGCAGCTTTTCTACATTTGCAGAACATAGTACAGCAGCAGTCCTTTTTGGAACAACCGCAGGATGCTTTGTGCTATCTGCATATACTTCATTAATGAAACGGAGAACTGCAACTCCATCTCCCCAAGAATGTTCAAAATTTATCCCTGCACTCCCATCAACAGTGATAATTAAACTGAAAGATTTGTCAAACCAGCGATTATAACCATATCCATGAAGCATACAGTGTGATAGGTGGGAACTGTTTTCTATTCTAAAACTATCTAAACACAAGCAGAATATTGCGCTATCAATTTTGTACACACTTTCTTCATTCCCAGCTTGCAGAAGCTGTTCTCTTACTGCTGCCCAGGTATTTCTGTTCTCAGTGGTGAGGTAGCCCAGAGGATACTCAGCTACTGTTTCCCCATCCTGTAAAATATTAATTAAATGTGCTTGTATTTCATATGGATGTAGAATATTTCCAATAGGATCCAATATGTCAAACACATAAAAATGTCCATTTCTCATTACCAGCAAATGGCGTGCACCATGATCTGAAAACAGTTCATCTTTACCTTGTTTAGGAACTCTGGAACTATTAAAGAGATGACCATACTGTGACATATCTAAAGGATAAGCTTGTGCAAAATAAGCTCCATACCATGACACCGAAGTTGGGAGAAGGCTGAGAAACCTTTTAAAGGCCTTACTCTTGCTCCATTGTGGGTTGACATAATAAATGTCTGGCTCTAAGATAGAACTCCTCAGAGAGTTAAGAAATTTTATTGCTGATACAGTCAGATTTGTTGCTCTCACAAGTTGGTCATTATATGATTCTTGTGGATCTCGTTTAAATGTGATGAAAGGATTAAAGTTTAAAACAATAGGGTCTCTTGAAGAAAGATACCTATCAAGCCATGGACCTGTAAAAACAAAAAAACAAAGCCAGACAAATAAAAGTCAGTGAAATGGTTTTTATGAGAAGGCATAATTGTTATAGATATGGTATATTTGCATAAAGCAACTATTATGTCAAGGAAAAATTCAGTTCCGGTAAACTCTTATTTATTTGGCATTAATAAGGAAACAGGAAGTCTCCAATAATAATAAAAAGAATGCATTTATGTAGTGTTTTGAAGTTTGAAAAGTACTTTATATATATTACTTCATTTGAGCCTTCCAAAAAAGTTTTGAGGAAGGTAGTGCAAATATTGCCATTTTACAATATGGAAAATGAGACTTACAGAAGATAAAGTGAGATCAAAGGTCACACAACTAATAATGGCAGAACTGGGACTTGAACCCAGGTCTTCCTGATTTCGAGGCCAACTCTCTGTAACACACTATCACGCTCTCTCTAACATGCTTCTAATTTTCCCAGCTGGGAAATCATATTAGCAACTTTATTAAAACTTTATCTAGACAAAATAAATAGGCCTTTCCTATGAAATAAATGTAATTTCTACTCACTCACTGGAAAGAAAGATAGTAGGCAGTCAAGGAAAGCAATCAATATTTATATTTTGAAAGTAACCTATTTATTTACCAGCTACTCCGATAAAATCCTTGGTAGCAGTTAAATACTGAATTAGGAAATTTCTATAAAAGTTTTTGGCTTCTGTTAAGCTAGAATTTGTAGGATGTGGAAAACACTTATCTGCACCATTTACGTATGTAAATCTAGAGACCTTCCATAATTATTTACATGAATCTGAAATTGCCTTAAATATATACAAAGTGAGACTGATCTATAAAAGACATGTAACTTCACTGGTATGAGTACTTCCCTTCATTGATACAAAGTGTAACCCCTCTTTGAGAATTAACATTGTTTTTATTTTCTTGAGGCCAGCCTGCAGATAAGTCTCTCTGGACTTATCAAGGCTGGTCCTCAATCAACAGACAGGCCTCATTCTACAGCCTCTAAATGAAGTCTTTCTAGCATAACAGGACCTTTAAGAGCTTATACTCTGCACAACCAGCCTTTGGAAACCCAAGGTCAATTCCATAGTGCAATAAGGGATTGGAGTAGGAATTTTAATGAAGAGCTAACAGGTAAACATCAAAGTCATTTGTACTTGGAAAAAATAGCATTAACATAAAATATCACCCTCTACCAAAGTCCTGTTCTGAGCCCTCATCATAGCACAGACGTGACTCTGCGATCCCAAAGCAATGCTAACAGAGAATAAGCTCTGGCCACTATCAAGCTGTTTTAATGTAGGGACCTGGGACTGTCTGTCATGCAAAAAACAGCCTGACTATGAAATTCAGAGAGAAGGATCATCTCTAGAAGACTGGCTACCAGGTGATTACTTTTTTTAGTCACAGTAGTTCATGAATGTTGTCTCCTAAGGCACAATAAGGTTACAATCTGCGTCAGTGGAGGGACAACCTTTCACTGGTGAAATTATAGCTCTTTTGAAGTATAAAATGTCACTATTAAACATTTATTGTGCGCCCACCAAATAAGCAAAATGATACTAGGCAGACAATCTAAATAGAAACTAATTTCACAAGTATGTGACATCTATGCCAATCTATAATTATTTATTTATTTTGATTTAGCAACAATCACTACCATAAGCTTTTGAGTTCTAAAATTTTTTCTCCTCCTCCCTCCCACCCTCCCTCCCCAAGATGGCATGTAATCTGATATAGGCTATACATATGCATTCCTATTAAACATTTTCACATTAGTGATGTTGTAAAGAGGAATTAGCACCAATAGGAGGAACCACCAGAAAGAGGAAACAAAACAAAACAGAAGAAAAGAAATAGCAAATAGTATGCTTCCATCTGCATTCAAACTCCATAGTTCTTTCTTTGGATGTGGATAGCATTTTCCATCGTGAGACCTTTGTTGATGTCTTAGATCCTTGCATTGTTGAGAAGGGTTAAGTCATCACACAACGTGGCTGTGATTGTGTACAACGTTCTCCTGGTTCTGCTCACTTCACTCAGCGTCAGTGAATACAAGTCTTTCCAGGTTTTTCTGAAGTCTGCCTGTTCATCATTTCTTATAGCACAATAGTATTCCATTACATTCATATACCACAACTTGTTCAACCATTCCCTCAATTTCTAATTCTTTGCCACCACAAAAAGAGTCACTGTAAATATTTTTGTACATGTGGGTCTTTTTTCTCATTTTTATGATCTCTTTGGGATACAGCCCTGGAAGTGGTATTGCTGGGTTAAAGGGTATGCACAGTTTTATAGCCCTTTAGGCACAGTACTAAATTGCTCTCCAATTGAGCTGTGTGACCCTAGGCAAGTCACTTGACCCCAACTGCCTCACTAGGAAAAAAAAAAGAATTAGAAAAAACCAAAAAACAAAAAAAATGAATTGCTCTCCAAAATGGTTGGATCATTTCACAACTCCACCAACAATGCATTAGTGTTCCAATTTTCCTACATCTTCTCCAACATTTATCATTTTCCTGTATAACAATTTTTTTTAAAAATCAGCATTATTCATATTAGATATAATGAAAAGAACATAGAATTTAGTATTATGGGATCATAGATATCAAGTTGGAAGTGACCATAGATCTTGACAGACCATTGGACTGGAATCAGGAAGACCAGAGTTCAAACCCTTCTTTAAATATTTGCCTATGTGACCCTGAGTGAGATGCTTAGCCTTTCTGTGCCTCAGTTTCCTCTTCTATAAAATGTTGAAAACAACGGTCTCTAAGGTCTTTTCCAGCCCTAAGAGATCTACGCTCTTATGATACTGCCAACTTCTTCATCATACATTTGAGAAACACAGACCCAGAATGGTGAAGTGACTTGCTCAGATCATACAAGCAGTAAATGGAGGAGCTGGGATCCTAACTAAAGTTGCTAACTCTTTTTTCCCTATACCACAGAACCTCATATTCACAGGATCTGAGTTTGAATCTTGTCTCTGCCACGCACTTTATCTGTGAATGTGGGTAAACCATTTTTATCTTTGTTGGGTTCAGTTTCCTCATTTGTAAATCAAGGAAGTTTAATTCAATTCAACAAACATTTATTGGACTGGATGACTTTTAAAGTCAAACAAATAAGCATTTATTAAATACCTATTATGTGCTAGGCACATGCTAAACATAGACAAAAGTGAAATAATGATTATTCTATTGGGAGAGATAGCATGTATATATTTGCTTAAACTATATATACAAGTAGATAAAATATATTTATAAATATAAAATATATACAAACATATACAAAATAAATATAAGATAATTTTGACAAAGAAGGCACCAGCAGCTGGGTAGATTAGGCCTCATCAGGAACTAGTATTTAAGCTTAGCTTTGAAGGAAACTAGGGACTCTCAGACAGAAGTAAGGAAGAAGGGCATTTTAAATTTAGGGAAAAGTATGTGCTTTATGATGAGGAGACTGAAGCTCATATGCAAGGAAGAAGGCTAGTTAGGCCAGACTCCAGAATGCATGAATGGGAGTTACATATAAATATGGAAAGAATGGCTGAAAACAGGTTGTGAATGGCTTTATATGTCAAACAAAAGAGTTTATATTGAAACTTAGAGATAATAGGGAGGTTTTTGAGTCAGACGTGTACTTTAAGAAAATCACTCTAGCAGCTGTGTGAAGGACAGATGGGGGGCGGAGAGGGAGAAGGAAGGGAGGCTTGAGGCAGGGAGACCAATTAGTAGTCTCCTGTACTGGTCCAGGTAGAGGTAAAGGCTCAAAATAGAAAGGTAGTCATGTGAGTGGAGGGAGGAGAAAGAATGGGAAAGGATGGGTAGAGGTAGAACCGAGAAGGCTTGGCAACAGATTCAATATATGGGTTGAGGAAGAGGGAGGAGTTGAGAGTGATCTGGAGGTTGCAAACCAAGGTGACTGAAAAGAAGGGAGAACTCTTGAGAGAAATAGGTTCCTTCCAATTCTAAGTTCTATGAAACTTTTAAATGACTTTATTATCGAATAATGAATTGCATAATCTAGAAAAAAATCCTAATTTCAACCAATGTGAGTTTCAAGAATCAACACCTAAAATAATCACTTTTTCTCCCTCAGTAATGAATTAGCTTATATCAATAGTTCAACTTTGCTTCCAAAAGTTCACTTTTATCTAATTATGATTTGTTAAAAATCAAGTCCCTTGATCTTGGGACAAGTTTCCACCTCAGCTTACATTTAATAACTTCTCTCTATTATTACAAATCTATTTCCAAATCAACTGTGTTACAAATATGTGTCTTGTAGCAGATAAAATTATCAAGTAGACATGTATATAATTCAAGGAAATGTAAAGAGAAACAAGAGTCAAGGACAGAACTTGGAGAATGTCTACATTTTAGGGTAGGTAAAAGGAGGTGGATGTAGAAAGAATGAAGAAAACAAAAAAAAACACAATGTGAGCATCTCATTTTTAAAAAAATGTATCTTCCAGATAAATAACCACAAAGAATATGATGCATAATTGTAACAGGAACAAATTAAGGATGCAATAAAATAAATGATGCGGGGGGGAGAGAAGGATACTCCATTCCATTTTTTTAGAGTTCTTACAGCAATAAGATAGTTAACATACAGGTCTCCAGAAGTATCTAGAAGTGAAACAGCTGCTACAGATAACTAAGTTTAAAAATTAAAGTATGTTAAAAGCAAAATGTCTAATATTTTTTAAAAGGATAAGCAAGCAAACCTGTTACATAGCTTGTATGAAAGTTCTTTTTATCAAGCTCAATGAGATTTCTGTGTAACTCTTTTCCAATTCCATTTTTAAAAGCCTTTGCAAGTTTTTCAGTATTTCTAGTTTGTAAAGGAAAAAAATGTTAATAGCACATAATATAATTTAACATTTCATGGGAAAACTTCAACAAAATTAACTCTATCTACTCAGTATTTATTAATCTCAACATCTACACTATTTTTTTTTTGCACTTTCAGAATTTCCTTTTCTTTAAACTCTCCTTTGATTCAAAATCTAATAAAAACTCTCACATGGCTTTTGATTTTTTTATTGTTAATCTCAAACCTAAAGACTCTGATGAAAGGTAAGGAAACAAAAATATCATTACTTTAAAAGCTCACTAGAACTCATATAAAGGAATAGTTAGTTAATAGCCTTAAAATATCTCCAGCTGCTAAAAGAAATTCTAGCATAACACCCCCTTTGTCACTACCACACATAATTTTATTTAGTTCCTATGGCTGTACCTGAATCAGGTTTTATTTAATTTTGGAACAATCTTATTCCCCTAAATTGTTATATTCTCTGCAGGAATAGCTTACCTTCAGAAATTAATTTGAAAAGAACATTCACTATATTAGTAGCCAACAAACCTGGGTTCTAAATACTACTTCTGCCATTGACCAACTATGTAATCTTTGGCAATATTTCTTTATCTCATCCATAAAATGAGAAAGTTTAATTTGACAGTCTCTAAGGTTCCTTCCACCTCTAAATTCTGGTTCTCTGACACTGGTTTGAGGAAGGTACCTTGTCATTATGTGAGTATTTTTACTACTAAGTTAAAAGGCACAAATTTGTTCAGTCTTATATATAAACTTTCTAGGGTTTAATCTTCCTTTGAAGCAAGTAGGTGTCCGTAAAGCAATTTCTTTTTCTATGCATCTTAAGTAGATATACAGGTCTAGCAGGGCTCAAATATCAAGGTCACCAAAGCACCACTGGAGACCAGTTTCTTTTTGTTGTCAATGCTGCCTTCTCCTCAGCATACATTCAAGTTTCTCAAGGTCAGAACTTTTTTATTTTGTGAATCTCTGCTCAATGGTTAGCACGGTACATTAAAGCCAGAGAACATACAACTATGAATTGAGGATTACAGTGATTAATTCAGCTCTATAACAGGCCATCTTCCACTAAAAGAGAAGACATATAGAAGATGATGTTTCATTTGCAGCCATGAAAGGGGCAGAAAAAGATGGAAAAAAAACACACATGCAGGGTATCTTGGAATTACTAACTGAGATGGGAAGAAGGAAGATAGGGGCAAGGGATAGTCAACTCCTGTTCTAAGAGTCTTGCCACAACATCTTGCCATACAGTTCTAATTTTTCAAGCCCTGTGTGTCTAAAAGAAGACAGAGCATTCTTTAGACTGAAAGGAAGAAAAGTTGGCTGGGTAGGGAGAAATAAAATTAGGGTGTTCTTGGAAAATTGTCAACAAAGGTTATCATAATGAACATGGAGAAGAAGGCTTTGTTTCTGAACTCTAGCTAGTTTCTTTCATGAATGTTTTAACTCAGACTTGGGGGTAAATGTTCCATTACATCACACCAAGAAAAGTATCCATACAAAAGATTTATGTTTATTGGCTTTAAACCTGATTTTAGACTTTGAAGAACTTATGACTAATTTATAAATTTATCATTAAAGTGGGAAACTTTTCTATCACATTTCAGTGGTCCAACCTGTATTCACTGTCTCCCAGTAGAGGTTTCTGAGCAGCCATGTATCGCTTGATGGAATCTTCCAACTCTGGAATTGGTAATCTGGAATTGTGTGAATTTAAGAAAAGTAAATGAAATATGTTTAGGTATTAAGACAGAATTTTATGTTTTTAAGTTCATAATTGGGGAAAAACTGCTTAGAATTCACAGATTTCACTCTATAGTCAGCTATGTATTGCTACACTCTCAAGCCAAGTATAACTGTTCAGTAAGGAAACTGATTCTCACATAGTGACATGGAAACATTTTCATTACTTATAGTCAGACTTTCTATTACCTATCAATGCATATAACATTGAGGTTAGAGAAAGAGTTTGAATCCAACTAGTCAGCAAGTATTAATCCATAAATCTTGCCACCTAGGGAGATAAAGCATAGAAGTAATCAACAATGAAAAACTACAGTTCATACAAAGATGGAACAATGAAATAGGAAAGCAGTGTTTCGTTAGAAAGGACAGAAATAATGTTGGTAAGAAATAGAGTGATAAAGGTGAGAAATTTTTAACAGTTTTTTTTGGGGGGGTTAGAAATAGGAGAATGATGATCTTTGGCACAAAGTGCTGAAAAAATTCAATTAAGACTTTCAAAGGCTGTTTGTAATATCAGTGGATTTGCTATGCTTTGGGCATGTCCTTTTCTATGAATGCTACTCAGTAAATCTCTTTCCCAACTTCTACAAGGATTATGAATAAAAACTATCAAAAACGTTTAAGACCAAGGCCCATTAGTCTATGACTAATGTTGGTATCTATGGAGATAAAGCATGGGAGTAATCAACAATTAGAAACTACACAGTTCATAGCGAGATGGAACAATGAAATGTGAAAGCAGTGTTTCATTAGAAAGACTAGAAATAATGTTGGTAAGAAATGGTGTGATAGAGGTGAAAAGTTTTTTTGTGGAGTCTTTTTTTCCCCACGGGGGTGAGGAGAAAGATGAGAATGATAATCCTTAGTACCTGAAATGCTGAAAAAATTCAATTAAGACCTTCCAAAGGTTCTATTTGTAACGCTAGTGTATTTGTGATATTTTGTAGGTGTGCTTTTCTATGAATGTTATTCAATGGGTGTCTTTCCCAGGATTATGAAAAGGAATGATTATGAAAATAAAATTCCAAACTACACAAGACCACTGTGTGTGTATGTGTGTATATATATATGTTATATACACGCATCAATGGATGCCTAAGGCTAATTTTGGCAGTCTTCCTGAATTGCTGAGATTTTCTTTTTTAAGTCACCAGTCCCACTTGGGGGTGCAAATCTTGCCCCACAAACGCGCCGGCTGCACCCGGCACTCAAAGCCTTTCCGGCTCCGGAGGAATGTACGCTGTGCTCCATTTGTTCTTCCATTCTGCCTCTCTTCCATCCCTAAAATCCTCAGGCCCAGTTCTTCTGTTCCTGCATGCCTCTGCTTCGCTTCCTCCCCGCTTCTAATGCTAAACTGGAAGGCTCCTCTGCCTCGCTGGCCGCAGACCCCGTCCGTCTGTGCGTCCGTCGGTCCGTCCGTCCGTGGTCAGTGTTCAGTGGCTGGGCGCCCCCGGCGGCGGCGGCGGCCTCCTCTCCCCCCTGGGGCGGGGGCCTCACCTGGGCAGGCTCTGCTGGAAGTGCAAGGTGGGGATGATGCTGCGGTGCACGTAGTGATGGTCCAGGTCCCAGGTGGACGACACGAGCCCGTGATCGCCGGAGCGCCAGTAGTCACGCGCCGCGCCCGTCCCGGCCCCCGGCCTGGCCAGCGACCACGCCCTCCACCAGCCCCCCGGGGGCTGCCGGGGCCGCCAACAGCGCGCCCCCGGGCCTTTCAAACAGAGCATCCCGCGGGGCACCTCGGAAGGGCGGGCCGCAGGCCCGGGGATGGACGCTGGCTCCCGGCAGGCCGCGCCCGGCCACACCGATGCCGGCCGGGCGGTTGGATGACCCAAGTCCCTCCTCTCTTCGGTAGGGGGCCTCGCGGGCTCAGCGACGCGTGCTTGGAACGCGCAGGCGCGTTTGGGACGGGCGGGGGCGGGGGCGAGGTGTTGGGAAGGGGAGGGAGGGAGAGAGAGAACGGGGTGGGGGAGGGGGTGCCGGGGGTATGTGTGTCTAACCTGTACGTCTGGTGCGTATATATGCACGCTCATAGAGCGTGTGTGGGTGTGTGGGGCAGGGTGCACGAGGGATGCTAGCTGTCTGGGGTCCAGGTGATCTTGTAGGGGGCCAGAATAGACATAAGGGTAATTTATGGAAATAAACAAACAGAGAGAAGGGTAATTTATGGTAATAAATAAATAAATAAATAAGAGTAAATCCTGTTTGGGATCCAGGTGGCATTTCAAAAAATTCAGAAAACTTCCATACAGTTATTTATAACGTGGCCAATTTATGGATAGTGAAATTTGTTAAGGGGACAGACAGGATGGTAACAAATCAGCCTTGTACAGAAAAAGTAAAGATTAGGAATAAGGCCCTGGGACCCTGTCTATAGGATATTAAGACTTTAATTAGAAATAGAAAATATACCTTTCTTTTGTTAGGTCAGAATCTCAGATTTCTCAATTTCAGTGTAAAACCCCCTTCTCTCTGTCCCATCCCCCACCCCACCCCCAACTACACCACACAGAAATATGGGATCTGGGATTCTGTCATATCTTACCAGAATTGTTTTGGAAAATTCCACAGAAAGTGTAGGAAGGTAGTTAAAAAAAAAAAAAAAAAAGCACTAAATTGGAGATCCCGGGACCTAGGGACCTATCCTGCCACTAATCACTTGTCTTAACCTTGAGAAGTCCATAATAAACACAATAGAAAGTGCTGTAATTGGAGACCCAGGTTCCAGGTTCAAAATCTCAGCCTGCTTGTGTAACCTTAGTTAAGCCACTTCCTCTTTGGGCTTCTTTTTCCAATCTGTAAAATTAGGGTGTTAGAATACTAAGACAAAATAACACTTGCCCTCAGTTTACATTTTACTGGAGGAGGAAACATTTATATGTGTGAGTATATGCAAAATAAATGTAAGTTAATTAGGATCCAAGGGGAAGAAACTAGTAGCTAGGATTTCAGGATTCATAACAAATTAGAAATCCTTGAAGTATTGAGGACATAGAATTTTTTAGGATTAAAAATTTTGAGCTGGGAGAGACTTTAGAGATTATCTAATATAAGTAGGTATGTAAGTTTTTTGTTCATCCACATCGATCTCTTTATACAACTTTCCTGTTTCTTTTCAATGATATTGTTTCTCTTTATGCCTTCAGATTTTCATTCTGAATTGTTTTTCAAATCTCTTGAGCTGACTTCCCCTGGACAATCTTAACCCTACCTATTCTTCCTCTAAACCTTCTAAAATCTGTTCTTCAAAAATCTAGGATACATAGAGTTTCGATACTACCCCAGACATTTGCTAGTTTTGTTACCCTGTCCAAATCACTTAACCTCTCTCAGCCTCAGTTTTATCATCTATGAAATGAAGATAACAGTTCCTACTTCTCAGGGTTGTAGCTACCCTCTACAAAGTCCCATCAGTCTCATCAAGTTCAAATTGAACACAGCAGTCAATTTCTTCCCTTGCCCTTAACCCATCCCCCAAGATGATGATACTCAGAATGACAGTTTCACAAAAAGATTGGCTGAATTTTCTGTACTGATAGTTACTTTGGGGTCACACTGTCCCCCTGAAGCATTGAAGGGGAAGGCTAGAACTGGAAACTTTTTCTTTTTTTTCTTTTTTCTTTTATTTCTTCTTTTCTTCCTCCCTTCCTTTCATCTTCTTTACTGACTGTGCCAAGTAGTTTTTATTTCACTGTGAATTATACTTCAGTTACATGTAACAACACCCAAAGTATAGAAAGCCCATTCATATTATGGCCCTAGTGGTTATTCTAGAAGTATTATTATTATTAAGGGCAGCTAGATGGTGTAGCGCAGGCCTAAAGTCAAGAGGACTCATCTTGCTAAATTCAAATCTAGCCTTAGAGACTTACTACCTTTCATTTTCCTGTCATTTCTACTTTATTAATCAGTTTCTCCTTGTTAATCAGAATCATGTCTAGTACAACAGTTCCTCTTGTGACTTCCTCTACATTTTGGAGAATGAAATTATTATAGCAAGTCAAATATTTACTAGTTGCTCTGCTTTAGACAGAATTCCAACAGATGTTTGGATAATTGAATTCCCATGGGATGCCAGTGGGCGTATGTACACATGTAATACTTTCAGCTATGTGTGGATTCTGCAGCATCCACACTATGAGACACTTGGAACACTGCAGCAGTGTAAGCAGTGCTGCCTTCCTTAAATTTATAGAACTTTAGTACATTAATAGGAGATTCACTGGCCATGGTAGGGAATTGCTTCCCATTGCCACTTTCAGATTCTTCCTCTGTCACCATTGCTCTTCAATCTCTCCTCCTTCGAGACTCACTCCATCCAAATTTATTGCCCAGTCTAGGTCCCACTCTCCCTTTTTGTTGTTGTTCAGTTGTTTCAGTCATGCTCAACTGTTTGTGACCCCTTTGGGGGTGTTTGTGGCAAAGATACTAGAGTAGTTTGCCATTTCCTTCTCCAACTCACTTTGCAGATGAGGAAACTGAGGCAAACAGTTAAGTGACTTGCCCAGGTTTAATGGTCTTTGCTCAGTTCTCAGACTCTTTGACCTCTTTGTTGCACTTGACCAGGGGTAGGGAACCTGCAGCCTTGAGATCCTTAAGTTCGGCCTTTTGCCTGAATCCAGATTTTATAGAACAAATCCTCAAGGATGCAGGTTCCTCACCCCTGTCTTTGACAATGTTGACTACCCTTTCTTGGCTATTCTGCTCTCTGTGCTTCTGTGCTCTTTCTCTTGGTTCTCCTCTTACCGGTACAACCATTCCTTCTTCCTCTCCTCTGCTGCTTCGTCATCCATGTCACACCTACCAGACTGGCGTATCTCAAAGTTCTTGGATCCTCTTCTCTTTTTCCCTCTACACACACCCTGTCTTGGTCACCTCAATTCCCATAAGTTCAATTATCATCTCTTTGCAGATGACTCTTAGCTATAGATCAGATATAGATTCTCTCCTAAACTCCAGTCACGTATTACCAAGTGGCAGTTTGACATTTCATACTGGATATCCCAGAGGCATCTCTAGCTCAACATTTCTAAAGCTGAACTCATCATGTTTCCCTTCAAACTTTCCCCTTTGAACTGTCCTATTACTGTCAAAAACATGATTTTTCTAGTCACACAGTTTCACAACCTCAATGTCATCCTCAATTTCTCACTCTCATCCCTCTCCCCCTACATGTATCTAATCAGATGTCAAATCTTGTTGTTTTTCTCTATATAATACTCTTTTATACCTCCTCTTCCCTCTACTCAAACAGCCACTACTCTATTTCAAATCCTTATCACCTCTCCCTGGGACTATCGCCATAGCCTCCCCTATGGTCTCCTTGCCTCAAGCCTCTCCTCACTCCTATCTATCATCTACACAGCAGCCAAAGTGATTTCCTAAAAGCCTAGGTCTAGGGGCAGCTAGGTGGCACAGTGGATAGAGCACCAGCCCTGAACTCAGGAGGACCTGCGTTCAAATCTGGCCTTAGACCAAACACTTGACACTTACTAGCTGTGTGACCTTGGGCAAGTCATTTAACCCAGATTGCCTCACTTAAAAAAAAAAAAAAGCCTAGGTCTAATCATGCCGCCACTCCTACTCAGACTCAGTGGTTCCCTATGAATGAATGATTTTAAAAAGCATTTGTTAAACATTGGGCTAAGAGGTAGGGATACAGATACTAGAAGCCAAGATAGTCCCTGTTCTCAAGGAGCTAAGGGAATGATGACCAAGGAAGGCTTTCTGGTTTAAAAAGTTATTGGGGTGGTGAGCGCAGGAACAATGGCAGAGTTGATTTAGTCTTGGTTCAAAGTTCCAGAACTTCAGAGGTGGGGAGAGGGGAGAAAAGAGTGAGGAGGGAGAAAGAGGAAGAAAGGATGAGGAAGGAGAAAGGGGAGGAAAGGATGAGGAGATGGAGGAGAAGAAGGGAATTGAGAGTCTGGGTAGGAAGTGAAGTGAGTCACAGCTGAGGTTTTTCTGAAATGGTGATCAAGGAGAGATAGTTGGAGGAAGCAGGGGAAGGATGGTAGTTGGAAGGAGAGGAGGGGGAGGGGAAGAGTGGAAATGGCTCCAGGCTGTAGTCTAGTGGATCAAACATAAACTCCTTTGTTTGACAGTCTGTCAATTTTCCCTCATTCCCCCATATACTCAGGCTAGAACACACTTTGGACAGTTTGGTGGCACAATGGGAAGTCTAAAGTCAGGAAGACTCCTCTTCCTGAGTTCAAATCTGGCCTCCGACACTGACTAGCTGTCTGACCCTGGACACATCACTTAACCCTGTTTGCCTCAGTTTCTTCTTTTGTAAAATGAGCTGGAAAAGAAAATGGCAAACTAGTATCCTTGCCAAGAAAACCCCAAAAGGGGTCATGAAGAAGAGTTGGACATGACTGAAAAATGACTAAACATCAACAGCAGCAACAGCAGAACACATTTCATTGTATGCATTGAGTTGAGCTAGACAATGGAAATAGAGAATGCTGGAGACACGTATGCTGGAACACAGATGTGGTCATTTCTGGAAATCGTTTCTGACGAATCTTTTTTTTTAGTAGGAACTTCTGGACTCCTTGGCATCCATAGAAGTAATATATCAACTTGTGTGACTTCATTACTGCTATTTTATATCATCATGCCAGGTTTCTGACCTGTTTCTCAAATTCTCTGTTTCTTCCTATCTGCACTACACTTACGTGGCACAATCATTTTATTTCTTCCTCACTTGAGTTCTATGATGCTTCCTCCTTTGGTTCCAAAAGTTCTTCTTATGAATAGATTGTTTTAGTAGTTAATACAATTCCTCCCCTTTATTTTTTTTCCTTTTTAATAAGGAATCTACCCCGTCAGTCTTATCTTACCAAATATCAGTGATATCTATGTAATAAAATTTGCCCCGTTGTCTTAAGTTCATCTTAGTTTCTAACCCATCTTTTGTTCAATGGACTGCGAACATAGGTTTTATTGCTTTCTATGATATCTACTTTGAATATACATATATAGGGATATAGCGAGAGGGGAATAAGGAGGGAGATGTTGGG
Source organism: Vombatus ursinus (assembly GCF_900497805.2). Taxonomy (NCBI): domain Eukaryota; kingdom Metazoa; phylum Chordata; class Mammalia; order Diprotodontia; family Vombatidae; genus Vombatus; species Vombatus ursinus. Next base: position 2,500,590 of record NW_020954606.1, on the reverse strand, counting down.
AGAAAAAAGGAGAGGAAGGAAGTTTTCTTCTTTTTCCCCTTTCCTTCTTCTTGTAGTTGGTGAGATTTTTGATTAGATTTACAGAACTCCAGGCAAATATATCTCTATTTCATACTTCTTTTTCATCAGCCCTTGTTAAGTCCAGTATATTCCTGCCCTAAGCCTGTCGTTCCTATATTTTTAACAGTATGTGCAGAAATAAAAAGCTTATCTTTTCATCATTTTTTTTAATTATGGTTTTGTTTTAAATGTCATTGTCACTTCTGAGTACCTTCCCTCCCAACAGAAACCTTCCTTGTAGCAAAGAAGTTTACGTAAGCTAAACTATCCACCATATTGACCGTGCCTTAACAACATAGGACTCATTCCATGACAGTAGGCTGTGACCTCTCTGCTAAGAGAAGTAAAGTGTATTTTCATCATCAGATACCATCTTCTTAACCAGTTACTCACTTTCCAGATCCATTTTTCTCTTCTAAGGCATCTACCTTCAACTGTAGAAGTAATGGAAATATCATCAGTGCCCCCTAAGGCTTTCGATTTTTTGCCTAAGATATCACAATTCCTAGTAATGTCTTCCTACTTTCCTCTGGTAGTACCGCAGAAATGAGGATTAGTTATTGTCTTTGACAAATCTTGGGAGGTTATTCATCATGGCCTTTATGTGTGCCCCAGGAGGATAGCAGACCTCGTTATTGTGAATTTAAGGTCAATAAATAGCTGCCTTGGGCCTTCTCAACAGGAAATCATCTACCACTACTCCTTTTGTCTTCTTCCCTTGATCCAGTTGAATGATCTCTTTTCCAGGGCTCCCTGTGTATCCACATAATCCTTCAAGGCATAAGCAGCTTCTTCCTCCATAGAGGGTCCTCCTAACAAAAGAACCTCCTTATTATTACTTAGCTCAGAATGTTCAGTGGTCTCTACCATGGTCCAACCACTTCTAGAGAACTATTCCGTTCTGAGTTCCTCATTTTATGAAAAACACTGAAAAGTTGGAGTAGGCTCAGATGATAGCAGCTATGATGATGAGAAAGCAGATCTTGTGAAAATTGGTAAGAAGAAGGAGGAGAAGAAGGAAGAGAAGGAGGATGACGACGATGATGATGACAACAACAACGATTTGGAATGTTTTATTCTGGGGAAAGAAAGACTGAGGGAGGGACAAACTGATCTCTGTCTGCAAATCTTTTAGAGTGGTCATGTTAAAGGGAGATTCAGCTTACTCTCCTTGGCCCCACAAGGCAGAATTAGGGCCAATGGGTGGAAGCTACAGGGAAGTCATTGAAAACCCCATATAAAAAGAGTGTCCACAATTTGAAGGAACTGTCTAGTGATTTTCCTGTCACTGTCATTCTTCAAGTGAAATTTGAATGATCTCTTTTTGGAGTTGTTGTAAAGGGTTTTCACTCTTTAGGTAGGACTGAGACTCGATAATTTAAGAACTCTTCCAATATTAAGGTTTTATGATTTTAAAAGGAGGGAGAAAGGAAGGAAATAGGGGAAATAGGAGACCTAGATTTTTTCTTTTTTAATCTTTCTTCAACTTAACTGCATGACAGTAAAGTGTTAATCAGAAAAACTTTTAGGGCAGCTAGGTGGAGCAGTGGATAGGGCACCGGCCCTGAAGTCAGGAGGACCTGAGTTCAAATGTGGCCCAGACCAGACACTTGACACTTACTAGCTGTGTGACCCTGGGCAAGTCACTTAACCCTAGTTGCCTCACCAAAAAAAAAACAAAAAACTTTTAACTTTTCCCCATATAAGTAAAATGAAAAGCAAATTTATTTGTGGTACTGGACTTTCACTATCTTTGACAAGAAAACCCCAAATGGGTTCAAGAAGAGTGGAACGCAACTGAAAAATGACTGGACAATCACAAAAATATTAGAAGGACCAGTTGTCTTGGTGTCAGGACTGGGTTTAAGTCCTTACTCTAACACTTACTAGATATTTGACCCTAGGAAAGTAACCTACTGCCTCTGAATCTCAATTTCCTCATCTAAAAATTGGGAATAATACTGCTTCAGTTACCTCTCTCACAAAGTGCATAAATTACCTTTCCTATAGGGTAGGCAATTTGTTATAAGGAATGTGTATGCTTTAAGATTTTTAAAATATGATCTATTTTACTTATACAAGTTCACATATATATTGTATTCTCACATGTGCATATAAAGTATATACCACATGCATACTGTTTATATAATTTGAATTTTTTTGTATTTCACTCAATATTATAATAAAGTTATTGGAAAAGAAAAGTAATCATGGATACTATGATTTTTTTTATTATGCAAACTCAGTTTGCTAACATATTACTGTCTTACTCCTAATTGTCAACTCACCATTCATCTTTTGACTAAATACAAAGTTAACTCTAAAGAGAAATTTCTCCCAATCTTCTAATGAAACTGTTGTCTCTCTGATCTCTTCATCTATAAAAATCATATTTACCATTATTTGCCTGCATCTTACCTATTGATTCTCTCCAACTATCAAGCTTTTGGTGCCTTCTGAAGTGAATTCCACTACCTACTCTACAAACCAGAACAGATATATGGAATCTGGTTGATTCCTTCAGTATGTATTGAGCCAAAAAGGAATAGGAATAAACCTAATCTCTAGATTTGAGAAACTTCTGTGTTAATCAGAGACATGTCTATGCATAGAATGAAATTTATACTTTGAGAGACAAGAAAACTATATAGGCCAAGAAGGGAAAAAAAAAACAAACTACACTGCTTAGGGCTGTTTGCTCAATCACATCTGCTCTTCTCTATAATGTGAAAATCATTTTCATAAGTTCATTAAAGACCCTGAATAAAGCTTAGTCTTTACAGTTTTGGAGTAGGATTTCTCAGCTTCCTGAATCTTCTTTGTTAAACAGAATAATTGGCTTGCCTTTGTTCTTTTATGGACCTTAAATGTTACACAAATATGTTATTATTGTTGTCACTACCTTTGTATTTATATTATCTGTTTCTCTTAGGAGAAATTTTAAGAAATTGGATTCCTTGATCTCTGCTAAAATCTTCTTAAACATCTAAGGAAGAAAACATACCAAAGTGAGGGGTTCAGGAGCATCCCTAAGGACTAATCATATTTTGTGCTCACCACCTTACATCCCCCAATTTTTATTACAGATTTGTAAATGGAAAATCATACCAAGAAGTCAAGGGCAGCCATGGAGAGAAGTTGCAAAAAGGAAGCCAGAGGGGGAAAGGGCAAGTGAAACCCTCTGCCTTGATGAGAGAGAGTATGATTTATAAAAAATAAAATAAAATAAAACACTGCATCTAGAGTCAGATGATTTGGGCACCAATATTGGCTCTACTTCTATCTACTTCTATGACAGTGGGAAAATCATTTAACTTCTTTGGGACCCACTTTTCTCTTTTGTAAAATTATAAAGTTTAATTAGGTCAGGTGTTCTGAACTTAGAATCCATATATAGATTTCAGGAGGTCATTGAGCTTGGATGGAAAAAGTATATCTTTATTTTTACTTTAAAATTTAGCATTTTCTTCAATTATAAATTTTTTTTTAAAAAAAGCCATTATTCCAAGAAAAAGGTCCGTAGGCCTCACCAGACTAACAAATATGTCCATGACACACATAAAATGTTTAAGAACCCCTGGACTAGATTATGCCCAAGAGTCTTTAAATACTAAATCTTATGTTGGGAAGAGGGGTGGCTATTATGGGCACAATGTCTAAGGTATTTTTAACATCAGCCAGACATACCCCTTGGCTATGTGGCCTCTAATTTAGAGCACTCTCTAAACTCTGAAGCACAGGGCCTAGGGTGACTTTACTATACCTTAGGAATAGGTCAAGATCACTTTTTTGTTTCATTTATTTTTAAATAAATTTATTATTTATTTTTAACATTCTTCTTTTTTTTAATTTTGCGTACCAAATTCTCTCCCTCCCTCTTGCTCCTCCCTCAGCCACTGAGAAGGCAAGAAAAATAACATTAATTATACGTGTGAAATCATGCAAAACATTTCCATATTAATCACATCCTCCCCAAAAAAGCAACAACAACAACAACAACAACAAACAACAAAGAAAGCTAGAAAGTTATACTTCAATTTGCGTTCAGAGCTCTTCAGTTCTCTCTCTGGAGGTGGATAGCATTTATTCATCGTAAGTCCTTTGAAATTGTCTTAGATCATTGTGTTGATCAGAATAGCCAAGTCTTCCACAGTTGGTCATCATTACAACATTGCTATGACTATGCACTCCCCATTCTTCTTGCTTCACTTTGCATCATTTCATATAGGTCTTCCCACATTTTTTCTGAAACCACTCGCCTTGTCATTTCATATAGCACAGTAGGATTCCATCATAATCATAAGCCACAACTTGTTCAGCCATTCCCCAATTGATGGGCATCCCCTCAATTTCCAATTCTTTATCACAACAAAAAGAGCTGCTATAAATATTTTTGTACATATAGATCATTTTCCTTTGATCTCTTTGGGATACAGACCTAGTAGTGGTATTGCTGGGTCCAAAGTATGCACTATTTTATAGCCCTTTGGGCATAGTTCCAGGTTATTCTCCAGAATGTTCGTTACTCTACCAGCAGTTAATTAGTGTACATATTTTTCCCTCATCCCCTCCAACATTTGTCCTTTCTGATAGGTATGAAGTGGTACCCCAGGGTTGTTTTAATTTGCTTTTTTCTAATCAATAGTGATTTAGAATATTTTTTCACATGACCATAGATAGCTTTGATTTCTTCTTCTGAAAAATTGCTTGTTTATATCCTTTGACCATTTATCAGTTGGGGAATGGTTCTTATTTTTATAAACTTGACCCATTTCCCTAAACATTTGAGAAGTGAGGCCTTTATCAGAGAAATTTGCTGTAAAATTTTTTGTTATTACTTCATTGTCTATGGTGCGTTTTAGCAAAATGTAGTTTCCCTGATTATCTCTTTTAATTAGGTCTGCTTTTGCTTTTGCCTTATCTGAGATCATGATTACTATCTCTGCCTTTTTTTACTTCCCCTGAAGCCTAATAAATTCTGCTCTAACCCTTTATTTTATATTTATGTCTTTCCATTGCAAGTGTGCCTCTTATAAACAATATATTGTTGGATTTTGGTTTCTGCTGCATTTTGCTGTCTGCTTCCATTTTATGGATGAGCTCATCCTATTCACATTTACAGTTATGATAACTGAATGTGAATTTCCCTCCATCCTATTTTCTTGTGTTTACTCTTCTTTCTCTCTTTTTATCCTGTCTCTCCTCAAAAGTCTGTTTTGCTTCTGACCACTGCCTCCCTTAATTCACTTTCCCTTTTGTCATCCCCCACCTCATATTTCTTATCCCCTTCTCCTCTTGTTTCCCTACTGAGTCAGAATTGAGTGTGATGTTCTTCCTTCTTTGAACCAATTCTGATGACAGTGAGGTTCAAGCATTGCCCCTCCTTTTCCTTTCTTCTGTGAAAGCTTTTCCTTATGCATCTTTTATGTGAGATCATTTCCCCCATTCTGCCTCTCCCTTCCCTGTTATCTCACTGCATCCTTCTTTCTCACTCTTTTTTTTTTCTTTTTTTAATTTGGAGATCCTCTCAACATAATCGATTTATATTCTCTGTGGGTATAGAACCCTAATAAATGACAAAGTTCTTAGGAGTTACGAGTATCACCTTCCCATATGGGAATGTAAACAGTTCAAACATTTTAAGTCTCTTATAATTTTTCTTTCAAGTTTACGGGTTTTTTTGTTTTTGTTTTTGTTTTTTTGTTTTGCTTCTCTTAAGTCTTGTGTTTGAATGTCAGATTTTCTATTCCACTCTGGTCTTTTCATCAAGAATGCTTAAAAGTTCTCCATTTCATTAAATAGTCATCTTTTCTTTTGAAGAATTATACTCAGGTTTGTTGGGTAGGTGATTCTTGGTTGTAATTATAGCTCCTTTGCCTTCCAGAATATCATATTCTAAGCCCTCAATTTCTTTAATGTGGGAGCCACTAAATCTTGTGTGCTCATGACTCCATGTATGATCATTGTGGCTCCATGATATTTGAATTGTTTTTTTTTTTTCTGGCTGCTTGCAATATCTTCTCCTTGACCTGGGAGCTCTGTAATTTGACTGTAATATTCCTGAGAGTTTTCATTTTGGGATCTCTTTCAGGAGGTGGATTCAACAATTCTTTTTACCCTCTGGATCTAAAATATTGGGACAGTTTTCCTTTATAATTTCTTGAAATTTGACATGTTGGCCCTTTTTTTGATTGTGACTTTCAGGTAGTCCATTAATTCTTGAATTATCTCTCCCTCAATCTATTTTCCAGGTCAGTTGTTTTTCCTATGAGATATTTCACATTTTCTTCTATTTTTTTTTCATTCTTTTGACTTAGCTTTATTGTTTCTTGATGTCTTGTGGAGTCCTTGGCTTCCAGTTTCCCAATTCTAATTTTTAAGGAATTATTTTCTTCAATGAGCTTCTGTACTTTTTTTCCCCCTATTTGGCCAGTTCTGCTTTTTTTTTTTAAGGAGTTCTTTTCTTCTTTTTGTGCTGTTTTTACCATTAAACCAATTACATTTTTTAAGGAATTATTTTCTTCACTATTTTTTGTGCCTCTTTTGCCAAGCTGTTATTTCTCTTTTGATACTTTTCTTACATCACTTTCTGTTCTTTTCCTAATTTTTCCTCTACCACTCTTTTTCTTTAATGCTTTTGGGAATTCTTGTTGGACTTAACGTGAAATTTGCATTTTTCTTTGAGGCTTTTTTTGGCTGCTAGAGAGCGTGGAATGGAACCAGATGGAGGTAGAGGAATTTGCCTTGGCAAGGTAGTTTTTTGGAGGGAAAAGTTGGTTTTTAGTCTCACTAGAAATAAAGACTTGATAGTTTTCTTCAAGTATTTGAAGAGCTGTTACATAGAACAGGAAACAGACTTATTCTGCATTACCCCAGATAGGATGCAATGGATCACTTGTGAATGTAGAAGGGTTTTCCTTAGTACAGAGAAGAGCCATTTCTTTGAGTGAAACAGGCAGGGGTAAAGGAGGAGAAGACAACTGAGTGATAGGAAGAGAGAAAAAAGAGAGCGCTGGGTGAATAGCCCAGTGAAGTATGAAGAATATTTCAGTGAAGTATGAAACAAGCTTCTCAGTTGAGAAAAGCCAAAGGGAGTAGCATTAAAAATATAGTTCTATTTATCATAGACAAATCCATTGGTTAGCTGAATCATATGTAAAAGATGTTGATTATAGTCAGGATTTTCAAATAATTGTTATAACAAGATGCAAATTTTAGAAAGGTGGGCCTTTCTATTAGAAGTTTTTTAAAAAAGAGTAGATTCCCCTAATTTTTAAAAAGCAAATTGTTACTATTATTCCAACAACATAAGTAAAAAAATTTTAAATGTCAGAGTTAATTTAGGTGTTTATTGAAATACTGTAGATGAAATCCCATTGCAGTCCAAATCAATGAATGGCAAAATAATTTCCAAGCCCTATTTGTAATAGGATTTAGAGAGGCAAGGCAGCCTATGATGTAGTTTATGAGTTGTTTTAAGTCTTAAGTTTTTAAAAAATAATCTTTGATACAGATATATTCATATGATTCATGCAAAGTAAACTTTCTCTTTACATAGGCTTTTCTCTTTACATGGGTGCATTTATTCGATCAAATTTGCAATTCCTGTGAACTAATGGGTACCATTGTTATAGTTAATGTTTTATACCCACAGAATTAAAATTCACAAATATAGTCTCACTAATGAGTGAAGCATTTTAATTGTTTTCTAAGATGAAAGATGATATCACATGAAGTCCTGGTGTGATTATACATGACATTAGTAGTCAATAGAAGAAAGCTTTCTCCTCAATCAAAAAAGTCAATAAATATTTATTGAACATCTGCCTCTTATATGTACAGCACTGTGAACAAAAAGAAATAGGAACTATTGGTCCTGCCCACAAATTTATAATCCTGTTGGGGAGACAATACTTACAACAGTCTATAATTAAATGTTAGGTTGCTACAGAATAGATTGTCACAGGCACTCAAGTCAAATTGTGGTCTTGGATTATTCAAGTAAAACTTAATTAAAAAGTAGGATGAGCTTATTAATAAAATTCTTGGGGGGAAAAATTGGTTTTCAGTCTCACTAGAAATAAAGATTCGACAGCTATCTTCAGATATTGATAGTATCAAATATTTGATACCTGAAAGGCTGTTACGTAGAAGAGGAAACAGACTTGTTCTGTATGACTCCAGCGGGAGCCAATGGAACTATAATTAATGGGTGGAAAGTGCAGATGTGAATTAAGGCCTGATGCCAGGAAATTTTTCCTAACAACTAAAGTTATCCACAAGTGGCATGGACTACCTCGTGAATTAGTGGTTTCCCTCTTGCTAGAAAGTCTTCTAGCAAGACTAGATAATCACTTTTTGGCTACTTTGCAGAGGGAGCTCTTTGCGGGGTGGGGGATAGACTGAAGTGGATGCCTCTGATGCCTCTTCCATCTCTTGAGATTCTACAATTCCATGCAAGTATAGGATGTGTGTTGGCAGAACAAGAGGAGGACAGCATAAACAAATTTAGGAAAGCTAGAATGAGCATGTAGTTGTTTCACAGGCCATGTGGACACCAACTTAATTGGCTGGATGATTTATGTTGGAGAATAGTGAGAAATAATGATGCAAAGTAAGACTTTGATAGGTTGGGGAGTTTTGATTTGGATCAATTATAGTGGGCAACCATTATAGTTCCTTAAAGGCGATTCATAACAAGATGAAAATGGTGATGAAAGTGGTATTTTAGGAAGATTAATCATGAATCAATATGCAGGATGAATTGAAGGTAAAGAAAGACCAGAGGTAAGAACAGTACCTTTTGAAAGCTTTCAAAAACAAAAAACAAAAAACAAAAACAAAACCAGAGAATTTTGTGTGTACACAATAATAATTTATTATTAACTATACATGGTTGTTGAATGGATAAATATGTAGTCAAGATATGAACATCAGATCAGGAATGGGGTAGAGATGGAAAGGTATATATAAAAGAGTTATTCTGAATTTTTTAAAATGTACAAGAACCTAATGTACACTTTTTAAATGCACAAGAAATTTGATATAGAAGATGAAGGAGAGGAAGGAGCCAAGGATGATCCAGGAATTTCTGGCCTCTATAATTGGGAGAATGTACTGTTGATAGAAGTAAAGAAATTGGCCGGAGGGGCTGGATGGTAGTCAGGTTTTGGTGGTACAGGAGATACATTTTCAAACTATCATCATAAACATAAAGATATTGGAGAGTGAGCATACAAAGAAAAGAACCCAAAACAGAGGCCTGAATCTGGGAGAATGCCCACAGTTTAGGGATAAGAAAGGAAGAGAAATCATTGAAGTCAGAGAGGTGGGAAGAGAATCAGCACAGTATGGTGTAATAATGTTCAGTACTAACTACAAATGCATACTTAAGAATGTTCCAATAGAACCAAAATGATGAAACAAAGTTTTGTAATAATTAGTTATTGTTGTTTGTCCTTTGTTCTCGAAGAGGACCATAACATCAGGGAGGTGATATCATTACTTGCAAGTGAATTGGGTTTAAGTGAGGAAGGGATATGCAAAGTCACCAGCCTTGATTTCTCCTCTAGAGCCACCTAGTCCAGTGGCAAGCTATAGATCAGGATGACTGGAGATGGCCCAGGATGCAGTGGGGGACCTTGGCCTTTTTAAGCTAAGGTCTTACCCAGATAAGAATTGAGGCAAAGAATGGCCTCTTTCACCTAGTTAAAAAAAAAAAACAGTCGGGGAGGGAAGATCCTTAAGGTTTCTCCATGATCACTAAATGGGGCTTGGTCTAGGACCTATTGTTGGCCAATCAGTGAGAGCTAGAGTGAATGGGTTTAAGGCATAGTCGTTCAGAAAGAAATCTAGCCCTTAAACAGGTTTCTGCAATCAAATTACATTCCTTTGGGCAGAGCATCTGCAAAGGGAAGAAAAAGGAGGAAAAGAAGGAGAAGAAAGAGGAGGTAGTCCTACTACTCACAGGTTGTTGTTTGTCCTTCATTCTTTTTTTTTTTTTGGTGAGGCAGTCGGGGTTAAGTGACTTGCCCAAGGTCACACAACAAATGGTAAGTGTCTGAGGCTAGATTTGAACTCAGGTCCTCCTGACTCCAAGGCCAGAGCTCTATTCACTGCACCATCTAGCTGTTCCCCTTTGTCCTTCATTCTTGAAGAGGATCATGACATCAGGAAGGTGATGTCATGACTTGCAGTTGAATTGGATTTAAGTGAGGGAGGGTTGTGCAAAATCACCAGCCTCACTTTCTCCTCCCCGGCCATCTGGGTCCAGTGGCAAGATATAGATCAGGGCAACTGCAGATAGCCCCAGATGCTGTGGGAAACCTAAGGTCTTTCTCAGGTCTCAAGTTGACGGGGGCAATGTCCATTCAGTGATTAAGGCTAGTTAGTTGTTAAATATTATTCAAGTATACTTCTTTACTTTTTTTTTCAAAATTTTGTTCTTCCTCAGTAAGTCAGTTACCTACATGAAGTGAGAAGTCCTCCTTATAACTTACTGATTCTCTCTAGGGGTAAAAAAACTCAATAAAACAAAGATTATGTAAGTTTTAAGACAGTTTTAATAAACAAGAATTTTGTATTTTTCTATTGTAGAGAATACTTTCAGTCACCAGCTTGTGTGATTTGGAGCAAATCATTCAACTCCTTGGGACCTCAGGTTCTTCATTTGCAAAAATGAGGGGATTGGACTAGATGATCGCCGAGGTCTGTTTCAGCCCTAGACTTCTATGATTTTTTGATTCTATGGCTATTCACTACTCTCATGCCCTTGTAAAGCAAGCACCCATAGAAAATGCATTAATTTTTTAGTCAATTTTCAACATCTTGTTATGGAACCCATTAATATTATTTAAGCATATTTTATTATATAATAATACTGACTTGAAATAATTTAGCTTGCCAAACACTCACTTTATAATCAAGGTTTTAAACTTGAGGCATGGAAAATAATAATAACAACAGCCACAACAATAATAATATCTAATATTTATATAATTCTATAAGGTTTACAAAACACTTTCCACATATACATATATGTACACACATGCATATATATGTATATATATATAAAATCATAATCTCATTTGATCATTGAATTGAAAAAATTAGCTAACTGCCCTAAAGAAAATATAATTTTAGGTAAAAACATTTAAATTATAACATTGTTTTGCTTACATGTTAAAATAGTGTGCATGGACCACTCCTAAAGTTGCAATATTGAGAATATTATGGTTGAATTTTATTCATTCATAGCCCACTAACTTGGAATTTGGCAACTAGGTGGTGCAGTGGATAGAGTGACCGGAGTTCAGCTATGACCTCAGACACTTACTAGGTGTGTGACGAAGAGCAATCACTTAACTTGTGCTTGCCTCAGTTTGTTCCCTCATGTGTAAAATGAAGAAAATAATAGCACCTACTTCCCAGGGTTGTTGTGAGGATCAAATGAGATAATATTTGTAAAGCACTTTACAAACCTTAAAGTGCTATCTAAGTGCTAGCTATTATTATTTATGAAAATTTGCCGTGTTGCTGTATTGTGCTGAAATTTACCTTTGCACTATTTATGATGAAAGAGCTTTCTATACAAATAATAAGCTGGATTGAAGAGAGTATATTTTGCTTACTTAAGAGAACAAATTTTACTACATTGTATGAAATGGCAAAAAGCCAATGCTCTGTTTGGACACTGAAAAAAAAAATGTTGGTGGAAGGTCTTCATAAGGTCAGATCAGTAACAAAATGAATGTGCATCTTGCTATGGTTCTCACCACTTTGCTAAGTGGCTGTGAGATGTGGACTTTGTGCTGCTGTTGCATTAGGAAGCTTCACCTATTTCATACGTGTTGCCTTGTGCTAGATAACACACTGAAATAGCAAGGCAGGGTTCCTATGATGCCAGTGCTTTAGAAATGCAATGGTGCCTCATGATTTTTTTTTTTTTTTTTGCCTGAGTCTCACTATCTCACCTGGGCTGGAAATGCAGTGACTACTCACAGTCTATTCCCAATGCTGATTGGCTTGGAAGTTCAGCCTGCTCTATTTCTGATATGGTTCAGCTTATCCATCCTTAGGCAGCCAGGTGGCCCTCCTCTGAGGGCTCACTGTATTAATGCTGGACTTAGAGTGGATGCTTGATTAGATTAATACACCGTAGCTTAGAACCCCTGAACTCAAGAGATCCACTGGTCTCAACCTTCTGCAGTAGCAGAGATTTTGGGCACATCCTGCCATACCTGGTCCTCATTATATTAAAAAAATTTCACTGTGCTGCTCATGTTCCATGAATCATTTGAATATGTTCGAGTTCCGAAAGAAAAGAGCAAACTGTGTCAAAGAAAGTCTTCTTAAATAATATTAAGGACATCTAACATCTGCCTTTCAGTACTGAGACCAAATAGCAAAAATGTCTTCCTCATGGAATATACCATAATGTAGCCTTGATTATTAGGCAGCTAGGTGGCATGGTGGATAGCGTGTGGGGCCTGGAGTCAGGAAGACTCATCTTCCTGGGTTCAAATCTGGTCCCAGACACTTACTAGCTGTGTGACCGTGGTCACACAGTAGCTGTGTGACCCTGGGCAAGTCTCTCAAGTTTATTTGCCTCAGTATCTTTGCGGAGAAAATCCCAAATGGAGTCATGAAGAGTTAGACACGGCTAAAAAACTGAACAACAAAAGCCTGATTATTAAGTTCAGTTTCTCTTGGGGATATATAAAATAATACAAAATCTGGATAAGACACTGCCCTTGCCTTCATTCAGTATGGTAAAGAAATATGACATACAGCTATTATACAAAATAACACACGAGTACATAAGCAGTATGGGAGATCTGGGAAGAGCAGGGAAGGTCATTACAAAATAGAGGAATCAGGGAAGGCTTTCTGGAGAAGGTGGAATTTGAGTTGGGCTTTATAGGATGAGTAAGAATAAAACAGATTAGGGGAGGAAGAATCTCAAATATACCCTATTGGGGGAATGAAAGGAGTGTGTGTGAAGGTTGTAGTATCCTCTGGAGAAAGCTATGTTTCAGCTAATTCAAGGAGATGAAAGGAATGTTGGAGGAAAAAATCTGAAGTTGTTAAGGGGAGTTTGTTGAATAGAGAGTTAAATTGTATTCAAAATAGCCCAGGGGAATGGGCTAAAAGAGGAATGAACTGGGTTGGAGTGTGTCTGAAGAGGAGGAGCGCTGATCCAAATAGCGATGAAGGTTCAAAAGATAGTAGAAACCAATTGTGGTTGGGTCATTTCAGTTATGTCGGACTCTTTGTGAGCGTATTTTAGAGTTTTCTTGGCAAAGATACTGGAGTGGTTTGCCATTTCCTTCTCCAGCTCATTTTATAGATGAGGAACTGAGGCAAACAGGGTTAAGTGAATTGCCTAGGGTAACACAGCTAGTTAGTGTCTGAGGCCAGATTTGAACTCATGAAAATGAATCTTCCTGATTTCAAGCCCAGTGCTCTGTCTACTGCGCCACCTAGCTGCCCAGTAGAAGCAAGTAGGTTGCATCCAACTTGGTGATACCAGATGGCTAGGATTGGAGAATCAAAATGATGATGGATAGACTGGCATAGTATGTTGACAGTACTAATTTGCATAATTAGCCAGTCCAGAGTTCTAAGTGGATTATTTGAAGAACAACAAGTGTTATCTCAATAGCAGAGTGACACGTCTGTGGGTAATTCTGCTGTCCTAAAATGAGAATATTTGCTTACAGAAAGAACTGTCCATGAGATCCACTGATTTGGGGTTGGGGATTGTCTGTTCATTAATTTGTTCATTCTTAAATCTTGCTTGAATCTTATGTGTTTATTGAAGCAGATATAGAAACTTTACTTAATAATTATTTGTCAGTTTGTTGTAATACATACTATATTCCTTTTATTTATTTCATCCATAATTTATCCTACAATTTGGACTTTTAACTAATTCAAATGAGTTTATCATTGGTTTCCATTTTCCTTTACTTTCAAGCATTCCAGGTAGTCTCTTGCTCCCACCTTTGTAGTAAAGGAGAATTAAAATGAGGTTTTAAAGTTGTAGTCATTTATTTTGACCTGATGCTTTCTTCATTTCCTCAGTTTCCACTGAGATGTTATCTCACACAAATGATTTTTTTCTTTTATTACTCCATGACAGATGTCTCCCTGATTTCTCTACCTTCCCTTATGGCTATTAACAAGTACTTTATTAGAAATCACTTGAAAAAAAAAAGAAATCACTTGGGACATTTGATATTGTTTGGCAGAAGTCTGCTGGTTTTTAACTGTGAGGAATCTCTCTCATTATTCTGATTTCCATCAGAGACAGACCAGATGTTTAAAAAAGTTGATTTATTTTAAATCTTTAAAGCAGTATCCATAATGAATCTGCTGGTTTATTGTTGTCTGGACTGGATACGCAATTCCTATAGATGCAAGATAGCAAACACTCTGAGTGACCCCTTTTTTAGTTTTTGTTTTACTAGCTAAATCATCCACTGTATTGTTTTGTTTCTATTTTTAGACTGAATAGAGACATGTGACAGACAGATGGTTGCATCAGATGCTAATCTAAAGAGATATTAAATAGTATCCTGGGATCAAAATATTAACTAATATCAAACAATTCATGGGTGATATACTTTGATTTAGGGGAGAGAGATTACAATTTTTTCATTCATTGTTATATTCTAAGTGTCTGCAATATAGGACTTATATTATAGCCCAGATTGCTGCTTTCTTAAATAAGTTATTGGGTAGATGAAGCCAGCTTGTACAATCAGTTCTTTATAAATTTGGATTTGGTATTAACCTTCTATCATATTGTTATTCGTGTTTGTATTAAAGTAAAAATTTACTCTTAAAATGGTTAAAATAAGTTATGCATACTACCACTACAATTATAAATCATTTACTCTTTCATTAATCAGCACCAAGAGTTTAGGAACACTATAATTATAATTATTTTAAAATAAATTTTAAATTAGTAAGACCAACTTCACATGATTATGAGGACTGAAGGTCTAAAATGCCCTGCTGTGCTCGAAGAGGATCTCATGTGATTATTGTATTCCAGTCATTTTATAAAGTGACTTTGACCAAAAAAAGCCTTTATAGCCTACTGTATGGACTAAATGAGATCAGAACCATTGATCCAAAGAGGACAGTTCTCACCATATGTCTCCATCCAAGTAATCTACATGAATTAAACACTATTCTAGAATTTGTCTATCATTGCTAAACTTCACAAAGATCTCACTTATGAATATGGGGTTAGGAAAAAAGCAAAAGAAAAAGAGCAAGAAAGGAAAAATCTTAACTCCTTGAGAGCCAGAAATTGTTGGGATGAGAAGTGTGAACATGCTTTTAAGGATCTGTTCAACTGCCTCTTCTATGCACAGGTGCACCAAAGCAGGTCATTTGGGCTGCACCCTGACTCAAGCCTATAAGGCTTAGGAGCAGTCACATACCAAGAGACTGATGAACACTAGAAACTGAATTTTCTGGAAAGAACTTGATGACAGTGAGATTCATTATCTATATCTATTAGAGATCTATCTAATCTATTACTGCTTTGAAGTAAGCTAGGACTGAGAATCAGTTCTGAGACTGTATGTATGGAACATAATTTCAGTAATTTGCTATATTACATTTTGTTCAGTGCTAACTTGGACACTTTCTGTCAGGTGTGGGCCAAGGCACTAACCATCTCCTAGGTTAGCATTCACCAGGGGTCAGGGAATACAATGTGGGTGCAGTTGCCCTATCTCATGGGCCACATGAATTTGAAGATACGGGGATAGCCATAGAAAGGGTGATGTATGATATACCAAAGGATGGACCTTTATCATAAGAAGGTACATCTGAGAATCAGGAACTTCCAAATTCAAGTATGCATCACTTTTATGATATGTTTATGATCTTTTTCCTTCCAAAGAGCTGGATTCTTCCTCTATCACTGACTCACTATTAATTTCCAGAAATGACTCTGAACTGGCTTCCTTGCAATTTAAAGGGCATCAGGGGATGTGACTGATAATTCATCCAGCCAATGACAACTGCCCTTATAATTCCATAAAGTTTGTCTGAGCAGCTTCAGATCTTCTAAAGGAGCAAAAATATGTAAAGGCTTTTCAATGAGTGCTTTATAAGCAGGAAACAGGTCATTCCAAGTTTTGTACCCGTTACAGCACTCAAAGGGTGAGCCTCTCAAGGTTTCATGCACTTTACAGTCTGCTCATGCAGATACTCAAAGTCTGAAAGGGTTCGTGAAACCTTAACATCTTATTATTCTGTTACTTGAGGAACCAAATCAATCAGGAATTGATTGCCTGATCCATGTCCTTGCTACACTGTTGCTTCCATCTCCAGGCTCTCTGTAGATTTCTTCTATTCCTCAAGTGTCTCCACAGATGGAATATTAGTCTGGAAAAAGGCTGTTTTGGGGTTTAGTCTTCCCCAGCTGTACGAATAGAGGTTACCTTAGAGTCAGGATAGACTTATTTGAATTATCTGAACCTCTGGAAGGTAGCAATGCTTATATTCCTCTTCAATGGAGTCAGAAACACTTTCTGGTAAAGTTGATGTCTTGTCTCCTCTTTCTCCCCTTTGTTGCTGACCTAGAGACCTTTAGTTCCCATTTCAAGTGTTTGAGAGGTGTGTCACGTCTCATTTGTTGTTTCAGCCTTTTGGCCTTATAGTCAGAGTCAACTTGAAGCACAGAGCTTTTTGTCATTAGCTGGGTATAGACTTTTTAAAAGACTTATTACATCCATCTCTCTCTGCTTTCTAGCACATTACCTTGCGTATATCAGGTGCTTGATAAACTCTTGTTGAATAGAATTAGTTAATCTGTATAGTTTTTCCAGGTCCTAGTCATTCCTCTCTTGCACTATTCCCTCTGCTCCTCTGGGCTGTTAACTTAAGGAAGATTTTACTCTCCTTATCAAAGTGTTCTTCCAACCTACTGGAGCCAATTTAGCAATTTCCTATTCCTTAAAAATGCAGAGATAAAAATAAGTCTTCATACCCTACTGTAAAATCCTCCTCCAGAGGCTTATTCATCTTTTCTTCAGACATTTTGACTGTCCCTTTCACTCAGAAATATGATCTATCTTCCAGAACACCTTCTAAAATCACCCCCCCCCCCGCAAAAAAAAATCATCCCCAGATCCTGGCAAATCACTCAGTTCTCTCTCTTCCATCATTTAAATAGATCTTGGAATCCTAAACATTCTTTGAATGTCTCCTTGACTATAGAAGAGACAATCACAATTTCTTTCAGAACCAACTTTGTCTAAACAAGAAATCATAAATATTCTCATTTATACATATTGTGAATACTTTAAAGTATTTCTTTAATACTTATTCATTTGTTTGTTCACCAAGTTGAATTCATCTTGTCTTATGTCTGTATGCTCTTTGGGTGCAAGAATAAGGCAACATAAGTTCCCTTTTAGGACTTATTGTAGCATTTTCTGACAATTGCTTAATAAATATCTTGAATGCATCATCAAGGCTAAATCAGAATAGCTTGAGGATACTTTGTAGGTCATCAAACCTCTTTAATATTCAGCTTATTTTGACTACATGTAACAATTTTGAAAATATTCTAGAACTTTCCCCCAAAAAATTGTTGAAGTATTATCTCAAGAAAATTGTTTGGTTTATTAGAAATCATACCAAAATGATAACATGGACAGACTGAAAATTCTTCCTAAGTTTAGAGTTTTGCTTAGAGAGGCACTGGGTGGATGGCTATTGTTTTTGGACTGCTCTCTAGAAACAAACTGTTCCATTTCAAAGTTACACTCAGTGAATAAAACATGCTTGTGAAAAAAAAACAACACAAAATAAACTTTGCTTTGTTCTTTATTTGAGTTACGTTGTATTACACTTCGGTGCTTTTTATATGTTACCCTAGGGGTACTTTTATTTGCATTCCTGGGTATCTCATTAATTTTGTCTGTTGATAGAATTGTTGATTTTCACCTATAACCTTGAAGCTAATGAGGTGTAGTAATAAGTTAGAAACGTGGTTTTCCTCAACGTGTCAAGCATGCTAATAACAATCATTACATATCCATTTGTACATCTACCGTTCCCATTAACTTATCAAGTTAGTAGTGAGCTAAATTTCTCCCCAGCCAGTTATGTGAAGTATAACTCTTTATCAGGTAGCACAAAAGACTAGGTAAAGAGGCCATTTTCTCACTCAATTCTTATTAAGCCTTAATCACTGAATGGGCATTGCCTCAGTCAAAATGAGACCTGTTAAAGACCTTACCTTGAAAAGGCCACGGTCCCCCACTGTATCCTGGGCCATATCCAGTTTGTACTGATCTCTATCTGGCCACTGGACCCAGATGGCTCCAGAGGAGAGAGTGAGGCTGGTGACTTTGTCCAACCCTCCTTCACTTAAATCCAATTTACTTACGTGTCATGGCATCACTTCCTGATGTCATGGTCTTCGTCAAGAACAAAGGACAAACAGTAAGCAAAAGAAAAGAACTCTCTTCTTCATTATGGTTGGGTCACCTCTGTCCACCTTGGATATATTTTCATGAGTTCAGAGATAGAACTTCCAGAGACTGGTGATGTCACATATGACATTCCCAGTGCAGTAGAGTTGAGGTCACCTAAAAGAACCACTGCTTTGCTATCTATCCTTATCTCTTTGAAAAAGTCTGTGCTGTCTCACAGGTCATTGAACATATATCTAAATATCCTTTAAGGTAATTTGACCAACCCCTCAATACTAATTTCCTGAACAGAAAACAACGTGAAATGCCACTAGATATCATGGGGGGAGGGGAGTTGGAAGAGAAAACACAGCATTAGTTATTTGTGTATATGTTTATTCTATACTAGATTGAGAGTTCCCTTACGACAGGGACCCTGTTTTATTGAATCTTTAGATCTATCCTGGAATTATCATATAGTTGGTGCTTAAGAGACATTTGTTGCAGTTGAAGTAATTAGCAGAAATAGCCCTGACCCTGTAGAAGTAGTTATACTAGACACGTTGGAGTAGGGTGGGTAGTGTCACTATGGATGTTTATAGATTTAGCAGAAATGGAAATAACTACAGAGATCCATGTCTAGTTGTTAAGGAAGAAAGGAAGTACTTCATAGAAGAAACTGAGCTCCCTATTAAAAAAAAAATTAATGGGCCTGACTGAGGACCATGAAGATCTGTGCCTCAGTTTCCTCATCTGTATAATGGTTGGACTTGATGGCCTCTAAAAGCCTTTCCAGCACTAAGTATATGATCCTACATTCAGTGTTGATAAGAATGTAAACAATCTGGACAAATTGAGCAGCATAAATTTTTTTTTCCTGAACCTGTGATTTTATTTATGTAGGGAACTCCTGATTAGATAACCTTCTCTACCAATAAAAATTGGCTGTGGTTCTACAACTTATTGATTTAGGGAGTTGCCAGGTCACTGAGAGGTTAAGTGACTTGCCAATGGTCACACAGTCAGGCAGTCAATCTATGTCAGAGGCAGAAATTGAACCCAGGTTTTCCCAATTCAAAGGCCAGTATTCTTGTCCTCTTTGCTACTGATAGCTCTTAGTGTAAAACATGCATGAGAAAATTATAGGTGAAAAACTTTTGAATGTTTTTAATATGTGAAATCCCTAGGTATCTCTAGTGACCTCAATATAAACTAAGTTTTTTTCTTATAGCTATGGCAATGATACTACAGCTTCACATTGTCTTTTTTTCCCCAGCTATTTCAGGGAGCCTATTAGTGCTTATTATTAATGAAAGTCAGTAAAGCTCAGAGCCCTCAGATTAGGGAAGATATTTATTTTCTTTCCCTAAACAGTGGGCAGAGATTAACCTCTGTGCCCTATAGTATACTCAGTAAAATCTGTCACTAAATTTCACCACCCCATTCCCATCCACACCCTCTTTAACAAACATGATTCAATAAAAAAAAATTAGCTTATCTTAATCTCCAGATAAAACCTATGGTCAGAGTTCAAATGGCAAGTAAATAGGACTTAAAAGAACAGAAAAACTCCCTGAAGATAGTAATGCTATTTGCCAGGCAGTGATAAGGCTGAGGAGAGAGAACAGAGAGTGGATAAATCCACCAGGTACCGGAAGTACCATTTGGTAGACACAGGCATGTTCTGCATGAGCAGATCATTCTGTAAGTAGATCACTGAGGGAAGAAAGGCTCCAGCTGCAAATGCTTATGGTCAGTCTGGGGTAAAAAACATCTTCCCTTTGAGGTTACTGACCACTTCCTGAGTGAGCTCCTCTGTACTGCACACCTCCTTTTTACAACTCACTTTCAAGGTGGCCTGGCTCCCTCTGGCCTATGCTAATCATTCAGCCTTTTTGTTTTAGTCTAGGAAAACTTTACAATTGATTCTCAGTATTTGTGATAGTTAAGTTCTATAAAGTCACCAAAAACGCTGAACTGGCAAATATTGAATCTTTGCTCCTAGGGGAAATTCAGGCCTCTCATTACAATATTCACTTCAGCATTTTCTGGAGTGGCCTCATGCAAAAGTCAGAGAATTTCCTCTTCTTTTCTCTAGCTGTACCATATTGTTCATTCATTCACACTGAACTCACAGCTAACTGCACTATAACTCATGCCTGAGCAAAATTTATCTAACACCACATATTTTCTCTATAAGGCACATCACAGACTTGTGCTTAGGAACATCAGACAGTGCTTGAGCACTGTGTTTGGGGGCCATTTTAAACAGGGAAATCACCAAAAAAAGCACAAAAATGTGAAAAATGTGGCACTAAATAGACTGCAGAAAGGATATTTTTATAAGATAAAAGCTATACAAGAAGGCAGAATTCCTTTATTCAACTTCAGCTGGGAACATGCACAACTCAAATTTTTCCACTGTTCTGCACATATCCAACAAGTGCCTACAAAAGCACCATGAACTTTGATTTGGGGGTTACAAATAAATTTTAGTGAGTAGGTGAATTTGCAAATATGGAATCTACAGATAATGAAGATCAAGTGTACTTCCCAGCAGCACATGCAACCAACACAGGGTTACGTGTGGATATCTTTAAGCAAAGTTTCTGCGTACTATTCCACCTATGTTATAATGCTATTATATTATTATAATACTCTGCCTTTATTATAATTGGCAGCTAGGCAACGCAACAGGTAGAGCAGTGGGCCTGGAGTCAAGAAGACCTGAGTTCATAGCCGGCCTCAGACCCTTATTAGTTGTGTTAACATTGGACAAGTCACTTAACTGCTGTTTGCCTGAGTTTCCTCAATTGTAAAATAGGGATAATAATAGCACTTCACAGAGATCTTGTGAGTATCAAATAGATGATATTTGTAAAGTGCTTAGCACAGTGCCTGACATAAAGTAAACACTTTATAAATGTTAGTTATTATTATGTAAAATATTTAATTGTGAAATATGAGTTCTAAACAAGAAGCAATTTTTTCAGACTCAGACTAGTATAGCTCATGTTCTGAGGCTGCTATCTCAAATCTCCCACTGATCAGTGAGGATAACTCCCAGAGTATTTGTAACCCTGGCATCCCTTCAGGGCTCTCGGGGCAGCTCTGACGGGTGTGAGGGATATCTTTTCTAGTTCTACACCTCCTGAGCCCCTGGTGATGTTTCCCGCCATGGTTATGAATGAATATCATTTAATCATCCAGCTCCATTGAGTTTTTAGAAAGTAATATTTAGTTAGGTGGCACAGTGGATAGAGTTCCAGGCCTGGAGTCCGGAAGACTCATCTTTGTGAGTTCAAATCTGGCATCAAACACTTACTAGCTGTGTGACCCTGGTCAAGTTACTTAACCCTGTTTGCCTCAGTTTCCTCATCTGTAAAATGAGCTGGAGAAGGAAATGGCAAATCCCTCTAGTATCTCTTCTAAGAAAACCCCAAATGGGGTCATGAAGTGTCAGACACAACTAAAAAATGACTGAACAACAAAAACCGTAAGAACAGCTGTCTAAAACATTTTCCCTAGTCTGTGCCACTCTCCCACAAACACACGCAGAGTCCAGGGAAAGTGGTCTGAAACTTAGAAGGTACAGAGAGAGCGAGTGGCCAACAGGTAACAAACGTCCTAGTTGCTGAAAGTCCTTTTCTCTCTTTTGTGGGGTGCTGCAGAAGTTCCCCATAGAAATGGCACAACTTCTTTGCTGGGCCCTTGGTCTGAGAGCTGTGTATCTGTCCAGTCTGTCCTTGTCTCCTGCTGCCACCTGCTACTGTTTTGGGTGGAGGAGGGAGACTCTGTCAGGATGCCAGTAGAAAGATGGGAAACCCAAAATCCTTTAAACCCTTTATGGTTCTCCTCCAGCCAATGGATGAGGGGATACCAAGTCAAACCCTGAAATGACCAAAGAGTCACAGAGGTTGTATAACCACCATTAACTCTGAAAAATACCAAAGAGTTCACAGAGGTAATATCCCAACTGTTAACTCTGAAAAATAAAATAAAATAATAGATAAATGAAATAAAAATAAAATAAAATAAAACCAAAGAGATAACAACGATTATAAGCAAAAAGCATTTTTTATTCTGTTTGAGGAGGGAAACTAGACAAGCATGCCAGGGTCTGCTCTGATACTGAGGAGACCCACTGTAGTGAGGTTGACTGAGCCTTATACATATACTAGCGACTACGCAGTGAGCCGTAGCCGTGACAACGAGGAGTAACAGCAACAATGAGGCAAGTTAGATCCAAAGCAGGGCTTCGTGACCAGAAAGTGGTCTGGACAAGTTGGTGTTTGTCCGAGCTCAGAGACCACCTGGGGCTGGTGTAAAACAAGTCTGGGATTTTGCTGCAGTAGAGTTCATCCAGAGGGTGAGCGCAAAAGATTTTTACACCAAGCTCAGGGCACAGCCTGATCACTGGGCCTTAACTCCACAAAACAGGGAGTCTCCTAATAGCAAAAAGAAAGGGGTGGTCTTGGCATGGGGATCCTGACATCTTCTACCACCCAAATGATTCCTTCTCAGAAGGCTTAGCTAGAAAACTCTTCTTATTTGAATTTTTCTGGAATCCAAATCTCTTAGTTTTGCACTAGTTTTCTATTGTATTGAAGATTTCATACAATTCAAACCCTCCTCCTGTGCAAGTGACTGCAATTATCTACTGGGTCTCAGAGACATCTAAATATACTAAGGCCTTTTCACACTTAGAATGCTTTTGATTGATTTGATTCACCTGATTAACTACCTGGACTGTAGCATAATATCACTTACTTTAGGTAGGGTGGGGTAATTTGATTAATTAATCAATTGACTGCATCTTTATGCTAATAACAAGCAGAGGAAAAGGCCTGGAGACACAGGGTCAAAAAACATTTGAGGAGAGGGAGAAGAGACTAATACAAGAGAACATTTGAAAGCCTGCTGAACGAAATGCCAGGTGCTGGAACAAGATACATTGCATATCAACAATAGAGATGGCGTAAAATAAGCCCAACAATGTTTCTGTCTCCACTAAAAATGATAAGTGAATGTGACATGAAAGCTTTTACTCACTCTGTTCTGCAGGTCCCCAATGACCACCTCACTGTCAAAACTGAGGACATTATTCCATCATGATCTCTAGTTCTCATTTACTCTCTTTTTTTATTTTTAAATTTTATTTTTATTTTCAGTTCCGAATTTTCTTCTGCTCTCTAAGCTGCTCCTCCATCCATTGAGAAGGCAGCAAAATGCTATACCCTTTAATGAAGTCATGCAGAACACTCTTCTGTATTAACCATGTGGGGGTGGAGCAAGAAATATAAAGGGGGGAAATATGCTTCATTTTGTACTCTTGAGTCCATCAATTCTTAATGTGGAGATGGATAACATTTTATGTCATTAGTCTTTTAGAGTTGCCATGGATCATTGTTTTGATCAAAGTTATTAAGACTTTCACAGTTTACAATACGAGCTTTACAATATTGTTCGTACTATGTGCATTGTTCTCCTGGTTCTGTTCACTTTGTATCAGTTTATACAAGCCTTCCGTGGCTTTTCTGAAACCTTTTTTTCACCATTTCTTATAGCAGAATAATATATTCCATCACAATCATATACCATAACTTGTTCAGCCATTCTCCAGTTAATGGGCATCCCCTCAGTTTCCAATTCTTTGCCACCATGAAAAGAGCTACTATGAATTTTTTTGTCATATGGGTCCTTTCCTTTTTCTTGGATCTCCTTGGAATACAGACCTAGTAGCAAAGGTGTATACACAGTTTCATAGCCCTGTGGTTCCCACTTACTTTCCATTCCAGCAGTGGCCATATGTATGGAGTTATCTGACTGAAGAGGCTCCAACTTCCTGTGGTCATGACCATTCTTTCCCACCTCTAACTTTTCCTTTTCTTTGTCACCACTTTCCATTCCATCACTTGAAGAGGAAGCAGAAGGATGGGGCTCTTTAACCTTCTAAAAATAGCAACTTGTAGGACACTGAAAGCCACTGCCTCTAAAGTAAACTCCCTCCTCGTTGCTACTTAGCAGACCTCTTCCTCTCATTATACTGTGGGCTCAGTTGTACCCAGGGGAATGCAGGGCAGTCTGGATTCATTGTGATCCCTGCTTTTGCAGAGTTTAATAGTATGCTATTAGTAACACACACACACACACACACACACACACACAACCAACTTTGATGTGTCTTGAGCACCTAGCTGTTAGGAACCCCTAGAGTTTGGCAAGAGGATCTCCTGCCTATAGCATCTCTTTCAACTGCCTTTTGAATAAAGGAAACAAACATTAGTTATACATTAGGTTAACCAAAGTTTTATCTTAATTCAGGCTTTTAGAGACTAAATAGACGGAAGAACAAAATAGACTATAAAGAACAGAGAGAAATCTTGAAATGGATACATGCCCTCCTGGGAGGGAGAGGAAAGAGGGAAGATAAGGAGTATCACCATCCTTGTTCTCAGAAAACAGAGACAGCTACCCAACCATTCTGCCTTAGCTCCTGGTTACAGTGTTTTCTTTTCATCTCATCCCTCACTGGAGCAGTAGCAGCAGCAACAGCAACCTCCCGTCCTCTCTTCTCCCACAAGTGGTCCCCACAGGTGAAGTTGCTGGGTATGGAGGCTGTGTCATAATGATTGAAGCTGCTTAGGTGAGGAAGTTCCAGCATGCCCCTTTCCTCCTTAAATCTCTTTCTGGTGCTGAAGTTAGGCACTCCCAGAGTTCCTCATGACCACCCCTCGGTGTGTGCACACATTTTTCTGAAACATTGTCTTTCATGAGCCATCTCCTGCTCTTCCCCTCTCCCTTGGGAAGAAGAGGTGCTAAGCTTTCTTTTCTTTTATGGTTTAATTTTGTTGGAAATTCAATTTTATTTAATTTTGAGTTCTGTGTTTTCTCCCTCTCCCTCTTTCCTCCCCTACCCTTTGAGAAGGCAAGAAAAACAAGACCCATTACAAACAAATATAATCTTGCAAAAGAAATTCCTGCATTAGCCATGTCCATAAAAGCAAGCAAGAAAGAAAAAGAAAATATACTTCAATTTATACTTTCAGTTTATTTGTTCTCCATCTGAAGGTGGGTCACATGTTTTATCATGAATCCTTTGGAACTGTGGTGGGCCACTGTGCTGATCAGCTTCTAAGTATGTCAAAATTGATTGTCTGTATGGTATTGCTGTTATTCTATGAATTGTTCTCATGGTTCTGCTCATTTAATTTTACACCAGTCTTCTGAAACTTTTCTGAAACCCTCCTCTTCATATGTCTTATAGTGTACTTGTTTAGCCATTCCCCAATTGATGGGCATCCCTTCAATTTCCAATTCTTTGCTACCACAAAAAAAAAAAACCAAACTACTATAAAAATTTTTTTTTTGTACATAAGGGTCCTTTTCCTCTCTCTTTGATCCCTTTGGGATATAGATCTAGAAGTAGTATTGCTGTGATAAGGGTATGTACAGTTTAACAGCTTTTTTAGGCATAGGTCCAAATTGCTTTTCCAGAATGGTTGGACTTGTTTACAGCTCCACCAAGAATGCATTAGTGTACCTGTTTTTCCATAGCCCCTCTAGCATTTGTCATTTTTCTTTTGTCATCTTAGCCAGTCTGAGATGTTATGAGGTGGTACCTCAGAATTGTTTAAATTTGCATTTCCCTAATTATTAGTGATTTAGAGCATTTTTTCATAGAGATATTGATAGCAAGGTACTATACTTTCAAGATGTAGTCCCACAACTTTACAGTATCTAAGTACATAAACATTGTTAAAACCTTGGTTATACCAATGTTGGCCTTGTTATCTAAATACAAAAAGGTAAACTTAGATTATATAAAGATTAGGAAAACAGAATGATCAAGTGGAAAGACAACTGTCTGGGAGTCAAAAGACTGATGTTCAACTCCAGTTCTTCCATTAAGTAGATGCCCTGAGCTATGCAAAGTAATTTAACCTTTCTGTACTTTGATTTCCTCTGCAGTAAAATGCAGGGAAATGGATTAGCAAGCATTGTGCTGGCTAATAAATGTATGCAGGAAAAAAAGAATATATGCAGGACACACTTTTTGAAGTTTAATCTTTGTTATTAAAATTTTCTCCATCTCTTTCTTAAGGCCAGACAACAAAATAATAAATCAAACTCTGATTTGTAGCTTTTGCCGATTTCTGAGGTATAAATGCTCACATTGAAAATTTGACAATGAACTAGGTTAGAACTGGTTCCAGCACACCACAGGCTCTAAATCTTAGGATTCTATAAACACCAGAATAGAATATAAATGCCAACAACAGAAACCCAGCAGAGAAAAAACTGACTACAGGATTTGTTTTGTTTTGTTTTGTTTTTTATGTTGAAATACCCTAGGAATAGTTAGTATAATTAGTGGAAGAACATCTAAATTATAATAACATTTGTTTCACTGACTCTTCCTGCCGGTGTAGAGGAGTCAGCCTACTCCCTGGGAGTGGAGGTCCCAGGAAAAGGAGCTGGTACTACATCAGGAGCAGAGAAAAAGCCAGGGTAGACTGGAGTAGGACTCTAGGGGCAGTTTTTTCATCTGCTACTGCATTTACTTTGGCTTTAAGAGACAAAATTATTCCAGCTTCAAGAAAAGGCTCTGAGTGTGAAGAAAGAAACAAAATTTTGCTAGAAAGAGAGCTCGACATTCCAAGTTACTTGACCTTAAAGATGTTGATGGTAAAATTCTTTTTTGAAGAGATGGAGTGTGGTGAGGAATTACTAGTTCAAAATGAATATGAAAAAGGTTTTCACCACCTGACAAACCCTATTTGCTATTTGTAGGCAGCTACAGCATTTGCTGCAAATTTTATAGTAAACTCTCGCCACCACTGTGCCATATGCTTCTTACTGAACTACCAACAATTATCTAGATTATTGTAAAGGTGTAGAACTTGACTGAAGATGATATGCAATGAGAAAGATGTCAACATAATAATATCTTAATAAAAATTTTAAAAAATCTTAGCCTGGCAATGGAGGGGAGAGGCCGGGTTGGTAGGGGAAAGGGGAAGGCAGACTATGTGCCACACTGAAATCTATCAAAGATTTTAAATTTGAGTTGGCAGATTTGCCTGGATTTTAAAAAAATACTCATTCTGATGAGAAGTATATTTTGGTTAAAAATTCATTTTATAAATATTATGTGAATTGTAACATTTAAAAATGTTTGAGAGACAATTTCTGGGTAATTTAATCATTTTATTAAGAAGGCCAGCAGATTAGTAATAAAAGGATGGTCATTTGGCTATCTCTCTTAGACCAAAGACAATCAAGCGAGGGCGGACTCAGTGTATATACCCTTCAAAACAGTAGGTAGTCCATCAAACTGAACTCGAACTCAAACTTGAACTACTGCCAAGCATTCAAACTCTACTTCAGAGCACAACTCTGATGGGCAGGCTATGTTGTCAAATGCCAAATGTACACTTGCCAAAAAGATTATTTTATGGAGAACTCACACAGGACAAGTGTTCACACAGTGGTCAGAAGAAGTGCTACAAGGACCCTCTCAAGGTCTCTCTTAAGAACTTTGAAATGTGTGACATGGGAGACACTGGCACAGGACCACTCAACATGGCGTGCCCTCATCAGAGAAGGTGCAGTGCTCTATCAGCACAGCAGAATTGAAGTAGCTCAAGAGAAACGCGAGATGCGCAGATTTAGAGAATCCACCCCAAGTGTTCACACAGACTATTTGTGCCCGACCTGTGGTAGAGCATCCGACCTTGTATTGGTCTGATCAGCCACAGTCAGACACACTGCAACTTGACTCTAGCATAGCAATGTCATTTTGGTCCTCTTCCAGAAGGAGGAACAACCAACCACCAAACAGCAATCAAATTTAATTGGTTAATGTGATTGATGGTGGGCTATATTAAAATGAAGGGTCAGTATCTCTTGGATAGGGAAAGTATCTCTATACTAGACTACCAATTGCTTTTGGTTATCAATTCAAAGAATTTTGACCCCACCAAAGCCTGAGCAGAACTCAATGGGCTTCTCCTCCTTAGATTAAATTCCTTGTAAGGTTGGGTGGGGTCTGACCAAGATCAATGAGTCTATGCAATCTCAGTATCAGTAATGTCCTTCAAGGAAAACTGGACTTAAAGTCAGGACTTTGGAAGAAAGGAGGGAGAAGCTCTGAATCTCTCCAAGATATTGGTTATTAATAATCATTTCTCACAGAATTTTCTAAATATCACTAATTTCATTTATTACGAAGATATACATTTGTAATTACTAAGATATACATGACACCACTATATGTTAAAATACCTAGTGTTTTTTTTAAAAAAAAAAACAATTTAAGGGAATAAAAGGCAATTCTGAGCTTTGTGTAAAAAAAAATTAATAGTACTTTTAAAACTCCACAAAATGATTTCTTTCACTGAATTGGACGTAATTCAAGAATGGATTTTTATCTGCAAAGTACTATGTTTAAATCTTATTTTCTATATTTCCAAATGTATAATAAAATTGAATACTTCATGAAAATATGCCATTATGCATAATAAATGCCACAGCCAATGGTACTTAATAATGATCACTTAAATTTATTTTTGCATGTTCCCTGAGGTGCTTTGTAAATTTAAACCATTCTTCTTGAACTCAGGAAGTAATGTACCTAGTAGACATTCCAAAAAGCCTTGTAAGCCATGTTTATTTGAAGTTTAACTCCTTGAAAAATGCTGCTAATGACAGACAGGCATAGTTCAAAGAGATATATCTATCTGCTCCTTTAACTTTTCAAGTAACAGCTGAGCAGCTGAAGCTATATAGCTGCTTGAAAAGCACTATTACATATAGTAAAGAAGGCAGTACAGATGGATCAAGAAAGGATAATTTGTTGAAAATGAAATTTTAGGGATAACGCATGACCAGACTTACACAAATCAGGTTCAATCTTGGGACTGCCCCCCAAATCAATAACTTTTACTCTCATGAAGCCCCCATCCAGAGTTCCCATTGGGAACTCTACAAATATAGCTTGAATATAGCTTGTGGCTAGGTATCCACAGATGTGGATGTTAAGGGGTCCCTGGATCTTACATTAGCACTTAAGCTAATATCAGGTACAGAACAGCCTTTACTCTACCCCAAAGAAAATTCTAAAAACTTGTGAAGGACTTGCAGTAGCCCATAAATAATCAAAACAATTCTTTTCTTTTCAATGAGTCCCACTTTCCTCGGATTATTAAAATCCTTCACATTCATCGCTCTACTCTGTGGAATGGAAACACAATTGTGGTTGCCACCATATAACCTCCCGACATCCCCGTAACTCTCGTTTTCTAAGGGCCCTATATAGCCTCCTGGGCTTGTAACACTGACTTGTTTATAGACCTCCCCTTGAATGGAAATTCATTTGGGTTTACTAAAGAGACAATTTCCTCCTCTTCAGACCTACACTGTCCAAATAACTTTAGGTAATTCATCCTCCATAGTGTGGCTGTAGTCCCTTGCCACTACTGTGTTTTAGGGATCATGTGCATGATCCTCTTCTCAAGAGGTTATCAATTGGTTTTTTTGGTTTTTTGTTTTTGTTTTTGTTTTTTAGGCAATTGGGGTTAAGTGACCTACCCAGGGTCACACAGCCAGTAAGTGTCAAGTGTTTGGTCTGAGGCTGGATTTGAACTCAGGTCCTCCTGACTTCAGGGCCAGTGCTCTATCCACTGCGCCACCTGAGGCTATCAATTGTTCAGGAATTCTCAGGAACTTCCTGTCCTCTGATAGAATCTGGATTTTAGAACTCTCATACTTAAGGTTGCTGTGGTTTTGTCTTTCGTTCTCAAGAGGACCATGACATCAGGAAGATGATGCCATGACTTGCAAGTAAATTGGATTTAAGTGAAGGAGAGCTGTGCAAAGTCACCAGCCTCACTTTCTCCTCTGGAGCCATCTGGGTCCAAGGACCAGATACAGATCAGGACAACTAGAGATGGCCTACCTAAGGTTGCTAGAAAGGAAACTGAAGAGGTTGGCACTGCCCAGGAAATCCCCTTCTTTTTTTGAAGACTAGATTCCAAGATCACGCTACCCAGGGAATCTCTTCTTCTTCTCCACCCCTACCCCCCAGTTCAGGAGGCTGGAGTTCAGGTAGTTGACATTGTCCAGAAACTCCCTCTTTCTGAGTAAGAACCTCTTACTGAGGTTCAGGAATTCTCAAGGCTCAAGGCTCTTCAAGAAAGCAGGAGTCAAGGCATTCCTGCCACTTGGATGAAGTGGTTTCCCTAAACATGGTAACTTTGTTTTTGATAGATTATGCAACTATCACTCAAGAGCTGCAGCCAGGAATTCTCTAGAGTCACATGGACAAGTGCTCATAGCCCTCACGTGCCTTGCTCCAAGATAGTACTTAATGGCTCACTAACCCACTAACCCAGGTGACTCTGGTCAGCTTCTAGCTTTACTGATCTCACAATCTCAAAAGCAAGGTGAAATGGACAAAGAGAGGCCAAGGTCATGGGATAAGGACTCCTAGCAGTGGGAGCCAAATAGTTCATCTTGGAGGAATTTTCTCAACAGAGGTATTGGGCATGTCCATACCCTTCACTGGGAGATACTTTCAAAAGTCCTAAATAAAGGCTCACAACCCTGTAAGCTATCAATTCAGTCAAGGAGTTCCTTTAATCAACTCCCTATATTGACTATTGCTAAAAAAAAAAAAAAGTTTGTGATACTTGTAAATTACAGGTAAATTGACATTCAGGATTTTCAATTTGGTTTTTCTAAACACCTTGCAAATAGCATAGCACAAATCCATTAGCCTCCCCCCCCCCCAATTTTTTTTAATCATTTCACTTTTTCTCTCGGTTACAAGTATAGATAGATAATAAGAGAAGTAAAATTATCATCGTTCTATCTAATAATAATAATAGGTAACATTTATGGAGCACAGGCACTGTGCTAAGTGTTTTATAATTATTATCTCATTTGATCCTCACAACAATCCTGGGAGGCAGGTGCTATTATATCCTGTATTACAGATGAGGAAACTGAGGCAAACAGAGGTTAAGTGACTTGCCTACGGTCACATAGCTAGTAAGTGTCTGATGCCAGATTTGAACTCAGGTCCTCCTGACTCCAGGCCTGGCATTCTGTCCACTGTACCACCCAGCTACCTCTGTCTATCATGAATGCTCATTGATTCTTGTTGTACAATTACATGACTTTGTTTAGCTTACTCTCTATGAAATGTGTATGGATTCATCGTGCAATCAAATGCATTTTATGCTTTTTGTGCACATTTACAAGATTAACTCTACATTTTATAACTTTGTTTGAAATTGTGTTCTAATGCCTCATGGATGTGACCCTGAGTTCTTAAAGTGCAAACCCTCATGGGCCCTCCTGAGCTGGAAAGATTTCAAATATGGGCTTGTTAATAGACTCTGCATTTGTTGCCTGAGAATAAACTCATCTAGCTGAGTATGGAGAAGTATCAAAGAGTTTGCTGCCCAGTAACAAGATTTTAGAGGGGTCATGGAAATTCATGGAATGGGCAAAAAATCCAAGATGGTCCTTTGTCTGTGGTGACCCTCTTCTACTTTAGCAGTCATAGAAAAATGACAGCAGGTACTAAAAATGACATCATTCTGAATTCATGCATTTTATAGTCCTGCCAAACTGAGGACCTAGCTGTTTCTCACACTGTCCCCCATACTTGGAATGGACCCTCTTTTCACTTTTGCCTCTTAAAACTCCTATTTTCTTTAAAAACTCAGCTCAAGCATTACTGTTACATGGCCTTTCCTGATTCCTACCATTCTGCCCCCCCAGTAGTGCCTCCCCATGAATATTATATACCTTGTATATATTTTTATATTTTGGAAGCAGCTAGGTGACACAGTGGATAGAGTGCCAGGCCTGGAGTCAGGAAGACTCATCATCTTCATGAGTTCCATTCTGGCCTCAGACACTTAGTAGCCCTGTGATCTTGAGCAAGTCACTTTTTACCTTGTTTGCCTTAGTTTCTTCATCTGTAAAATGAGCTGGAGAAAGAAATGGCAAACCATTTTGCCAAGAAAACCCAAAATGGGGTCACAAAGAGATGGACACATATTTTGAATATACTTACACACGTACATGTTATTTCCCCCTAATAATATGTAACCTCCATGAAGCACGGATGGTTTCATTTTTGTCTTCATTTCCCTAGTACTTAACATAGCATCTGGCACATAGTAATTATTTAATAAATGCTTGTTGCTTTATTATTTAGTCCTAATATGCAATCTTTTTTTCCCCAACAAACAAAAACTAGTTAATACACAATTGGAACAAACAAATGACATTCACAGGGATATTCTTTGCTATAAATTAAATCAGAAGATATAAAGGAATTGCAGCTAAATGGATAAGTGCTTTGCTGTTCTCCTTGGAGAGGTAAATCAAGGAACTGGCAGATTTTGGTTTCATCGTGTGTGCAAAGGCAATGAAAAACATCCTTTTAAGGGGGCATTGGGTCATCTTACTTTGCAATGCTCATAATGGGGTGTAATAGTAATAACAGTCCAAATTTTTATAACATTTTACTTTACTTACGTAGTATTTTCTTCACAACTGCTCTGCTGTGAGGAAGGTAAATACTGTGCCCATTTTCTAGATGAGAAAAGTAAGGCTCAGAGAAGTCTAGCAATTTGTCCATAAGTCATATGGCTGGTAAGTGGCAGAGCCAGTACTCAAGCTCAATTTTTTGTTTTGTTTTGTTTTGTTTTACCACAAATCCAGTATTGTTTCTTCTACACCACATAAACAGGTAAACATCATGAAGATAACTGCTGCTTAGGCACTGACATTTATTTGCAGAGGCCCTTCTATGAAGAATCAGATGAGATCCTCCAAACTTCGCAGCAACTTCCAAGTTGTGCTGCCAATGCTCTGGCCATCGTCCTCATCCCCTTCCCACTGGAACCTTGGACTCCACCCCTGGAACTACCCAGACTCGGATAGGTGAGCATTTGACTTATTGTGCCTGGAATCAGTTCTCCATGACATTTTATAGCCACTGTTTCCAAATCACGCTGCCAAGGGCATCCCTCAGTCTTTACCCTCCACCCCCGCTATTTCCAGCTCCCTCTAAATGTTATCTTTCACCATTAGAATGTATGTTCCTTGAGAACAAGAACTGTTTTGCTTTCTTGTATTTGTATCCTAGGTGCTCAACACATAGTAAATGCTTAATACAGGCTTTATCATTTATTCATTGCAAGGTACATTCAACCCATGCTTTGTTATTTAGTGACAACAGTGTGAAAGTGAGAATACCCAGAATCCTCATGCCTGTACATCATTGATCCTTTCTTCAAGAGGAGAATTGGAAAGTGCTGAAACAGGCAAGCATCGAACAGTATGATAATAAAATAAAATTTACTGCATCCTGAAAGACAGGAAAGGGCTGGTTGTAGACATAACAGCTATTTCAGGATCAGCTGTCTGTGTACAGTCAGCTAAGTGGAAGTTGAAGTAATTGCTAAATTAGAAGGATAAAGATGAGAAAAAGACACTGTAAGGTATTGGAGCAAATTCAGACTATCCTGGTTAAATCAAATGGGAAATGACAAGTGTAGACAGATTAATTCTGACTGCCACCATGTCCTGTGGAAGTTTTTAACTGGTTATCACAATGAAGAAGTTAAAAAAAGAGGGAAAACATCTTAGCCATCAAACATTAAATCTCTTAGCCAAGTGGAAAGACATGGCAACCAAAAGAAACACTAATGGAGTATAAAGTCATTTGGAAAAAAATATTACTAAGTAGTATGACTGAGTACTATAAATAGTATTGCCTCAAAATAGAGAAAAGCAACTGAAAAGAAAAAGATTCTACTGAGGGTTTGGCTTGAGATCTGGCTAAACCAGATTATTTGATCAAAGTAGAAGAAGGGAAACCCAAAATAGAGCAGTTCTGCTGCCATTTTTATTTCATCTATCTTCCGTGATGACAATAGTAGAACTACAGCATTTGGACTTTATCTTCATATACAATAAATGATCATGGAAATGAAGAAGAGGAAGTCAAGACAGTTGACCGTACTTAACCAAGGATGTACAGAAGAAATCTATCTTGGAGTCAACATAGTTTTAGAGACACTCGTGAATTAATTCTTCGATATATTTCAAAGAGAGGAAGATTCCAAAAGAATGGCAAAGATCATGGAAAGTATTTTAACAAAAAAAATGGACTGAGAGACCACAAGCAACTACCAAACCATATTCTTATGTTTTCAGCTCTATAAATAAAATCTTTAGGAAAATAGTGTATGCATGTCTAACAATTAGAACTGCTGCTGAGCCCAAAGAAGCTGGGATGCTTCACTCTCTCCCTCTGTTCTAAGGGCCCCATTTGCCCTATACCCATGCAGATAGTGATTGGACTAGGTTCAGACCTGGGGAAGAATGACTATCTAGAAGAAAGGTCAGATTCCTTTTCTGAGATTCCTTTTCTCATACTTTTTGGTTTATTATACCCCTACACTGGTACCCCAAGGAAATAATACTGAAAACTTAGGTTTTGGCTCATCTGTAAGGGTCTCCCAAAAGGTATGTAATACAACCTAAATCACTTATTAGACACACATTTATTTCCAATACATAAAAGACTCTACTGCTATACTCTATTGGAAGGTTAAAACCATGGGAACGTAAAGCATTTGTTGGGACTGTTGAATAGGCATTTTACATTTCACCTGGGCTCTGCCCTATCACAATCCACCCACTCTCTCATCTTTCAAGTAGATGTTTGCTGACAAGTCAGGCCAAAGATTGGGTTCATCATCTCGCCAGGAGTCATCTTCTCCAAGAGTGTCGGAGTGGTTGCTGGGGACTTTTTCCAAAATATAGGATAACCTGCTTGACCCAGCCCCAAAGCAGCAGGAGACGTGGACTCATCCTTGATTATGCCCCATTTTGTAGTGAACTCAGTGGGGCAGATGCTTTTTAGTATATAGTTGCTTTCAGTATGAGTCACACTGTCTCCATCTATCACTTCAGTCTTTGGAGAAGACCCTTATTGCTTCACTCCTGGATGATTGCAATAGCATTTTGGTCACTCTCCCTGCTTCAGATTTCTCTCTCTCTCTCTTATTTGCCAAAGTGATTTTCCTCAAGTACAGGTCTGACTCTGTCACCTCCCACTCAATAAACTTTATTGGCTCCAGGATCAAATTAAATGCTGTTTTTAGTATTTAAAGCCTTTCATTACCTGGGTGGTCCTTCCTACCTTTCCAGACTTATTACACTTTACTCTCTTCCACGGAGTCTACAATCAAGCTCCACTGACCTTTTTGTTATCTTTGCACACATGTCCTGCTCCATGCCTTTTCACTGACTCTGCCTCATGCCTGGAATACTATGTCTCTTTACCTCTGTCTCTGCCTTCCCTGGCTTCTTTCAAGATTCAAATCAGATCCTACCTTCTATAAGAAGCCTTTTCTGGTTCCCTCCCACTCTTTGCTGGCCCTTCTTGCTAGGTCCTCGTCTTTGAGACTACTTTCTGTTTATTCTGTATATATCTTGCTTGAATAAGTTATCTCATACATTTGAATGTGAACTCACTGAGAACAGGGACTACATTTTTCCTTTCTTTGTATCCCCAGTGTTTAGCAGAGAGCCTATCATTTAGTAAATACTTAATAATTTCTAATTGACTGATTCTAGGACTATAAATTGCAGAGCATTTGCTATTCTGCAGGGAAGAAGTAGTCTCACTATTATCTTCTTATACCAATGAGATCATAGATGTGGTCCAGAAATAAAAACAAACCAACCCAAACAAAAAGCCCATATAAAGTGGTGTTGCTGTTCAGTTATGTTGGGGTTTTCCTGGCAAACATGCTGGAGTGGTTTGCCATTTTCTTCTCCAGTTCACTTTACAGATGAGGAACTGGGGCAAATAGCATTAAGTGACTTGCCCAGAGTCGCACAGCTAGCAAAGGTCTGAGACTGGATTTGAACTCAGGTCTTCTTGATTCCAGGCCTGACACTCTATCCACTGTGTCATCTAGCTTTAAAAAAAAAATCAACTGCACGAATAAGCTGTGAGTGACATGGTTTAAAAGAAATTTGTAGGGAAAAGACTGATAAGTTTTAGGTGATTGTAGGCTCAGTGTGAGTCAGTAGTGGGATAAGGCTAACGTGTTCTTGTGCTGCATTAATAGCATGACAGCCAGAACCAGGGAGCTGATTAATCTACTGTATTCTGCTTCCCTTCTTAGATTGCACCTGGAGCATGATGCTCAATTGTGAGTACCACATTTTAAAAGGAATACATCCACATCACAGTAATCAGAATTAATAATAATAGCTAATATTTACATAGCACTTAATATGTGTCATGCTGTGTGGTAATCGCTTTACAATTGTCTAATTTGGTCCTTACAACAACCTTGTGAGATAGATGCTATTATAATCCCCTTTTTTACACATGAGGTAATTGAAGCAAACAGATTAAGTGACTTACCTAAGGTCACACAGCTAATAAATGTCTGAGGTCACATTTGAATTCAGATCTTCCTGACTCCAAGCCCAGGTGTTCCATCCCATCTAGCTGCCTATCATTACTAGTGAGGAATTTTGGAGCTAAATCATATTCAATTTAGTAAACTCAGTTAGTTATTTCCTACTGTATGCCAGGACCTGTGTTAGGTGCTGAGAGTACAAAGACAAAAATGAAAGACCCTGCCCTCCAAATGTACACAGAGTCATTTCCAGGGGAAGCCCAAAGGTCTCCAGGAGGTAGGGTCAAAGGGTAGGAACCAGAGAAATGGGAAGGATGACTGACAAAGGTGCACTTAAGGAGACAAGAGTGGAGTCTAAGGAAGGGAGCCTGCCCAGTGTACAGTTCAGAATCACGAGGATTCTGAAAGGTGCCATAGGATTGTCATACCTTTTCCATTAGCAGTAACACATAATCTCTGAACAAGACATGGAAGAAAAGAAGGAGGGAGGGACAGTGGTTCATGATTGAGAGTCCCTGGGCCTGCCTGATGGTCAGCTGAGCTCTGGGGCCTGGCCTGTTATAGAAGGGTAAGGTTTGTTTGAGGTATTCACTTTCTAAGCCACCAGATATGTCCTCAGGCCTACTCCAGTGTTGAGTTGGTTATGTCTCTTAGGGTGAGGGAGACTCCTGAGGGTCTTTGGTCCTGGATATGAAGAATAAATTAAGAAATTGGGGGTATTTAGCTTGGAAAATGGCACACAGAGGAACATTATAATTAGGCTCGCATACTTAAAGGGCTTTAACGAAGAAGATGACAAATAACCAGAGTTTCAGGGCAACAGATTTTTAGCTGGACATAAGCTTGAACTTTCTAAGAAGTAGAGCTATCCAGAAATGGGACTCAGCTGCCTTGTAAGGTAATGAGTT
Source organism: Vombatus ursinus (assembly GCF_900497805.2). NCBI lineage: Eukaryota > Metazoa > Chordata > Mammalia > Diprotodontia > Vombatidae > Vombatus > Vombatus ursinus. The sequence continues at coordinate 2,462,706 of NW_020954606.1, read as the reverse complement.
TCTTGTTCAAGCAGAGACGTGTTTAGAGAAAGGAGCTAGGATCATAAAGTGCCTGGCAACTCTAGAATTTTATGAAAATGTTAACTTGGCTTGAAACATTTGTATTTCTAAATGTTTCTCTTTTGAAAAAAAAAAGTTTATATGGCAAGAACAGAAAAAGAAAGTTCTCATATTACCAGGGGCAGCCATTATAGAATCTCAGATTTTGTACTTCAGAGTTTCCCCCCCCCTTTTAAAATTCTGGGATGAATGAAAGCCAAGAAGAAACTAAGTAAAAAATATGTTTTTAATTGAAGAGAGGAGGAGCCAGCACCTCTTAACATGAAAGTTTAAGTAGTTGTACGGACAAAGTCCAAAGAAAGATATTTCAGTCAATCTGTGATCTCATTGAGGTGGGTCTTCCCTGTAGTGATACAGAATACAATCTATTCATATGTAATTCTTGTTCAAGTCTTCCAGGAAACCCTCCATGTTGTGTTAGGGTCAGCCTTGAGATGTTTTAACACTATATATTTTTTTGTTGTTCAGCCATTTCAAGTCATGTCCAACTCTTTGTGATCTCATTTGGGGTTTTCTTGGCAGAGATACTGAAATGCTTTGCCATTTCCTTCTCCAGGTCATTTTACAGGTGAGGAAACTGAGGCAAACAGGGTTACGTGACTTGTCTAGGGTCACACAGCTAGTTACTGTATGGTTACCAATAGAGTATTCAGGCAGTCCATTGGTTGTACCTTGCTCTAACCACATAAAAAGCCATTTTCTCTTGGGGTCAAACATCTCTCTCATGATATCCTTTATAGGGTTTTTGTTACTCTGTTCTACTTACCTCACTGATTTCTATATGGGTAATGAGTTAATGAGTTGTGGGTAGCTAGGTGGTACAGTGTTTAGAGGGTGGGCCTGGAGTCAGGAAGACTCGCCTTCAAATCTGGCTTCAAACTTACTAGCTGTGTGACCCTGTACAAGGCACTTAATCTTGTTTGCCTTAGTTTCTTCATCTGTCAAATGATCTGGAGAAGGAAATGGCAAACCACTCCAGTGCCTCTGCCAAGAAAATCCCAAATGGAGTCATGGAGAATCAGACATGACTGAAAACAACTGAACAACAACAATGTGTTGTAACCTGTTCACAGTCACTGTGCACCTTTCCATTGTCCTTTGAGTGACACTAAATTATAATTCTTTGAAGACTATTGTATTCTATAATTCATAGTAATAATCAGAAGAATATCATTGTTTAAAAACAAGTGGGCTTTTGTTTCTGGAAGAGCTTAGAGTCTTTAAAAGCACTGTTTAATTTTCCAAAGACTGCGATCCTCTTCCTGTTTAATTCTGTACATAGCTCATCTCAAGTGTCTTTCAATGATATATATTCTGATGGTCTCAACTGCCTATCATAGTCAGGACAGCAGGTATTCTTCATTTAATTGGATTTTCTTGAGCAACCTGAACTCTTTGAAGCGATTACGTATCTCATTTAGGAGGTTCTACACTGTTCAGGGGATTGATACAATTAGAATGTTATCTATAAAGAGAAGCATCTGAAGGACCTCTCTAGGTACAGTGAATCCTTCTTCCAATTGGACCCTGAAATGAGCATACTTCATTAAGGTTGCAAAAATGTGTCTCTTTGTTTCCTGTTTTGCTTGATGTTAATAATCAGGGAGTCTTTGAAGAGTTACCTCTGTTTTTACATCTTCAAAACAATCTTGTATGATTTTGAAATGAGCATGGAAGACACCTTATTGGAGGAGAGCCTTTAAGGCAGCATTTTGTTCTATTGAATCAAAGTCAGCAAAAAATAAGGACAGTGAGATCTTGTATCTTCTATTCCTTTAAGTCAGTTGTGGAACTAAAGAGATACGGTCAATATATTAACACCCTCAAAATTATGTTGCTTCTAGCATAGGACTTCTCTTTGTGTAGTATTTCTAGTCTAGCTGTTCTTCCCAACTTTTTTTCTTCAATGCCATTTACATTGGCTTACACCAAGGACTATGATGTTCTAGTACAAATGTGGTAGCTACGCTGACATTGATGGAGAAGTTTAAAAAATAAAATAAAATCCTTTATAAATATTTTTCATTTTTTCATCATTTTGTTGACCTCCTTTGAGTTTCATCCTTAAATATCCTGACAATTTTGCTCAATATGGTTTCTCACTGAAAGCTTTCCTTAAACTTGTTTCCCCCCCCTTAATTGTTTCTTAATATTTTGTGACACACAAATAATCTTCATAATCTTTCACCACCTATTCCATAAGATTACACTAGTGTTGACCTTGGGCTCAATAGCAGTCTGCCTTGAAGAGATCACTTTTATGCTGGATCCTTTGTGTCTAATATTATTGTCCCATTTTGGCAATTGATTTTACATTGGTTAAAATACTTATTAGTAATAGTGTCTCTGGTCTTTTTCCTGTTTTTTTGGCATTGTTTTTAAAAGGTCAAGTTGGAATCTTTCTTCTAATTTGGTGTTGATTTTGCCCTTTTCTCTAAGAAGATGATCTGACTTGTCGAGAAATGATCCAATGTCATTAACCAGTTATTTCCTGTCAAAATATAATCAATTTTGCTGCTCATTTAGTACGTTATCTTCTTAATATCTTTTTTTTGGGGGGGGGGCTAGGCAATAGGGTTAAGTGACTTGCCCAGGGTCACACAGCTAGTGTTATGTGTCGGAGGCCATATTTGTACTCAGGTCCTCCTGACTCCAGGGCCAGGGCTTTATCCACTGCGCCACCTAGCTGCCCCTGAATATATTCTTGAAAAAACTATTCATGATAGGAATGATTCTTCTGTGTAGTTTACAAACCTTTGAATAATCTTGTTTCTTCCTCCTGTACCATGTTTTCTTATATATTTTTTTGGCCATCCTCTCCTGTGCCCACTTATACATTGAAATCATCAAGAAGTAAAGTATATTTTTGTTTCATTTTGAGTGTCTTATCAAATTGTTTCCCTCTCTCCCATCATCCAGAATAGATGTGGGCATATGTGCTATAATCATTTTCATAGTCACATCTTTGCAAATGCGTCTCATGAGTACTGCAGTATATGATGACTAAATGTGCCATGAGATGATGTTTCATGTTGCTTATGGACATACAATGTAAACTACTCCATCTACTCTTATTTTTATCTCCAACCTGTGAACCACCCTTCCATTTTAGCTACACATTCCATTTATCTTCCAGCTTCCTTTATAATGAGGACAAGTTAGATACACTATAGTTCCTGGAATAGTATATCCACTTGTTGGCCACTGTATGAATTTCTCACATTTAGAATATCAGCCACAAAGCTAAAGTTTATATATATTGTCTAAAAACCATGTTATTCTTATCATCTTCTGCCCTCCCTTCTGGTGCTATACTAGCTAGCATTGGTTCTGAAGTACTGCATGAGACTGAAGGCCAGTTTGTATTTTTTTTTTTAAATTTCATGGGTTACCACAGCCAAAGAACTCATCTCTAAATAGCCAGCTAGGCTGGTCCTCTGAAAGCAGATATACTCTGTTGCTTGAACCACACTTAAAGCTCTTCAGTAAAATATACTTTGTTGTTGTTCAGTCACTTCAGTTGTATCTGACCCTTTGTGTCCTCATTTGGGGTTTTCTTGGCAAAGATACTAGAGTGGTTTGCCATTTCCTTCTCCAGTGGGCCCATTTTGTCAGGCAGTCAGAGATAAAATGACTTGCCCAGGGTCACACAGCTAGGAAATGTCTGAATCTAGATTTGAATTTAGATCATCCTGACTCCAGGCCCAGTGCTTTATCCACTAAGCCATCAGCTAGCTGCCTCTTAGAACATGCATTCTTTTGGCATAGCCTTTGAGAACCCATGTTCAACTCCACATTATAATGAGGTATGTGAATAGCACTTTGTGGAGAAGTATGTGGATTAATTTAATATTAAAATAATATTAAAAAACCAAATAATAAAAATAGCACCATCCCTACCTGAATCTTATTCTCTATCCTTGTACCTGGAAAATATTAAAATGCTTTCAATTAAGCAATAAAGACTTGCAGCAAATCTTTGGACAGATCTTTAATATCCTTTCACTAGTCACATCCTCAACATGTCTATGCCAAAGATAGAATCACCATTATTAGAATGTGAGCTTCTATTAGAGCATGAACTCCTTCAGGGCTGGGACTGGTTTTTTTTGTTTGTTTGTTTGATTGATTTATCTCCAGTACTCAGTATAGTGCTTCAAAGAAAGCTTACTAAAGTCTTATTAATAACCAGATGATTTCATAATTTGCTTTGTTGATTTTCACTTAGACAATGTATAAGTACATGAATGATTGTGGAAAACTGAAAAACCAAAGTAAACTGCTACTTCTTTCAAAGTTAACTGTGTGACTTTGGGAAAGTCATTGCCCTTCTTTTGAGTTTCAGTTTCCTCATCTGTAAAATGAGGAGGTTTGACTAGATAATCTCTAGATACTTATGATGGTGATAGTCTATAATACTCAACTCTTCATATCAATACAATTGCTTGCTATCAATTGCTTTGAATATTTGTACAAAGACTTATATAGGTTTTTGGGGTACCTCAACCACTGTCTCAATGTGGTATCCTATAAGAACCATAAAAACCTACCAAGTGTATTATTCTGTTCATTTGGTACTAAGCACTTTCACAGTATAAGTTGTGGTACTGATGGGGCACTAATGATGGACTCCTAAAAGGCCCTGAACTTTCCTACAAATTTTAGGAACCCAGCCCCTCCAGAACCTTGGGTTCTCCTGAGGTGTTGCCCATCCCAGTCAGTAATCCTTTTAACTGCCCTTTCATTGTGGCCCTCATTGTCAGCATCTGGCCCACCCCAGGCTACTTGCCACCCCTAGATCCCATTCAGATCTTCCCAGTCTTTCTGTATAAAAGTGTCCATCTTGCCCCCATTAAATTGCATAGATTCTTAAAATCTGGCCTACTTTGATTGGCAACACAATAAACCTTGGCTGTGACTGAAAGAAGGCTTGAGTGTCTAATTCTTTTGAGGCAGAACCGCCCCCTTTGCCCTTGCATTTCGGGGTTCTTAGCTCCCCTAGACCGCAACAGTATGGCTACTTTCTAGGTTACTGGACTTGGAGACAGGCCCACTTTGGACATTTATTATATGTAACCATGGGCAAGTTGAGAAAACGAACTGGCATAGCAGGTAGAGTGAGGGTCTAGAGTCAGGAAGACCTGAGTTCAAATGTGGCTTCAGACACTAACTAGCTGTGTGACCCTGGGCAAGTGACAACCCTATTTGCCTCAGTTTCTTCATCTGTAAAATGAGCTGGAGAAGGAAATGGCAAACCACTCCAATATCGTTGCTAAGAAAACTCCAAATAGGATCAAAGAACATGACTGAACAACAACAAAACGGGCAAGTCATTTAATCTTTCTGAACTTAGTTTCTTCCTCTGTACAATTCAAATAATAGCAGCACTTCATGGAGTTGTTGTGAGGTTCAAATGAGATGATATACAAAGGGCTATGTCAGTTATTATCTTAGTCTCTACAAATACATAATTAGATTGCTTAATGAAAATCCTTAAAAGTTAAAGATTAGGCATTACCTATTACCTATTAGGCATTAGGGGCCTTTTTTCAAAGCAATTCCATTTACAATCTATTGCTTTAGATTTTTTTTTGTATTTTGTGTATTATTAAAAGATGTCAGTTATAATAAAGCACAATCATTTTCCAATCCACATTAGCCAGTTTATTTCTTTTTGAACAAACCGTATCAGCATGAATGCTGCTTCTAGTTTTTTCTAAGCATAATTTTAAAGAAAGCTCCAGTACCTGTATTTATTAAACAAGATGTTGACAGTAACACAGCTACAAAGATGATGAAAAAAAAAACCCCAACACATTTTCAGTCCAACCCCCACCCCCCCACCCCCAAAAAGGAAAAGGGGACAGGGGAGAAAATAATAGGGGCAAAACCGTTCGAATCCCTAGATCTAGGTCTCACGCTTCCTCCCTTTCCAATAGCAGTCTATATCCAGAAGGAGCTGCTACACCTCCCCCTTTCTTCCAGCTGGTTTGGATCCGATCTTTACAATTCACCAAACTTGCTGCAGGGCAGAGAGGCGAGCGGTGAGCTCTTCCCCCGACTAGTACTTTTTCTTTCTTAATTGATTTTCCTGAGCGTTCAGAACGGCCCAGCCCCCTACTCTAGCCTCCAGCGTGGCTTAGGCCTCGGAAAGGGGGAGGGGGCTGCCCTGCCCCTCATTACGTGGGCTCTGCAGAATCGCCCCTCCGCGGATGCACGTGTGGTGCGCTAGGGTAGGCGAGGGTTTTTTCTTCCCTCCTTCCCAGGGCCGGGGGGGAGGAGTCGATCGCCCCGCGGCTAACTGGCGGCAGCGGGAGAGGAGGAGGTGATTTAATATGCTGACATTCACCTAGCTGAAGATTAACTCGGTACGCGAGTGCCCGGGCTGTCACATGCGGCCGCCCATTTACATTCAGGGACCAGCAGCTGCAGCAGCCGCCGAGGCAGCAGCAGTCCTCAATAGCATGGTCCACAGCTTTTCCTGATTGGTCTGGAAGCTCACGGGAAAGCCCTGCGTTTGCCGCAACGATAGTAGAGGAGGGAGCGTTTGGGTGGAAACAGATGGAAATGAGAAAATCCACGGGGTAAACAAGCCGGATATTTATCATGAGAGCGCTCGCAGAGCTGCTCTTTTCTCATTCGCTGCCCTGCCTTTGGATTTAAGATCATGTATGTATCCAGTTTTTGCCTCTTTTTTTTTTTTTTGAGTAATTTCAAAGAGCAGCATGCAATAGTTTTTTGGGGTTTTTTTTTTTGCATTCTTACTTGAAATCAGCTTATTTTCGTCCTTGCCTCCTTCCTTGCTTTCCTTCACTTCCTGTTCTGATAAAAGTGGAAAATCGGTCTGAAAAATGCTTCTTCTTCTCTTCCCCCCCCCTTCTTTCTTTCCCTTTCATAGGTCCATTCACATTGTTGCATTAGGAAATGAAGGAGATGGATTTCCCGAGGACAATCGTCAGTCAGGTCTGATCTGGACTTATCTAGGGAGAAGTGCTCTCGTTTCAGAGACAGAAAGCAGCTTGTTGCTGAACTCTGATGCCAGCTCGATTGCATATCCTGTGTTTACTGAATATCAAGCCTGTGTGTTTGGAAATGTCAGACTGGTGGTACATGATTGTCCCGTCTGGGTAAGAGAAAGCAGCCGCTCTTTTCACTTCTAAAGGAGTCTGGAAGCAGTGTTTTTCCCTTTTTTAACTCAAGTTACCCTAGGAATTTTAGGCATCATTAATTTTTATCTCCCTTTGGTCATTTGCTTCATTGGAGGAAAAAAAAACTAGTCAGCTAAAACTCTGTGTGTTAAGCACTTACTCCTACAAATGCTTCATAGATACTATTAAGTCCTTTGCTACAAAGACAGCAGAGTGTGGAACACAGCAAATGACAGGGTCACATTGTTGCACCCAGAGAGAGCAGTGTTTTTTCCCCAGTTACCTAACGTGTGATAATGTAGTAATGACATTCTAAAAATAAAACCCTGTGAAAGCTGATAGTCAAAACTCTTTTTTAAATGGGCCAGTTTAGAAAGAGGACTAGGTTAAATTTTTTTTTTAACTGTGGCAGAAAAATTATTTTAAAATATCTATAAAAAAACCAGATTTACATGATGATAAAAGTGTTCTCATTTTTTTAAGGAAAGTAATTCCTTTTGGCTTCCTTTTATCATTTTGTAGTGATTTAAGGCAGAGTAATAAGAATGTATAGGATGATGATTTTTAAAAATGAATACAACGAATTTTTCTGTAATAGAAATAATTAAATTGCAATAATATTAATCAGTTTCCAATGTTGTTCCTATGAGGTTACTGAAAATGTATAGTGAATTTCACTGACACACCTACATTTTTTTCTGAGTATCCCAGAACTCTAGCTTTTGAAATTGTAAAGTTGTCTTTATTTGGCAGACCATTTAATCTGATCCTTTAATAACATAGACATTAATACTGGATTTAGTGTCAGGATTGTGAAAATATAGATTATATTTCTTTGAAATTTTATCAAACACTTGGGCTTTTTGAAAAAATAGTATAAAAAGAAATTAGTCATTTAAAGAAATGTTTGCATTGTAGCTAGATAATAATTAGGTGTCAAAAATAAATAAAATCTAAAATATCTCAGTTCAGGAGTGATAATCCATCCTTGATGATGATGATAAAATTTGCGAAGTGCTTATCTGTGTCTATTTTTCTGCCAGGGGTGATTTTACCAACTAACTAAATAAAAAATTTCTTTCCTTTTAGCGGACTTGCCTAATTGAATACCCCCCACCCACAAAGCAATTGAGGTTAAGTGACTTGCCCAGGGTCACACAGCTAGTACTTGTCAGGTATCTAAGGCTGGGTTTGAACTCAGATCCTCCTGATTCCAGGGTTGGTGCTCTATTCACTGGGCCACTCAGTTGCCTTTTGGCTTACTGAATCTTAGAATCACAGATAATTAATTAAACAGTGTTAGTAAAGACATTCAAATAACTGAACAAACTTTGAGCAAATAAAGTATTTTTGAGGAAAATAAAACACAGTTTGAAGTAGGAATTGTGTCCCTGCTTCTTCTTCGATCTTTCAGTGTTTTCCCATTTGTGTTACTCTATATTATGTAAAAACAATGCTTATTCATTATTTCTAGTAATTGGAATCTTCCAAGTGGGTTAAAAGTTTTCATTTTGTCTATAAGAGGAAAAGAAATACCTTCCTAAAAATTTTAAATGAAGTTTTGCCATGTGCAAAAATCATACCTGGAAATTTTTATGGCTTAATAGTTCATTTTAGTATAGATATTGGCTGGTCCTGGATTTGTTACCATTTATAATTTTTTAGGTCACCATGACCCGTTCTAGCTGAAAAACAGAATTGTTTAGAATGTTTTTCTTCTAAATACATTATGTACTTTTTAATGCCCTTCATAAACATTAACATCAATTATGTTCCTCAGTTGTTATTTGACAAATACTGAACCCACTTGTAGGTAATACCCAGAAAGTATACTTTAAAATTTCCCATTTCATACAATGGCTAGTCTTTATTGTTATTTTTTATTATTTATGAAAATTGCTGGCATTTGGAAAGTACTTGCCAAGCACTTTATGTTCATTATGTTATCTGAACCTATGCTGTGAGGTAGGTACAATTCTGTGAGGTAGGTATATTTTAAGATCTTGATGATCTAGCAGTTTTGAATTTATATTTTTAAATAAATATTTCTAAATAAATGTAACTGGGAATACTAAATGCTAATTATTTTTCAAGTTCCTTTTAAAAAAATCAAAGCCAAGTTTATATTACGCAGCTATAAACAGAGCATACCACATGGCTAATAATGTATTTCTTAAGCAGAGAAATTTTAAATGTCTTAAGACACACACACACACACACACACACACGCACGCACACACGCACAGATCCTGTGAAAAGTATTCCTTCTAGGGTATAAGACTTATAAACAAGATCATAATTGTACTAAGGTGTCAGAGTGCATTGACCTGTTTGGGACTGGGTAGACCAATCTGACTCTTTAGGTCCTAAGGGCCGCACTTGAGGACCTAGAGGGCCACGTGTGGCCCTGAGGCCGAAGGTTCCCCACCCCCGTAGGCCCGAGCTGGAAATTACATACGGTATGTTTGGAAAGGTACAAGACAACAGTTTGATGATTCTGTAGTATCTACTGCCAATCTAATGCTTCCATGGAAGCAGCAGACACTTTGTAGGGAAGCTGTGTAATATAAAAGAAGGATTATTATACTAGGAGGCTGAAGACCTATTACGTGCTTGTTCCTCCCTGGGAAAGTCAATTAAACTCTATAGGTCTCAGTTTCGTCATCTGTGAAATGAGATTGCTACACTCGATAATCTTTAAGATCCCTTATAGCTCTAAGTACTGTGGTTTTAATTATTGATTATGCCATTTACTATCCATGTCACCTTGAACAAATCACTTAACTTTTCTGGGCCTTGGTTTACCTACCTATAGGTTGGGGATGAATTACCAGTCTATAGGTTGGACCATATGATCTCCAAGATCTAGTCCTACTTTATTTTCTTTGTCCCATAATGATTTCTATAGCTCCAGTTGTACAGTAGTCAATAGTCTGACCTCTCTATTGTGATAAAGTCATGGCATTTTAAATTCCAGGTGAAATAAAATTAGGAGGGATAAAATTAATATACCAAAGGGTACCAGTTTTATACCTGGCATATTAATAATGATGTAATCAATATATTAATTGAAATAATTTGAGAATTTGTATCTACTCCTACATTTCATTCACTGTTTTCAAAAACAGTAATTTTTAAAATTAGCTAAATTATGGCCACTTGAAATGTGTGTTATTCATATCACCATTAGGAAATAGAATAATTATTTCACTTTATAAAGTCTGATAAAAAGTGGTTAAATTCAGATCTCCAGACCCTGTCTCTGAGGCTGTGGTCATATAATACCATAGAGAATTCCGTGGAAGTGTTAGTGTACAAAGGAGTAGGAATATTGGATTCTTCCCTTCAAGCAAAACTTTAACCCCTTTTTGAATGGTGTGGTACCCACAGAACTGGCATGGGCTAATTGGGCTGCTAATTGACACAATGTTACACTTTGATAGAGCACTTCCTGCAGATCACTAGCTTTTCTGAAACCTCATGTTAGATATGATTCATTGTTTCATCAACTTATTTTTTCATACAGAATACTTTCTCCTTTGCCCCCATTTTCTCACATTGTACTTGTATTTTAAAATTTGAGATCAATTTCTTTATTAACAAAAAAATATAGAAAATGAAAAAATGATGCACAAATCTTTTGTGTTAGGTACAGCAGGGTCCTAATTAGTGCAAATAATGAATTCCACATTATTCAAATTTCCACTATATATTAACTTTGGACCGGAACCAGTGACTATATTCATCATCATAATAACTCCAAATAGTGCAAATTTGACATCACACAGACCACTTCATTATTTGCACTGAGACCTAGATGTAAATTTCTCTCCATTTTATATATTTATTTAACATTTGTATAACTTTTCCATTCTTTTCCTTTGACTTTGCTTATCCAATATTATGTTCATGTCTGTATATGCACAAAATTAGAACGGAAGCAATTAGAAGGGGTTTTGAGCAGGGATTAGGAAGTATTGGCAGATTGTACTGGGAAACTTTCCCAATTCCTTCCTGCCCTTTGCCAGACTCTCTTTGCCACTCTTCCTCCTCCTTTCCTCATCAAACTCCTTCAGTTTTCATGTTTTCATTCCATAGTTCTCCTTGGTTCCCTTTAACTTCATCAGATAGCTGCGTCTTACTTTGCGTATTTGTTCTCATTTCTGAAAAGCGTCCTGGATTTCTCATGCTTCTGAGGGTTCTCCTGGTACTTAGGAAGAGGGAGCACTCCATCATATCCTGTACTTTGGCAGTCCCTGAATTGCAGGAGCATGCAGTACCCAAATAGAGCTGGCAATTTTGAGAGCATTTCTGTAAACATTGCTAAGAAAGAAACCTCACCAGCTTTCTACCACACAGGAAAAAGGGGCCTGCAGCATTTCTCTGGATTGATGGATGCAAGACACTGAAACCTCTGTTCTCTACTCACATTTCAAAGCACAGATTTCCATAACGCGACAGTTCTAGACTAATCTTCTAAATTCATCCCCTTCTTGAGCCACTCTGCCGCTCAGAAAAATATACAAGAGGCCCAATAAATGAAAACAAGTCAATCTTTTATAGCACAGTTAAAAAGAAAGTGAAATTACTGGAATAAAACTATTGGCATGGGTACAGTGGACCACAACGCTTTTATGCTTAAGACTGTACTTTCTACATAATGGTATTCACACATTAAATTTTAAGTATTTGTATGTTTTATATTATCTTTAACAAATACAAGAAGGAAAGGAATTTTTAATTGGAATCACAAAAGTGATAGTGAATTTTTTTCATAGTTTCCATAATTTCTGAGTCTGACCCTTAATATGTATATGTATACTCACAAATACACATATTCATGTATATTTTGTGTTTATATATAGTCATACATGCATATTTATCAATTTTGCATGTTCATGCTACCTATAGTCCCTAAATAAAGATTTGAGAACTAGGGAAGGGCATTATTTGGCATTTATCATTTGTGGTCCATTCATGAATTAGAAATAACATGAATTATGAATAAATCCTTATTGATGACTTTTAAAAATTGTTTTTTTCTTCCAGACTTGTATTTTCATCTGTACTGAGAGCACCTAATGAGAAAATTCTCTCTACTAATGTAGATTGGTAACTGTCCTGCAATAGTCGGTTTTAGCAAGTTGCTGGGGGCCCTTAGAAATTAAATGACTTATAAACAACATCTCAGAGCCAGAACTTGAATCCAGGTCTTTCTGACTCTATATACAAGATGTCATTTGTGAACATTTTCCTCTGTGTACTATGTGGTTCTGAAAAGTATGCTAATTCTTCAATGTGGGGATCGGAAATGGGGGTTCCACAAACTATATAGTAAAATGGCTATACATAATCACGCAAAAACAAAAATCCCAAGTAGTTTACTAGAAGAATCCCATAAAAAGCCCTCAGCTCTCCTGTGTTTACTATGTTGTTGCTGCCTCTGCTCCCATGGGTTTTTGGAATCATCCAGTGATTACACAGACAAAACATTTATGTGCTTAATTTAAAATACAAATGCAAAGTATTTAGTTTTCTATATTCATACTGTTAGGAACTCTCTGGCTCTACTATTCCTATTATCATACAGTTTTCTAGGCAAGGAAATAGTTTTTTAAATAGTGATAACAGAATGATTATTTAAAGGATTGTATTATCTTTTTCCATGCACCACAGTAAATAAAACAAGAGTCAAAATTAGGCTATCACATAATTTATAATCTATTTTATAATTGTTATGAGTAAAAGGATTGCTCTTTGAATTTTGGTTTAGGGCATTTTCGACAGTGATTGGTATACCTCTCGAAATCTTGTTGTTGGGGCCGACATCATCGTAATCAAATACTCTGTAAATGACAAGTCTTCGTTTCAAGAAGTAAAGGATAGTTATATTCCAGTGATAAAAAGAACATTAAACCATTGTTCAGTCCCAGTAATAATTTCTGCTGTCGGTATCAGACAAAATGGTAAGCAGTTTTTTTTTATTGTAATTAGACTTAAAGTACTATATTACTCTGACAGATTTTTATTGTAATGTAAAAAAATGCTGTTTTTAAATATAGGAAATAACTGTGGTTCAAATGTTAGCTATTATGAATTTTCTACTATTAAGTGACACTATCACCATGATATCAGAATAGATTTGGAGTTAAAATGCTTCATTTCAAGTCCAGGTTCAGATATTTAGTAATTGTATCATCATTTGCAAGTCACTTTACTTTTTACAAGCCTCGCTTTTTCTCATCTGTAAAATGGGAATAAGAATCCTTATACTACCTACCTGATAGGGTTGATGGTGGGATCAAATTAGGGATGTGGAGAATTCAAAATCACCAAGATTAATTATTTAGAAACAGGAACCCATGAAGAAAGTTTTTAAGAAATTGGATTTTTGGATATGTAGTTCCATTTTCAAGTCACCCAAAAGGCAATGGAAAAAGTAGATGTACGATATATTACAAATGCAGAATTGCACAGGAGAAACAGTATAAAGCCTGAGGGCAAATGACGAACATAGGAGGTGGGCTAGGAATGTATTTGGAGCAAGCAGTAACTGGTGGACAACCTGTGTGCTTCACTGATATCCATGCAATGTCAGGAAATCTAGGACCCCCTAGCCTGTAGAGTGATATAAGATGAGAAGAGGTGAATCCACTGACTTATCAGAAAACCTAACATAAAGATAGTTAAAGGAGCTATTATGAAAGACCTGTTAGAGTCAATCATATAATGGTGTTTGGTGATCAAATAGTCTTCATCTTTGGTCAGGACCTCATCACCTTTTGCCTGGACTTTTACAATAGACTTCATATTGGTCTCCCTGTCTCAAATCTCTGCTCACTGCAATCCAACCTCCACATAGTTGCCGAAAGGGTTTTTTCCTGACCATGTTATTCTACTCAATAAATTTCACTGGTTTCCTATTACCTCTAAGGTAAAATGTAAACACCTTTGTTTGGCTTTTAAAACCCTTCATAAGGTGGTCCTAATTTACCTTTCCAAATTCATTGTATATTACTCTGTTTCCCCCCATTCTACAATGTGAGAATCTAGCCAAACTGGTCACCTTGACATTCCTCAAATGTGACAGCCTTACTCTTGTCTCTAGGCCTTTTCACTAGCCAGTCTTTGTGTCTGGAATGTACTACCTCTGAGTCTTAGAATCTCTTACTTCAGTACTTCATATATCTTCTGTGTCTGCTTCCTATATTATCTCATACATATTATCTCAACTCCTTCTGGGAAGAGACTTACATTTTTGACTTTGTATTTCCAGCATCGTATCTGGTATATAGTAGGTGTTTAATAAATGCATGAGTGATTTGCCCCCAGTGACACAGCTATTAAGTGTAAATGGCAAGAGTTGAATTCAAATCTAGGGCTTTTTTCCTCTACTAAACTAGGCTTCCTTTCATACACTGTGTATATTATCATCAAACTGAAATGAACTAATTTAATTTTTTCAAACATGTATTTTTGGTCAAAAACACTTAATATCCTTTTTCATTATGTTTATTTACTTTTGCATTGGAAGCATTGCTGACCTTCATTCATTTTGCCTTGAATCAAGGCATATTAAGGCAATCTGCCCACCCCCATTCCATCAACATAAGGAGAGCTTTGTAGACATAAGGGGCCTCTGTCTTCAGTAAATCAAAGGCCCTGTTTATGGAGGCTTTGTAAAGAATGTAAAATACCAAGAGTGTTTTATTATAATAGGCAAAGTTCTTCATGAAAATTTATTCCTTTAACTCAAAACCTAATCTGATCAAAGAAAAGCAAACTCAGATCAAGCTTTATGTATGATACAACTCAGAGAAATCAAGCATTATTTATTGTCTTTATCTTTGATATCTCTAAATCTTCTTTGAATGCCAAATGTTTATCCTTCTTATTGAAGGAATATTTGATTACTGAGCAGCTCAAACCACTTTTTTTTTTCCGTGGTCGTTATTGTCTCTTCACATTTAACTAACTGGATGATCTTGGGCAGTTATTTAATCCCTCCAGCCTCAATTTCCCTAACTGTAAAAGGATTTACTTATAAAATGGTGTGATTTTATGTTTTGATGATGCCTATGGATTAGTAACCTCTTCAGCTACTGTGGGTTTAAGCTGTCTTTGAGGCAGCTGGGAGTCACAGTGGATAGAGTACTGAGCCTGGAGTCAGGAAGATTTGCATTCAAATGTGGCATCAGACACTTGCTGTGTGACACTGTACAAGTCACTTAACTTTTGTTTGCCTCAGTTTCCTTAACTATAAAATGGGGATAATAACAGACTCTACCTTGCAGGTTGGTGCTATTTTTATTGTGAGGATCAGATGAGGTAACATATGCAAAGCATTTAGTGCAATGCCTAATGTGTACATAGTAGGCGTTATATAAATTCTTATTATCCTCTTCCAGTCCCTATTGCCCCACTTCTCCCTTTCCCATCTCCATTTTCCTTTCCCCCTTTCCATCTCTAAGGAGATGACTCACAGATCCAATTTAGCTCTCTCCAGAGTTCACTCCTGCATCACCAACCAATTGCCTATTGAACATTTCAGACTGAATGTCTTAAGAGAAATCTCAAACTCAACATTGAAAATTGACTTCATTATCTTTCCTCTCAAACTCTCCCTTCTTCAAAACTTCTCTATTTTTGCTAAAGATACCATCCTTCAGGTCTCCCAGGCTCATAACCTCAGAATTATCCTGGGTTTCTCACTCTACCTCATGACACATATAGAATTTTTACTTTTACTGCCTTCCTAACATCTCTGACAATCAACTCCTTTCCTGGACTCACAATAAACTGTAATTCAGGCCCTCATCACCTCTTGCCTAGATGTTGTGATAGTCCACTAAATTAGTCTCCATGCCTCGGGTCTAACCACTTTAGTCCATCCTTCACATTGCTGCTGCCAAAGTTTCCTTAATTGCATATCTGACCATGTGATTCCCCTACTCTGTCCTCCCCAGTGGCTTCCTATTGCCTCTGGGATAAAGTATAAACTCTCTTTAGCCTTTGAAGCCCTTCATCACCTGGTTATAGTCTATCTTTCCAGCCTCATTGGACATTACTTCTTTTGTTTTGTTTTGTTTTGTTTTTTTGCTTTTTGGTGAGGCAATTGGGGTTAAGTGATTTGCGCAGGGTCCCATAGTTAGTAAGTATTAAGTGTCTGAGGCTGAATTTGAACTCAGGTCCTCCTGACTCCAAGGCCAGAGCTCTATTCTCTGCGCCACCTAGCTGCCCCCAATTGTTTTGTTTTGTTTTGTTTTGTTTTTGCTTTTTTTGGACATTATTTCTATACTGCCCCTCACAGACTCTGTGATCCAGCCACATTGGCCATCCTACTTGCTTAAAATATACTCCTTCCTTATCTCTACCTCATAGTCTCTTCCTTTAAGGTACAGTTGAATTTCTGTATAAAGCATTTCTTGATTTCCCCCCCCAACTGTTGTACTTAAATATTTTATATTTGTGATATATGTATGTATGCATATATATGTGTATGTATGTGTGTATATATATATATGTACTTATCTCTCCCATTAGACTGTAAGCCCTTTGTGAGTAGGAATTATTTCATTGTTTGTACTTGTATCACCAGTGGCTGGCATAGCCTGGAACTTAGAAAGTGTTTAATAAATGCTTGTTGATTGGTGGACCTTTTGAACTTTCGCATGTTTATTCTGCTTTATATACAAAGTTCATTCCTTTAACAAGCATTTATTAAGAGACTTCAACGTCCCAGGAACTGTGCTAGGTGCCAGGGATACAAAGACAAAATGAAAACTAGCCCACATCCTTGAGAAACATATATCCTTATATCCTTGTGGGAGGGAAATGGTTATACCATTTATATAGCTAAGTAAAAGCAAGATAATTTGAGGAGGCAGAGAACAGTAACAAGAAAGCCTTCCCAAAGGACATGGCACCTAAATTAAACTCTGAAGGAAGCTAAGTATTGTAAAAGGCAAAGGTAAAGAGGAAATTCCTTCCTGTTTTGGAGGACAGCCTATGCATGGAAGCAAGAGGTGGGATGCAGAGACTGTAAATCATCCAGGAGCCATGCTCAGACATCACAAATGAGCTTCAGAGATGACATAAAGTCAAAGATGTTGTCAGGGACAATAAATGATTAAAAGAGAGGATGTGCTAGTCACATAGCAATTGAGAAAGATATAGGTAGATCCTCTCCTCAAGTGCCGCATTTCCTATGTCAGGAAAAAGCAAAGAAGGTCCCCAACACATTGAGTGGACTCCCTGTGGCAAATTAATGGGAAGATATGCACAAAAGTCACACAGGATGAGCAGGCATGGATGGGTTGCTGTCTATATGAATGGAGGAAACTATTCCTCAATTCCTCCAGATCAATCAGATCACAGTTCTAATTGAGCATTTTTTGGGGGGTGGGGGGCTGGGAATGGTGGTTTGGAGAAGGGAAAGACTTCAAGCAGGGAGATTAGTCATGATACTATTGCCAGGAGAGAGGTGATAAAGATCTGAACTAAGGTGGTGGATGAATGAAAGGAAAGAAGCTTATGGATGTGAGGGATATTGCCAACTGAGAAGCCTTGGCAACTGTTAGTGGTGGTGTTGATCAGGACAATTTTTGACTTTTTTTCCAGTAGTAAGAGTTGTTCTGGCTTTTTATTACCTGTCTTCCTTGTTCTCACCGAGACAGTTTGGTCAGTTTAGGAAGATAGTTTGTATCTGTGAAACAGAATAAAATTAACTCTCTGAAATGGGATCAAATCCATTATGCTTATCTCATTAGCGAATGTACTCTAATTAGTGGTAGCCAAGGAGATATGTGGTGCATTTATACATCTAGGAATTTCCTTTTTTGAATAAAATTTATTTATATTCCTATAGTTTTAAAAATTGAAGTAAAGAAATAAATGATTACCTTTTCTCTCTGTGCTTTTGAATCTGGGTACAGCATAGTGAATAAAATAATTAGATTAATGGGTCTATAGGTTGCGTAAAATTTATAAGAATGAAATGTTTGAGGATTAGTGATTTTGTTTTTTTTTTTCAGTTAATTTTGAACATCAAGAATTCTGTTAATACAAGGGTACAAAACCCAATGAAAGCTTTGTGAAGCAGTTTAAATAATTTATTGAAACTAAAACTTTTTTTCAGTTGAATGACACTGTTCTCTCCCATGGACTGTGGGCTCCTTGAAAACAGGGACTTTTGCCTTTCTTTATCTCCCCAGCACTTAGCACAGTGCCTCACACATATCTTCTTGTTCTTGTTGAGCCATTTCAGTCATGTCAGACTCTCTGTGACCCCACTTGGGGTTTTCTTGGCAAAGATACTGGAGTGGTTTGGCATTTCCTAGCCCTGCTCATTTTACGGTGGAGGAACTGAAGCAAACAGCGTGAGATTACTTGGCCATGGTCTCACAGCTAGTAAGTAAAGGCTGAGGCTGGATTTGAACTCGGGTCTTTCTGACTCTAGGGCTGGCACTCTACCCACTGAGTCCCACCTGACACACAGTAGCTGATTAGCTGATTAATAAATGCTTGGTGACTGACTGACTAGTCAAAATGCTGATAATAAAATAAACGAAACTAATTTTCTTTACTAATTACCCAATATAAATTGTTATTCTCTTGCTCAGGATTATATCAGGGACTATCATCCCTAAAAGTAGATTTCCACAATTCATAACTGTGGCTGTTGGCCCAGTTATTAGTGGAAATAACTACTCGCCTAATAAGAAAATTCTTTAGTGTTCTGAACTTCTATTTATATTGATTTATATTGATTTATCCTGGGATCTTTTCTGATCTCATTACTTTTTTAAAAAGTGTCACATTGCAGATTTAGTGTGTTTAGTGACTCCCTACGGTGCAGGTATGAATTGTAATTTGTTGTTTAATTGCTAATGCTGAAGCCTACTTGTTGGTTTTAGCCATTTAGACACATGCTTCTGTTTAATTCCAATGTCCTCTGATTCAAATTTATTCCCTCAGAAGAATTACCCTGTACTTGCCCACTATGTACCTCAGATAGAGGGAACTGTGTCACTTCTTCTGAAGGGATCCAGCTTGCTAAAGAACTAGGAGCCACCTATCTTGAACTACACAGCCTCAATGACTTCTATGTTGGGAAATATTTTGGAGGTGTGGTAAGTAGAAGTTCCTCTGATATGATGATTTTTTTATTTTTAAAGGCTGTAAGACAGTTTTGGTAGATAAGCTATTTTCCTAAATGTCAACTATTGTCTTAATATTTCCTTTGAGATGATAGTGTGTAATAAAAATTTTGACTAATAAGATCTGAGTGGACATTTTATTAGGCTAACATGAGAAAGAAATTTCATTTTTCTTAACATGACTTGTTTTCCATTATTGAAAGAAGATACTCAGAACTTTGGGAACTATTTAAATGGTGTATTATTAGCTATTAAGTAAAAAAAATTTTTTATACAAATACAGGTATTGTCAATCTGATATCTGACTGTTGATACTGTTGATGGGACCAGAGCTAAGTTTTGTTGTAATCTGGCTTTCAAAGAACAGTTTTCCCTAATGAGGTGGGTACTTTAGAAAGATTCCGTAATACCCACCCCACTATCCTGGTGGTCCTGTCACTATTCAGACCAACAGTTTGTATTACTACTTATCAGATGATTAGGGAGTTAGGATTCTACAACTCCTAATCCAATTAGCTATTATTCTGACTGCCTCAATTCTTCACAACAGTGGGAAACTAAAAAGAGCCTGCTAAACTGACTGAACACAAAGAAAGTTATGGTCAAATGTATCAAATCCTTTGTGCTATTTAGACAAAGAATATTTTATTAATTTTGGCTGTATAGAGTTAGATAATGAAGTTTCCACAATTTAAAAAATTTAATATGTAACTTTAAACAACATCACCACTAAATAAATATACATTTGTGATACTTTACATTGAAAATGAATTTCAAACGGTCAGGTATCCATTATAGTTTATGACTTAAACTGCAAATGAGGCATCTGGTTACTTGAATCCTTTGAGGGGTATCTTCTGGATCCCATTTCTGTTCTCTGCTTGTTTTTCCATTTCTGAATTTGTGAATATATTTTTTCCTCTCTTATAGTCATTGACATTGAGTATGCTGTCCTTCCGGTTCTTATTCGCTTACTTTGCATATAAATCTTTCCAATTTTTTCTAAAAATATAGCTGCCTCATTTACTCCAGAGCAGAAGTGTCAAATACTCTCAGCTCACTGCCCAAACTAGATTAAAATGTAATTGGGAAATATTTAACAAAATAAATGAAAATACAATAGAACATAGTGTTAATAAGTGTTAATACGTGGTTTTCTAAGTCAATATGCAACCTTCAGGGATCTTTATGTATATTTAATGGCCATGTTTCTATTTCAGTTTGACACCATTGACCAACGAGGGTGGGGAACCTGCAACCTCGAGGCCACTTTTGGCCTTCTAGGTCCTTGGATGTGGCCTTTTCACTGAGTCCAAGTTTTACAGAACAAATCCATTTATTAAGGGGATTTGTTCTGTGAAGTTTGGATTCATTCAAAAGATCATACTTGAGGACCGAGAGGGCCTCAAGGCCATATGTTCCCCACCCCTGCAAAAGCAACTAACCCACTTAGCATCCCAACAGGGTACCTGTGTACTGCCAAATAAAAATCTATTGAAAATGGATATTAATCTAACTTGGTAATGAAAAGGTATCATTTACATTAATTAAAGGAAATAGCCCAGTGTCTTGCATACTATATGCTGGACAAAGGTTTGTTGAATGGACAATGCTTATTGAAAATACTCAGACATACAGTTATTATGAAAAGCTTGTATTTGAGTCTGATGAGCTGTTGGTGAACTATAATTTGAGGGAAAATGCTTTCTTACCTGAAATAAAATAAAATTCTATTTGTTTTCTAGTAAAAAATGTTGTATAGGATGTCCATCTATCCAGTGGGCTAGTCATATTTTCTGCATTTATGTTGTTGTTCAGTCATGTCTGACTCTTCATGACTGCATTTGGGATTTGTTCTGTGAAGTTTGGATTCAGTCAAAGGGCTGCACTTGAGGATCTAGAGAGCCATAGGTGGCTTCAAAGCCGCAGGTTCACAAGGATGGGGAACTGAGGCTACAAAGACAAATCTGAAACTGTCTGTACCCTCAAGGAACTTACATTCTCCTTATTGTTCAGTCATTGCAGTCATGTCTGGCTCTGTGTGACCCCGTTCAGGGTTTTCTTAGCAGAGATACTGGAGTGTTTTGCCATTTTCTTCTCCAGTTCATTTTACAGATGAGGAACTGAGGCAAATAAGGGTTAAGTGACTTGCCCAGGGTCTTGCAGCTAGTAAGTGTCTCAGGCTGTATTTGAACTCAGGTCCTCCTGATTCTAAGCCCAGTGTTCTAGCCCCTGCACCACCTAGCTGCTCCATTCTACTTATCTTCTGCTTAACTCCCCTCTTTCTGTTGAGGGCACCACCAACATTCCAGTCACCTAGGTTCACAATGCTTTTACCTTCCAAATATTCTTGCATTCATCTCCATCATTCCACTTACATGGCCACCTCCCTAGTTCATATTCTCATCACCTTTCTTCTTGGACAATGTGACATAAAAATGTGGGGACCTCTACCTTTTTCCTTGTTTGGAAAATCAGTACATTTGCCCATTTCCAGTCCAGCAACAGCTGTCCTAACTCTCCATTCTCTTTAATGGGTTAGATAGAGGTAACACAGGTATAGGTAAGTATCTGTGGAATGGTATCTTGCATATGTGGTCTTATAGATGAAAATCCAGCTAAGGGATTTGAATTATCTCAGAGTGCAATAACTGAGTTAGCTGCAAGATAGTTGTCCACTTGAACTGTTTTTAGCTATATCATGCATGTATTTTTAGTCACATTTTAGCAATAATGACATCCTGAATAAGCTTGGGCAATTTTCTAATTCCCCAGCATGGAATCTTACTACACATGGCATTTCCCTTCTGACTTTCAGGTTCTTATTTAGCCTAGAAGATGAAGGATTTATCAAATATTATATTCAGAATCTACTGTTTTATATTTTGGCTTACTGTCCCCATATTTTAGAGATATTTCACTGGCTCAAGTCTCTTCCCTTGGTACCCATCAATTGAGACACTTAGTATGTTATCACAAACCATAATCAGAAATAAGATGCAGAGAGACAATATAAATTCTCCCTGGTGTACCTGTTTCTTCCCAAGCCTTTGGAGCAGATGACACACCTGCATACACACTATGCATGCATTCCCAGCATACATACCTGTAGTGCTTAAAAAAATGGGGGAGGGATAGCCATCTCAGGCTCATTGATTAAAGGAAGAGAGGGCAGAAATACCCTGTTCTCACTGGGGTGGTAATGATGGGAGACATAATAGTTTCTGGACCTCAACTGGTTCTGAGTGATACTGGTCATGGCTTCACCGTTAATTCAGGTCAAGTCTCTGCTGCTCCAGTGTCCTGGTTTGCCTGTTCATGCTCTGTGACAAGAAGTTTACATGGGGAGAGTAAAGAGAGAGAGCAAAATGCAGCAAGTGTCTCTTCTATCCCTTCCCATGGCACCTTGTTGCTGAGAGGCTTTTCACAATTCCAGAGAGTGGGCAGGACTATTCTTTTTCCAGTGCCAGAATTTTAGTATTTGTCCCCTCAATCTTGTTCTCTGTGAATCACTTTCCTTGGTCTGTAAGGATTCCCACTGAGACAAAAATGTAAGGCAGAATTCTCTATGACTACCCTTCTAAGTGATCTCCCTACTTCTCATTTCTCCTCTCCCATCCATCACCTGCAGACCTGCCAAATCAATATTTCTAAAACAAGTCCAAGCATGTCAATTCCATCTTTTAGCAGCTTCAATGACTCTTTGCCTCTAGGATAAAATATAAATTCTTCTTTGGCAGTTAAGACTTCACAGTTGGACTTCAGCCTATTATTCTGGACTTATTTTACTTTCTTCCCAAATTCACTCTACTTCTAGCCAAAGTGGTCCATTTGCTCTTTTCCATACAAAACATTTATCTTTGGCTCCAGTGTCTTGGTACAAGCTGTCTCTCATACCTGTCTCACCCTTATGTCTCAGAATTTAGCATACTTCAAAGTTTAGTTCAGGTACCTCCTACACTGATCCTTTCCTGATGCTCTGAGTTGTTAGTGCTTTTCCCTACCCCCAAAGTTTTTTGTATTTCTTTTGTGTATATTTTTTGTTTTCTTATTTGCATACATGTTATATCCCACATGTCCCCCCCATCCTCAGCTTCTTAGAGTTAGCGACTAATTTTTGTCTTTGAATATACAGTACTTATCTCAATGATTTATACACAGTAGGTACTTTTGAATTAAATAAATAATATCTCTTCTGGTAAGCTGTTTTTTTTTAAGTAATATTTTATTTTTCCCCCAGTTACATGCTAAAACTATTTTAAACATTTTTTTTAAGTTTTGAGTTCCAAATTCTATCCCTCCATCTGTCCTTCTCCTCCCCCCTCCTTCAGGTGGTAAGCAATCTAATATAGATTATACATGTGCAGTTATGTAAAACATTTCTATGTTACTCGTTTTGTACAAGAAGACTTGAATTTAAAAAAAGAATGAAAGAAAGTGAAAAATAACATGCTTCAGTTGGTATTCAGGTAGTTATCGGTTCTTTCTCTGGAAGTGGATAGCACGCTTCATCGTGAGTCTTTTGAGATTGTCTTGGCTTATTGTATTGCTGAGAATAGCTAAGTCATTCACAGTTCTTCATTGAACAATATTGCTGTTACTGTGTATAATGTCCTTCTGGTTCTGCTCACTTCACTTTGCATCAGTTCATGTAAGTCTAGATTTTTCTGAAATTATCCTACTTGTCATTTTTTATAGCACAATAATATTCCATCACAATTACACACCACAGCTTATTTAGTCATTCCTCGTTTGATGGGCATCCTCTTGATTTCCAATTCTGAGCCACCACAAAAAGAGCTGCAATAAATAGGTAAGCCGTTTCTGAATTTACCTACTGGATTGTCATCCACATCTATTCATCTTGTCCACAAGCTTGATGTGAGAAACTTTGTCAAAGGCTTTGCTAAAATGCAGATATGCTATGTATCTACCACATTCCATTTGCCCTGTCTAGTAACCTTGTTATAGTATTTTAGGATCGTAGATTTAGAGGAAATAAAAAGAAATACTGATAGTCTGGCATGACCTGTTTTAGATGAAGACTTGTAGTAACCATCACTTCTCTATATAAATGCCTACAAACCATCTCTTTAATAACTTGTTTCAGATTTTTTGCCACAAGTAAAAGTCAGACTCATAGATTTGTAGTTTGTAACCTCTACCCTTTTCCCATTTTTGAAAATCGGTACAGCACTTGCCCTTCTCTACACTGGCAGCAATTGTCCAACTCTCCAAGATCTTTCAGAGGTCATTGACTATGGATCAGTAGTCATGTTAATTTCAGTACAGAAGGCTCTTATTAAATTCCTATTATGTGCAAGCACTGTAAATATGTAAAGGCACTTAGATGGTACAGGGGGTAAGAGCACTGGACTTGGAGTCAGGAAAACTTGAATTTAAATCCTTTCTTGGGCATTAGCTGTGTAACCCTGGGCAAGTCATGAAACCTCCTCCTGAACTCGGTTTTCATTTTGAAGATCAAATGAGGTAACAGCTAACCTTAAAGCTATCAGTATAAATATTATATTTTTCCTTAGCAAATAAAAAAGTAGTAGTTGAATAGTTTTTCCTTCTGTCTGTCACACATTATCATTTTACCATCCACTTAGAGTGTAAGGGGTTAAGGGATGGGTGTCAGAAATTTGGTTCCTCTCCCAGCTCAGTCATGTAATCACAAGATGAAGTCATAGATGATGAGATATTAATGTGTTAACAGACTGTTAACATCTTGCTAACCCTTGACAAAGTGTGAATATTTTTATTCGAATTGAAAGGTCAAAACCATTGACTAGAATGAAAATTGGCCATACCTCTAGAAGGTTTTAAATGGATTAGCTCTGGAGACATCCAGAAGTCAGAGAGTCTGTTTTGAGAGTTCCACAGATTTCAGGGAGGATCCGGCCTTTGAGAAGGAACAGCCCTGGACGGGGAATAAAGAGGGGATTTCTCTCTACTCTCTCCTCACGTTAGCCATGGTGTCTAGCAGTGGAGCCACTCACCTAGAAGGAAGAACCCTGTCTACCTAACTGTAGAGTCAGTTTGAGAGAGCTTGAGGCACAGAGGAGGAAACAGTGCAGAACAACCTGGCTACAGAGCCAGTCACTTGGAGCCAAAAATAGCTTTAAAACAGTATGGCTTCTGGCACTAACAAAAAGGGAGGGTTGTGTATTCAAGAGAATGCTAACCTTGACAGTACAGAGGAGCAGACCCTGGAGCCTGGTTGAGCAACCTGCCGAGCAGAGAAACTATATGTTTGTATAGATGTCATTTGTATAGACATTTGAAGCCATGAGATTTATTAATGGTTCCTTCTTGGATGTTGTATCCTATAAATTACTGGTCCTCTCCACTGCTATTCTTCAGGTTGTTATTCTTTTTTCTTTTTTCTTTTTCTTTTTTTTTTTTTTTTGCAATTTGGGTTAAGTGATTTACTGAGAGTCACACAGATATTTATTGAGTGTTATGTGTCTGAGGCTGGATTTGAACTCAGGTCCTCCTGACTCCAGGGCCGGTGCTCTATGCACTGCACCACCTAGCTGCCCTCAAGGTTCTTTCAGATACCTTAGTACATATGGTCAGTTTTCTCCTCCTTTCTTTCTTTTATGGAAAAAAAAAAGCCTCCCTTATTAGAGTCATGGCTCAAGGCAAATATATTTTTACCAATCCTGAAAAAAGATACTAGTTATTTATAATTCATTCCTGGCCTAGAGTTCTCATTCTTTTATTTTAAATTGTGGCCCAGAAATCCAAAATCCACTTCTCACATACCTTCTTAACCTGATGTTGACTTCGCATTTCTGCCTTACCTTGTAGAAACCTCTGCCTTCAAAAAGCTGCGTAAGTTAAAAACACCACCTGTGCCCCAAGGAACTTCAATTTCTCATCCATGATTTCATCATCCCTGACAATGTGTTTTAGCTTCCTTTTGCCAGTAACCTATACTATACACCCACATGAATCATCTAGAGTGCCTCATGGTAGTCAGGTTTGACAGGTCTTAAGAAGAAGGTGGGTCTCTTTTGTATACATCAGGTGAACAGATAATATGTTACTTCTTCCTTTTCTATTACTGCTTGACCTCTCTCCTGCCGCCACTTCTGTATCCTTAGAACACAGGAAACTATGTCTTCCTGAACTAGTCTAGCTTCCACTTCTAGGGGAACAGCTTCATACCTTTGTTTAACTTAATTCCAGATATTTGGTTGTCCTTCTTCCCTTCCTTATCTGTGTCATCCTCCTGCCCTCCAGCCTCTTGCCACAAATTAGTATCCCGTTCTGTCTCTTCAGATCCTTTTTCATCTTTGTTTTCTTCTCAGAGTTCTGCTTCTGGGCTTTCTCCCTGATAAGCTGCAGAGTGAAGGATTCTACTTGCCCTTTTATAGTCTTCCCTGGGAGGAAGAACAAGCTGCACTTTGTGCATAGACAGTTGTTATCTGGCACTAGGAGGAACACAAACATAGTGTACTTGATACAAATCATCGTAAAATTCCTTTTGTCTTTCTTTATTTGGAGGATTCTTTGAGTTCTTTATTTGGAGGATGATTTCATCAGGGTGACAAATTCTTCGAGCATCTCTTCTGTAACTTACAGTCTTAGGGAGTTACCTGGGGGTACTGGGAAGTGGAAGGAATCGCAGACTCCGCCAGCTACTGTACGTCAGAGACCAGACCTGAATCCAGGTCTTTCTGACCAAGGCCTGCCTGTTGTCTCCTATGCCCCTTTGCCTCTGGTCCTCTTGACTTTCTAGAAATAAAATGCTTATTCTTCTGCCTTTCTTGTTTGATAGTCTTTCAGTTAACTTCTGTGTTTGGACATCTCTTCTTTATTCTGGTGTCCCAGTCTTTGGGAGCTTATTCATGGTGATCTTCCTGCCTTGTCTTTGTTCAAGTGCCTTTGATTGACAATTAGCAGCTTCTAAAAGCCCCAGTGAAAACTGAAGCTGTTCATAGTTGTTGTTGTCTCTGAGGGAGTCTCAAGAAAAATTCAAGCACCAGTTACTACTGTTCCTCTACCCCCTTTATCTTCTCCCACTAATCAGATTTAGAAACTTCTCATCATGTGACTTCTTTGTGGTTTCTCTTTTGAGGAGGTTAGGAATGTCAAAGAAAAAGATACTACTAATACTGTACTTTGTGATTTAGGCTCAAGTTTGCCTGAAACAATTTTATTTCATTTAACGTTAACCTATATTCGAGACATTTCTAGCTTGGGAAGAGAAATGTCAAAATTGGTATAATCCCTCGTGCTCTCCAACATGACTGCCTACCCCAAGACAATTTGAACAAAGAAAAGATTATAATATGTTAAAATACAGTAACATTCTAGAATAGCTGTCATTCAGTTTCTTCCTCGACCTCTCCCCATAAGGATTGAAAAGAGTTCACTCCTGTGATCAGTATCTTAACTTTGAATGCCAGAGAGGACACCCTCCTTAGGTGGTTCATGGCACCAGTCACTTCAGGTTGGTAAGGATGCAGTGATTTTATCTAGATAAGAGTTAAGTTTGATGCCCACTTTCCTAAAGGGAAAATCTGGGAAGGGTTTTAAGCTGGGAAAATATTACTTCTCTATATTTTAGATAGACTAAAAAGGTTTTCTTAATATGCTTCCATAACGGTTAATGAAATTGGGGGTGGGGCATGATCATGTTTGATTGGAAATTTAGAAACTAAGTTTCTTTTTCTAATCACTTCAAAGGTCTGAGGGTATGAAGGTATGTGGGTAGGATCAGAATTAGTTCATGGTAGAACCATGCAAACCAGCCTGTGACCAAGGGTCCCCTCGAGTGTCAGGACAAGAGTATTCTTAAAAATAAAAGTGAACAAATGTAATTGTGCAGGCTCCTTCCACTTCTAAGGATAGATTCCTCTCTCCTGTGAATTCTCAAAGATCTTTGGACTAGTCATGGTTTTTTGCACTCTAATAAATTTATTTCTGTATGCGTCTTATTTGTCTACTCTACTAAAGTATAAATTTCTTGAAGTCTGGAACTACATCTCATTTGTTCCATTCACTGATTTGCATAGAATACATATATGTTGAATTGAATTTTTTTTTTTTTGTTACATGAAAATTTTTTACTGTGACAAAGACATCGTACAATTTTTATGATCTTGGTCTTTCCTTCTTGCCTTTGTACAAGGCCAGAAGAGAAACATTTGCAACTTTTACAACCTTGAATTGGACTCCAGGGATATCACCAACAGCATGACCTTTTTGACCAAATCCAGCAACCAAAACTTCATTGTTTTCCTCAATAAAGTTCAAGCAGTCATCACTGGGAACAAAGGCAGTGATTTTTTTGCCATTCTTAATCAGCTGGACTCTCACACACTTCCTGATGGCAGAATTGGGCTGCTTGGCTTCCACACCAACTTTTTCCAAGACAATCCCTTTTTCATGAGATGCTCCTCCAAATGGATTGGCCCTCAAGGCAGTGCCTGAATGAGCTTTCTTATATTGTTTGTCATGCCACTTTTGGTCTCTCCTGTGGCTTCAGAGCTTTCTCAAAGTACGAAGACCACGGCACTTACCCATGCTGCCGCTGTCCGGGCCAAGAGGAAAGAGAGCTAAATTGAATTTTATTAAAGCAATAGAACGTCATTTAGAATAAAATTGATTTTTTAAAAGAATCAAGAAAATGGCAGAGTGATAGGAAGCAATGCCCTACATTCTTCTCAACAAACTTTTTTTCTTTTTAATAAATGTGTTTATTTTTTGTTTTCAACATTCACTTCCGTAAGATTTTGTGTTCCAAATTTTCTCCCCATCTCTCACCTCTCCCCATTCCAAGACGGCATACAATCTGATATAGGCTCTGCATATACATTCCTATTGAACATATTTTCACATTAGTCATGTTGTAAGGAAGAATTAGAACCAATAGGAGGAACCACAGGAAAGAAAAACAAAACAGAAGGGAAAAAAAAAGAGCAAATACTATGCTTCCATCTGCATTCAAACTCTATAATTCTTTCTCTGGATGTGAATAGCATTTTTCATCATGGAGATGTCTTAGATCCTTGCATTGCTTAGAAGAGCCAAGTCTATCAAAGTCAGTCGTCACACAGTGTGGCTGTTACAGTGTACAGTACTATGTTCTGTGTTCTCTTGGTTCTGCTCATTTCACTCAGCATTGGTTCATATAAGTCTTTCCAGGTTTTTCTGAAGTCTGCTTGCTCATCATTTCTTATAGCATAATAGTATTCCTTTATATTCATATACTACAACTTGTTCAGCTATTCCCCAGTTAACGGGCATCCCCTCAATTTCCAGTTCTTTGCCACCACAGAAAGAGCTGCTATAAATATTTTTGTACATGTGGGTCATTTTCCTTTCTCCATAAACTCTTAACAGATCTAGAAAATGAACCATACTGATGGATCCTGATGGGCATATCTAGAAAAAATCAGAACGAGTCCTTTCTCCAGCCCAGCTTGGCATAGGAAGACAGAAAGGGATGTCTGGGGATACTGGAGATGGGGTCAGGTCAGGAGCACACTGCGTGGAGTGCGTTAGAGCCCAGAAAGAGACTGCACCAGGGCAAGAGGAGGTCTGAGACCCACAACTAGGACACTGTGGATGGGGACAGGTGCCAACTGGCAACTTTGTCGCTCACTACACAGTCTTGGGCAGAATAAGAAAGGGACCACTCTCGGATAAGGAGGCCCTGGGTCATGTATGGAGAAAGGAGAGAATTCAGAAGCCAGTAGCAGCAGTGGTGTGGCTTAGACCTGAGGTGTAAAGCAGGGTCTCACTTCCTGCATCTAGCCCAGACTGCAGAGGAATAACCAGGGCAGAGATCCCAGACCAAAAAAGAATCTATAGTTCTGCCTTTCTGAGCTCACAGAACTTTTCCCACTTGCTTGTAGTGGCAGGGTTCAGCAGCAGTCTACTCTTGATCAGACTTCAGCCCAGGTCAAGAACTTGCAGAGCTCATGGGGGAGGGAGATAGGAGGAAGAGAAAGCTAATCTTTTTTTTTTTAAATAAAACAAAATTTAATTTAAAAAGAGGGGCAGCTAGGTGATGCAGCAGATAGAGCGTTGGCCCTGAGGTCAGGAGGACTCAAGTTCAAATCCAGTCTCAAATACTTACTAGCTGTGTGACTGTGGACAAGTCACTTAACCCTGATTGCCTCCAAAAAAAAAATAGAAATGAACAAGAGGCAGCATGGTATAGTGAATAAAGTGACAGCCTTGGAACAACAAAGACCCAAGTTCAAGTTCTGTCTTCAACACATACTGGTTGTTTGACCCTGTGCAAGTTTCTTAACCTATATGAGTTCTAGGCAGCTTTTTAAGAGTATGAATCTCAGAAAAGTTGCTGGCTTTCATTGATGGATTAATCATCCAGCAATTCCCTATGCCAATGAAATTAGAGGTACAGTATTTAGCTTTCTCTCTAAAAAAGTGAGAAATCATGAGATCCATGGTGGTGGGTTAATAGGAAGTAACAGAAGCATGAACAGGAATTCTAATGGTTGGAAAGGGATAGAATTTAGAGCTATTTATAAATTTTTTAAAAACCAAAACATTTTAGCACTAATCCAGAATTCAGAAGTTGAAATGCACACACATAGTTTGGCAGCATGATCAACTCTTGAAGGTCTTTGAGAAATTGAAGGGTGATTTCTCAAGGGAAGGAGTGAGGAAGAGGCCATGTGACTGGCTTTGGATATTTCTTCTAGAATTGTGACAAGCCATATTCTTAGCAAAGGGTTAGTTATTATGAAATAGGTCATTATCTTGACCATCGGGAGACATCTGGTAATTATATCAGTTTCTGACTTACCGCAGTACTTCCTCCTGTGACTGGAATACTGAGAAAATTATTACTAGTCACACAATTATAGGTTTTAGGTTTATGGGCTATTCAAGAGGATAAACAATTCTTTCTTGTATGAGTAATTTGTTTAATTATGTTTTGACAAATCATAGTCTATTTTGGCTGATTTGCACTTGAAATACATTTTAGAGAAAAGTGCTTGCTATTCTATATCTGTATTCCATTACCATCTTACATTTCTTCCTTTTATAAAGGTATTTGGGTATCCCTCCGAGTTAACACTCATAGGTTGCAGGTTGGGTCTCAATGGAGTAACTGTCTTGGGGTTCAAGGTATTCTGTGGATCTGTACAGTTAAAATCATGGACCATGAGCCCCCACCAGTACACTACCCTTTAATAGTCAGCCTATTGTGATAATTAGCTTAAAATAAAGGCATTTTACTGAGATAGTAAAGAAGGTTCAGTAGCTACAAAACATTCTCACCTTAAACATGGAGGGCACTCTCCAATATATATGTGTATAGATATAGACATACACATAGATGTAGTGTCTGTGGGAAGAGTAGGTACATATATAGAGTTCACTGGTAGTGATACACACATAAAGTAATATATATAACTAAGACAACTCACTCCTCTAGTATTACAAGGCCCCAATATCTTCCCTTCTCGTGGTTTTCTCATGCTGCTCCACTACGGATGCATTTCTTTTTGTCAGGGTGCTCATCTAAGCCTTCTGGACCTCTCCCTCTCTTAATTTGACTCCTGACTACTAGAACTAACTCTCCTCTACTTGCAGGAATTATACTGTACAGAGCTCTTTTCTTAACTGCTCCAGAACTAGGAAGCTTGTTCTTTAAAGACCATTAAGAGTATATATAATGGCTCTTCATCTAGCCAATGGCAAGTTGCTTTCTAATTCCATAAATGAGTATTTCTTAACACCTTGTAAAGGGGTAACAAAGTTTAAAAAAAATCTTTATTTGTACTTTGTTTAAGTTTACCTTGTAGTCTCTCTTGCCTATCCTTCCCCTTATTTTCTGTGATTATATATCAACTGAACTGTGCAGAAATCATTCTTTCAGGATTATCTTGATCAGTTTCCCTCCACTATAAGCTTCAAGTATTGTTTCTTTTTTCTCATGAAATAAATAGGAAGAAAGCTCACTTACAAAAATAATGAAGTTTCATAATTCTTGAAGACCAGAGATAATTGCTACTGTTATAAAGGTGGTTAATAGAGGGACAATATAGATAAGATAGAGATAAGCATATGTGCCTCTGTTACATGTAGCCATCAGCCTCCACTATTTCCCCTTTGCCCTAGCACTTCTGAAGAAAGGCTTGCTCGGTAATGATGTGTTACCACCCCTTACCCCAAGCCTTCAGTTTATATCAGTAAATCTCCCTGTATAAGTTTAATTATGGTTTGTGTTTATTTCCCAAATTGTTAGTAACAGGGTCCTCCTTGCTCAAATAAGCACTCAAGGTAATAAATGTATATGGGGTAGGACAATGTGTTTTTCAACTCACAGAAAATTCAGATGATGTAAAGGATTCACAGACACATAAAACACATAAGGCAGATACTGAAAAAACATACAGTACTCAAAAATAGTTGCAACATTCCAGTTAGTCTCTCTTTAATCCTATTGTTACCTACTGACAGCTTGGACACCCCCAGAAGGGGAACATACATTGAGCTTGCTAGATATATATTCTTCATACCACCAGGGTGGCATTGTCTGAATAAGCTTGCTATAATAGCAGGGAAGGATTAAGGTTGAGGTCCTTCACTTCCCCAAGTGACCAGTCTCCTTATGTGGTCTGTTCTTCTCTTTTCTCTTAAGAAAGATGCTGTTCCAGAGTTCCTTTTGGGTCAAATGAGTGAGCCCATGCCGGCTTCTGCCAGGTGCCATCTCTTGGACTGGGAAGGTCCATTCTCAGGTCTCAGGTCTCTAACCTGTGCTCAGAAAACTATACGTAACACCTTTCCTAAAGCAGTGTAACAGAGATCTACTGTTGTTAGTTAGGAGACTGTGAATGTACACAAACTGTCCTTTCCCTAGGATCCTGATCTTTTCTGCTGTGGGCTGGTCTGTCTTCTAAATGGGGACAGGTGAAAGGGAAATCATAAAAAGGTTGAGCTGGTTTTGCGACTTCTTTTTTATAGACCACAGAGAGTGGTGATTCTTCCAAATAGAATCTATACTTCTGAGTCTCTGCCAGTCAGTCATCCCAGAGACAGCCCTAGTCACTGAAAATCACTTAGGAGCTGTCTTCTCTCTAAACAAAGTCACCCTGCGCTTCTCTGGGGAGGTGTTTTCCTGACCCCAGACAAAGATTGACACTCTGCAACCTCATCAAGTTGATCAGAGATTTGGGGAATTCCCCTGATGGACCCTCTTATATTATATTTCACCAACTGTTTTGAACTGCTAAAATTATTATGGCTATAGACCTCTATCCATAGAAATATAGGCCGTTCTGTCAATGTTAATGTCAAATGTGTTATTTTAGTGATTTTGTGTTTTACTTTTTGTTTTCATGTTATGTATAGTTGGAGTATTTTATGATTCAAACTTTGAATCAAAAGTCATCTGAAAAAATGAAGAAAAGAAAAAAAAGCGGCAAGTGTCATGGAATTAGGCCACCTCAGCTTGAACAACCAGGTGATATTTATAGCTCATATAGGTGTAATGCTAGAAAAATGGTGGTCACATATTAGATTGGGTGGAATAGCTTTGAAAGTTGCTAATAAATAAGTATATAAATAATTTGGTTCTAAAGATCAACTATCATAAGCATTTGCTCAGAATTGCTTTCATGTTTAAGATAGGAGGAAGTCCCCTAAACAGTTCTTTAACTTCAGATATATTTACTTTGATTTGAAATTCAGGTATAAATGTTTCCACACTGCTGATAGTCCCTAGATTAACCATTTACAAATTATATAATTTTGTTAGGAAAAGTTTCAGAACCTTTCAGAAATAAAGTAAAATATTATTTTTCTTTTCAAAAGATTGAGCCTAATTAATTCTTTGGCTGATGGTTTGAAGGATAGGATGGCTGTTGCAAATTTATATAGGGATGCACAACTTTAGTTCTTCCCAAGAGAATTGCTTCAGAGAGGAGTAGGAGAATTTGCTGACTATATTCCCCAAAGTAACGAATGGTAATCCCTGAAATAAAGAGCTTAAGAAATTATATTTCGGGACAGCGAAGTGGCACCGTAATAGAGGTCTGGCCTTGGAGTCAGGAGATCCTGAGTTCAAATCCAGCCTCAGACACTTGACACTTAACTAACTGTGTGACCCTGGGCAAGTCCCTTAACCCTGATTGCCTCACCAAAAAGCAAAAAAAAAAAAAAAAAAAGAAAAAGAAAAGAAAAAAATTATATTTCATAAAACTATAATGTGGGTTTTAATCTACATACATGTGTCTTCCATTTGTTCTGTAAGTGAAAATAAAACTTTTAAATATATAAAAAGGAAAAATCACTCATGTATATGTTATAAAATTCTATAATTCTCTAAAATCTAATGAAATTGTTGCCTATCTCTAAAGGAAGGAGCACTAGATTTGGAAACAGAGATCTTTGGTTGGAAACTCAGCTCTGGTTTCTTACTTACCTGTGTGATTTTGAGCAATTCAAATGACTTGTCTGAGCCTTAGTTTTCCCTATTATAAAGTAAGGAGGTTGGATGAGATTATTTCTAAGGTCCCTTACTACTCTACCAGAGGTTTCCAAACGTATTTAGCCTGCTGCCCCTTTTTTAAAAAAAAAAATTACTCATAGACTGTCTGGGGTTAGATTAGGTTAACCCTTATTTTTATTCAAAGCCGCACAATTGCACCCACCCCCCTCCCCATCGTTCCAGCACTCCCGCAAGGGGCAGTATCACCCACTTTGGGAATTTATGCTTTATCTCAAAAAGAAACAAACAAACAAAAAACCACTAAAAGAACCTTAAATTTTAATAGAGCTACACAAGGATTGTAATTTTTCTTTTTTTTTAAATAGAAAAAATGCCTGTCTTAAAGGGTGAAGCATCACACTATAACTCTGACCTACATAACCTGTTGTTCTGCTGCCAGTGTGTGGATGTGGTGTTTTATACTGAAGATTTAAAGGAAATTGTAGAAGCCCACAAGATCGTCCTTTGTTCTGTGAGCAACGTCTTCATGCTGCTGTTTAACGTGAAGAGTCCCGCAGACATTCAGGACTCCACAGTGATACGCGCTGCCCAAGATCTTTTTGCTGTAAACAGTGAGACAACGTTTCCAGTCACTAGCCAAGGCCCACCATGCAACCCCCCAGTAAGAGTCATTGTTAAAGACTCTCTCTTCTGTTCTTGCTTATCAGACATTCTGCACTTCATTTATTCAGGTATCTTCTCAGAGTGGCTCCAGCTGCTCAGTGTTTTTAAAGCATTTGAATGTGAAGCTTGCATGTTGCCCTTCCCACTAGTCTTGTTCACTCTGACAGTCCACCTGCTTCCCTTTCTTCTGCTTCCGGGTTATTATTGGCAGTGGATTCTATAAGGAGAAAGCAGGTCGTTGTGCCACAAAGGAAAAAAAAAATCCATTCAATTCAAGCAAGCTTCTTGATTCCAAACAGACTTATTTACCTGGGCTTACTGTAAAATCACACTGGTGGTGAAACAATAGTAGTGAATAAAATATGTTTTCTACTGAATAGGCGGACGTTATTGTATGATCAGCAGTATTTAACAAAGATTAAGGTGAGCTCAAGAGGACAGAACCCCTTATAGAGCAGAAGGGCAAAAGTTCATTTGTTTTTTATTTCGGTATGAATTCAGACCATGAAAGCAGGGCCTCACAACCCTGACCTCCAAGGTTTTAAGTAAGAGATGTAGAGGGAAAAAAAAAATAGAAGTGTGCTTGGGTGGATGGAACACTCTGCTAGGAGTTAGAAGTGTCTGGGTTCCAATTCCATCTCTGAACCTAATGCAATCTCCTAAGCCTTATTTACTAAATTATGAGTTCTGATCTCTGTTGGAGAGAATTCCTGTACCAGTAAAATCAAAGATTCTTGATGTATTGGGATATTTATAAAATATAAATAAGAGATCACAGAGAAATCTTCTCCGCTTTTCATTTTAGAAATACAAATTTACCAAGTGTATGTAAGGTGTCTTGTTAGTTTGCCATCCCATCACTTAGCTAGTCACTCTACTAAGTAACTGAGGAATTTTCAAGCATACTTTAAAAATTAGCTTAGGGGCAACCAGGTGGCACAGTGGATAGAGCACTGACCCTGGAGTTAGGAGAACCTGAGTTCAAATCCAGCCCTAGACACTTACTAGCTGTGTGACCTTGGGCAAGTCACTTAATCCCAATTGACTCCCCCAAAAAAATTAGCCTACATTTGGGAAGGAATACACTTATATAAATTTGGTAATAATTTTCTTAATTTTCAGTACTCTCCTCCGTACTGCCTTTTTCAAGTTCAATTCATGTACCAAACTTAACACTCATGTTTTCCTTGGCTCCCTTTCTTTTCAGCTCTTAGATACTACTAAAATCCAAAGAAGTAGAAATTTTGCCTAATTTGTTTTACCAATAAGGATATAGCATGGCAAGATCACACATCTAAATTAATTTAAATAGAAAGTTTAAGATTTGAAATAATATTAAAACTAACCTTCTAAAACAAGGAAAATTATTTACACCTTTAACTTCCTTCTCATCCATGAAACTAGAATATGCTTTTTTCCTTTCAGACCGAAGCTAGTCATGTTCCTAAGAGTAATGAGTGGGAAGTTTTTTTGATCTGGTTCTGTACTTCAGAATTTTTAACTGGGAACATATGGTGAATTTATTTTCGATACATTAGGGGAAAGAGTATCGTTGTTTATGTGTATGCAACAGTTCTAAAACTGTTGTTGCTAGAAATTAGATCACCTTTCCCTCCTTCTGTTGTTTGTGTGTAACCTATATACATGCATGCGTTTTGACAAAACCTAACGCTGAAATTGGTTCTTTAAAAAAAAGTATAATAGCACATATATATCTATAAGCAACAAGGAAGTTATAGAATTATTGGGATGGAAATGAATGAAGTCAAATCAACTAGCATTTATTAAGCACCTACTATGTGTCTTAGGCACTGTGTCTAAGAATATACAAAGAAAGACAAAAGCAGGTTCTGCCTTCAAGGAGCTCACAATTTAGTGGAGGGAGACAACATACAAACTATGTACAAATAAGATATGTACAAGATAAATTGGAGAATATCTCAGAAGGAAAGCACTAGAATTAAGAAGGTAAACCAGGGAAAGATTTTGGCAGAAGGTAGGATTTTAACTGAGGCTTGAAAGAACCCAGGAGGCAGAGATGAGGGAGGAGAGAATCCCAAGCATGGCAGATAGCCAGTGAAAATGCACAGAGTGGAGAGATGGAGTGTGTTGTACAAGGAACAACAGGGAAGCCAGAGTCACTGAATTATAGAGTAAATGGAAGGGCATAAGGTATAAGAAGACTAGAAAGGTAGGAAGATGCCAGGTTATAATGGATTATGGAGGGTGATTAATTAAGTGCTCCCAATCAATTCTCGTTAAACAGAAGCAAAAATGCCATTGGTACAGTGAATAACTTGCTTACAGTAGCTGCTTAAGAATATAGGTTTGTTGAATGAACAGCTCTAGAAAATATGATATATAATGTGAATTAATGCATCTTGCCTAAGGACTGCTTAGTATTCTAGATTATTATGTTTCAGATTTTGAATACTTTGGTTAAAAATTTTAAGAAAATTTTAATTGGGAAAAAAGGAATTATGAATTGTGAATAGAAATCAAAAATATATAATGCTTTATTTCTTTATTATTTCAATGATTTGTAGGGATTTCCTTCATTGATGCAAATTGGAACCCTTCTATAAATTAGGAGATGGTCTTTGGGAGTTTCTGTGGCCAAAAAATTCATCATTTTGCTACCAAACTGATGTTGAACTTCTCTAAACTTAGCGAATCTGGCCCTCAGACAATACAATTCATTACTGGGCCCATGCTCAAAACTTTCCCAGTTTGATAGGATAGGATCTGTCAGATTCTCTGGAATAGCCTTTACGGACCCAGGGTTGTCTCTCTCATTACAATGAGACTTGGAGTAGGAATTTAGTTAGTGTGACTATTTTTTACAGAAAGTTTTGAGGAGGAGCTTAGCTTTCTTCCTTTATGATAGTGTTATGAAGCTGAATTTTATTTACTAGTTGCAACAGTATGAATTATTCATGCACCATTGAGGTCCTGTCTATGTGCCTCATTATGGCACGTAGGTCATCCTGGTTTTTTGAAGGCGTTGCTAACACAGCACAAGCTCTGGCAGGTTCTGCCAAGTCAGAAAGGCACGTTCCAGTGATTGGCCATGCCTGCTGGCATCTGGTCACTCTGAATGCAGAGAAGCTCATAGCCAGGAGGTGATTGCCCACTAGGCAGTGAATTCTTTGGTCATGGTGTAACTCTTGAAATGAAGAATGGTATGGAATAGCCTCCAGTCCTGTGCAGCCCCCTTCCCCTTCACCAAATACAGTATCAGAGTGGTAGAAAAGGAGTCAGCATATAAACATAACTGTTTGTTCTCCAATTATGAGATTCTTCTCTGGTGACCAGTGAGTCCCTTTGATTCTCACAACCACCCTGGGAGGTAGATGCTATTATTATCCTCTCTTTACAGTTGAGCAAATTGAGGCAAATTGAGATCAAGTGACTTACCCAGGGTCACTCAACTAATAAGTATCTGAGGCTGGATTTGAGGTCACAGGAAAGGTGTGTGTTAGGTATAAATAGACTGAAACTTCTTACCAATGATGAATTGTAAGGAACAAGTTGTGTAAAAGATGATTTAAGAGACAGATATACAACCAGAATAGGAGGTGGGCTGGTCATGTAGTAAGAGCACAAGATAGCGGGTGGGTTAGGGTTGGCTCACATGCTTCTTTGGTACTCACATAAAATATCTAGAAAAACTCCTCAGCACATCTATGGGGGAAAAGGTGTTACCTAGGATGAGAAGGCATGGGTGGGCTGTGGCTCTGTTGGAGAGTACCCACGATGATGAAATCACAGGTTCATTAGAGTTTATGAATTATTTAGCTATATACTCTCATTACACAAGAAGCTAGGTATATACTTCTCAAAGTGGCTTCATGCTTTGAAGTCACCACTGTGACCCAGTATGTCACAACAGCCCCTTATTAAGTAGAGCCTTCATTAGGCCCAAAGGGGCCTCACTTTGTCCTATATGGTAATTTGTATATTGGAGAAATGTGACTGATTAAGTAGTTTTAATATATTAGACATAACTTTCCTCTTGACACCAAATGCCCTTAGCATTATTCTACATCTTAATACATATAGTGTAGAGGAAATGCATTGTTTCCTAATAAAGAACCAATTATGGAGATTTTTTCTTTTAATTGGACTAGGCCTGTGAAATTGGTTTAGAGAACGCTAGGTCAGGAAACCTCCCTGTGTCAGTGTAGATCAGCAGCTGCATTAGAACGTAATGTCTTAGGGGGACCCTAAGAGGTTAAGTGTCTTGCCTAGGGTCACATAGCCACTGTGGACCTTGACCACGTCTCCTTGACTTTGAGGCCTACTTTCTACTCTGCCAAGCTGCCTGTTATCATTCCCCAACACAGCCATAGTTGTTCAAATACCAGCATACTCTCACAGTGTATCAGGGCCATGCCAATTCAACTCTTTGGGTGGTGTTATCTGGGAAATGGGTACAACTTCTGAAGGAAGCACTGCCCATAGCTTATCTCAGGCAACAGGTGGAAAAGTTGTAGCAATTAGAACATAAGGATGTGAACCTCATCCTGAGATAAAGGGTGCTTGAATTCAGGTGCTATGTCAAGGGAGGATCTAGACTGGATCTGACTGCATTGATGAGAGGTATAAGCAATGTAGTGTCTGTAGCTGTTTGAAGGGTGAATAGAATTATCATTTCAGGTAAGCTCTGATACCAGCTGACAAAAGGGTGAGAGAAAGCTATGGGTTCACATATGTTCTGACACTTCATCTTATTCAAAGCTGTAAGTTACTCATCCAATATTCTATAATTAATCAACATGGATATATTATACTCCAACTATGTGATGGGCACTGTGTTAATTCCCAGCAATACAACTACAAAAATGAGACAGCCTCCATCCTGAAGGCATTTACATTCCACAGTGGGGGTGGGGGTGGGGGTGGTAGTGCTGGGAATACAACGTACTCAGAGGTGAACAAATTGAAGATTTACACAAAGTAGATTAAAGTGATGGGTGGGTACTAACTACTGGGAGAATCAGGAAAGGGTTCTTCAAGGAGGTGGCATTTGAGCTCAGCCTAGGAGGAAGTTGGGGATTCTGAGAAGCCGAGAGAAGTAATAGCATTCCAGAGATGTGGTACAGCCTGTATCAAGGCATGAAGGTGCAAGGTGGAATGCCTTGTACACAGGGAATGGCCAAGTATGCCTGTTTGGATAAAGTATAGAGTGTTTGATGGGAGAATATTGTCTGGAAATCCATAATGTAATATAGAAATAGATGGAAATATTTAATATAGCCTGGAAAGATAGACTACAGCTAAATTCTGAAGGACTTTAGGCACCAAATAAAGGGTTTTGCATTTTATCCTAAAGGCAGTGGGCATCCTCTTGAGCAGAAGAGTGACAGAATTAGACCCATGCTTTATGAATATCAATTCCACTGTTGTGTGGAGAATGGATGGATATGAGTGACTGGATTCTCTTGGGGGCCGAGCCAAGATGGCAGAGTAAAATCAGTGACTTGCTTGGGCTGTCCCCTAAACCCTTCCAAATACCACTAAAAAATGACTCTAAACAAATTCTAGAGCAGCAGAACCCACAAAAAGACAAGAGTGAAACAAATTTCCAGCCCAAGACAACCTGGAAGGTCGGCAGGAAAGGTCTCTTGCATCTGGCTGGGAGAGGAGCACAGTTCAGTGTGGGCCA
This sequence comes from Vombatus ursinus, assembly GCF_900497805.2. Lineage (NCBI taxonomy): Eukaryota > Metazoa > Chordata > Mammalia > Diprotodontia > Vombatidae > Vombatus > Vombatus ursinus. Next base: position 2,421,561 of record NW_020954606.1, on the reverse strand, counting down.
TGCAGGCAAAGACAGGACCTCGGCAAACCTGGAGCAGTCCTTAGGGGACTGAATCATGGGCAGTTGTGGTAGTTTCCAGACTTCTCAACCCACAAATGCCAAAGAAAACTTAGAAGGTCAGTAGGAAAGATCTGTTGGACCTCGGTGAGAGAGGAGCTCAGTCCAGCCCCAGTCCTGATGCAGCCCCAGGGCAGCAGCTGCTTCCAGGGCTCTTGGCCCACAGACTGTGAGGGGATCAAGTGGCTGATCAGAGGGGAATTGCAGGGATCTCTTTGCTGGTGCTGAGGCAGGATTCTCTTGCTTTGCCTGTGCATGGATCTAGGTTGCGGTTCTGGGTGGTGGTCCTGCAGCAAGGAGGAGCATTGGCATGGTGGAGCATGTAGTGGCGGTGGAAAGGGAATCTCCCTCACAGTTCCAAGGCAGAAAAGAGTGCTTGTGGTCAGTCATAGAGTAGAGCACAGGCCAGGAAAGGAGTAAACACCTTGCCTTTGATCATACCACCTTGGAAGAACTGAAAATTTACAGATCCCTAGAAGTATCTCTGAAAACAATTACACACAGCCCCCAAAGCTTGGTATAGTCATTCTTCACACTGGAAGCAGTCCCTACCTTAACAAAGAGTTTAAAACTCAAGTAATTGGCTGGGAACATGAGCAAACTGCTCAAAAAAAAAGTCAGACCATAGAATCTTTCTTTAGTGACAAAGAAAATCAAAACATATAACCAGAAGAAGATAACAAAGTCAAAACTCCTATATCCAAAGCCTCCAAGAAAAATTTGAATCAATCCCAGGCTATGGAAGAGCCCAAAAAGGATTTTGAGAAGCAAGTAAGAGAAGTAGAGGAAAAACTGGGAAGAGAAATGAGAGTTATGCAAGAAAATCATGAAAAACAGGTCGACAGGATGTGAGTGACTGGATATAGGAAGAGTACTTAGGAGGCTAATGCAGTAGCCCAGGTTATAAAGGGTTATAAAGGGCTTGAATTAGGATGATTGTAATGTGAGTGAGAGAAGGGGATAGATGTTAGGGATCATGAGAAATTGGAGTTGACAAGACTTGGCAGTCTTAGAAATGGGAGGTGAGTGAGAGTGAAGAATTGAGTGCAACTCCTAGGTTGTGAAACCTGGATGACTGGAAGAATTATGATTCCTTGACAAAGTAAAAAGTTAAGAGGACAAGCGGTTTTAGATTTGTCTCTGAGATATCAGGCTGAGGAGTACAGAAGGCGGGGGGGGGGGGGGGTTATAGGACTGGAACTTAGGAGAGATGAGGAACAGATGTATGTAAATTTGAGAGTCATCTACATGGTGCAGTCAGATCTATGGGAACAGATGAGATCACTAAGATAAAGAGATTATGCAAAGGTTCTTAACTCAGAATCCATGGATTTAAAAAAAAATATTTTGATAACTATTTCAATATAATTGGTTTCTTGTATGATTTTATTTTATGCCTTTAAAACATTATTCTGAGAAAGGATCTGTAAGCTTCACTTGATTGTTGAAAGGGTCCCACACACACACACACCCACACACACAAAGATGAAGGTCCTGCCCCCCCTCCCCCCAGTGTAGAAAGAAAAAAGGAGAGGGCCTGTGACAAAGTTCTTCAGCATCCCTAAGCGTAGGGTGGATGTTCATCTTGTAAAGGGCAGTGAGAAGAATGAGTCAGTCGTGTGTAAGAAAAGAGTCATGACCAAAGAGGAGATAATATTCAGGAGGGGAGTGGTCAATAGTGTCACATATTACACAGGATGAAAAACAGCCATTGGATTTAGCAATGTTGCTAATTGGTGACCTTGGAAAGAATAGTTTCAATCTAGTGTTAAGGGCAGAAACCAAATTGCAGCAGGTTGAGAAGTGAGTGGGAGATGAGGAATTAGAAGCAACAAATGTAAACAACTTTTTCTATGAGTTTATCTGAAAGGAAGGACATATATAAAACTATGTAGCTTGAGGGCATGGTAGGGTCAAATGAAGGGGTTTTTTTTTTTTTTATGTTAGGATGGGAAAGATTTGGGCATGTTTGAGAGCAAAAAAGGAAGAACCGGTATATAGAGGTTGAAAATTAGGGAGAGATTAGGGATGAGCTTCTGGAGGAGATTGAATCAAGAGCCCAAATAAAGGGCAAGAAAGGCCATTTCATCTTCTGAAATTGGGGAATAGGGCGGGGGAAGAGAGAGTGCGGTGTGATGTTGAGACAGAATATGAAACAGAGAGAACTTACAAATGATGGCCTTCGTTTTTTCAGTGACATATGAAATGAGGTCCCCTGCAGAAAGATAAGGGAAAGGATGGTAGAGGAGGATTGAGAAGAAAATAAGTAGTCTGTGCCTACTTTCAGAAGATTTTTTTTCTTAATAAATCTGGGTTCTTATCATAGACTTAGGATCGTTAGACCATTGGACCATAAATAGAGAACAGGAAGCCAAGGGGTTATAGGTTCATAAGCCTAGAGTGGAAAGGGACCTTAGAGGTCATGTAGCCTTACCTTGCCCCCTCCCCCTCCATTTTACAGATGAGGAACTGAGACCTACTTGAGAAGTTAAATGAATTGCCCAAAGGCACATAGGTGGCCAAGCTAGGATTCAAACTTGGGTATTTTGACTTCAAATTCAATACACTTTATACTTATAGTAAAGCACTAAATACATTGTATTAAGCATATTTTGGAAAAAAAAACATTTTTTATGTTACATAGTGATTTCCTCACAATAGGACTAGAGAGTCAGCAGCATATCATAGTATAAGAACCATTGGATCTGGAGTCAGAAGACCTGAGGTCAACAACTGGCTCTGCTGCTTCCTATGTGAGTGACCTTGAGAAGTTTCTAGGCCTCAGTTTCTTCATTTGTTAAAAAAAAAAGGGACAAGATTGGACAAGATTATTTTGAAATTTCTTCTAACTCTAAATCCTGTGATCAACAAAGGGACAAGATTGGACAAGATTATTTTGAAATTTCTTCTAACTCTAAATCCTGTGATCAACAGTAAAAAGAGGGCCAGGTTTAGAGTCAGACTTCTTGGGTCTTAATCTGGCTCAGTTTATCCTAGCCCCTTAATTTATTTGAGTTTTAATTTCCTTATCTATAAAAGAAAGAGGGGATTGACTAATCTCTAGAATCCCTTCAAGCTTTAAGTCTGTGGTTTTGAGGAGTGGTTTGCGCCAAGGAACTGGGTAGAGAAGATAAATATATCCCTGTTAACAACTCACACTGATACAGCATTTGAGGATTTACAAAGAAAATTCTTCATTTATAATGGGTAGGTAGTAATACTATCTGCATTTTACATATGAGGAAAAGGAATACTAGACAGATCAAGTGACTTTCCCAGGGCTGCCCAGCTAGTGTCATTATGCTTTTGTTCTATTGTGTTTCGTGACAGACAAATATGGTAATGTGCTACAGGTCCTGTACAGCTCTGGAACTCCTGGCTATCTCAGGATCAGTGCAGGACCTTTTTGGTGATTATAATTATAGAACTAGAGCTTCAGCCCCCAATCAGACCAGGCAGAAGCCATAAATTAAAGAGCAAAGTGTTTAATTGGAAAGAACTAAAGTTCAGCTACCAGAAAATCAAACAGTAGAATTACTTTTTACGTCTTGGTAATGAAAACAGGCAGCCCCTCACAAACTCCCTTGGCACTGGGAAAGTGGACATTTACCAGAGAACCCCTGCTTCCAAGGAGAGGGAGACTTCCCATTCCTGTTTCTGCCCCACTCCACCCCTGAAGCCGCCATTTGCTGCTTCGTTGCTGAGCTGCTCAGGCCATCTGCTGGAACCGTTTATTGCTGTGGCTTCTTTCAACTTGGGGCTATGGAAATGGAAGGGGTAGAGTTAACACTGTTTGTGAGAATGCCAATATTTCTCAGGAGCTAATCAACACATTTTCAGCTTTCATTTAAAACATTTCTTTTCTCAGTGCCCCTTCCCAATGGCCCATCCTACCCTAACCCTACCCACCCCAGCTGGGTTAGGGTAAGTGAAGTCCTTTCAATTCTCATGCCTCTGGCAGTCAGTACCATGCTAATTACTTTGAAGGGTCAGTACTATCTTCAAGGAGTCATTTAACAACACTGGAAGGGAAGAGGTAGAGCTGTTGACTTTTGGCCAGCATTTCTGATGCAAGCAAGCAAATGTTTATTAAAGGCCTACCATTGTACTGTGCTAGGTTCTGTGCATACAGGTACAAGAATGACACAATCTCCATTGGCAAGGAGCTTACACATTCAGATGGGAAAAAATAAGTGCATATATAAGCATACACAGAATACAAACAAATACAAAGTCATTAACTTTGGTTTAGGTAGTTTGGGAAGGAAGACACTAGCGGCTGAGGGGTTAATACTAATGATGCCTGAAGATTTTACAAAGCACTGTACATATATTATCTCATTTGATCCTTATAACAAATCTGTGATGTAGGTGCTATTATTACTATTATTACTTTATAGAATCAGGAAAGGTTTCATGGAGAAGATGGTACTTGAGTTACATATTCTTACAGTAACAATATAGAACACAAAATTTTATTTTGGTATGCTTAGACAAGTGGCAGCTAGGTGGTGCAGTGGATAGAGTGTTGGCCCTGGAATCTGGAAGACCTGAGTTCACATATTAGCTGTGTGACCTTGGCCACGTCACTTAACCCTGTTTGCCTTAGTTTCCTCATCTGTAAAATGAACTAAAGAAGAAAATGGCAAACCACTCCAGTATCTTTGCCAAGAAAATCCCAAATGGGGTCATGAAGAGTTGGACACGACTGAAAAACGACTAAACGACAGCATGCTTAGACAAATGCTTACATATTTGCCTTCTGTAACCATGGTCTAAGAATCTATTAACACTGTATATTTAAATTTCTTACTTGTTTTATTTCCAAAATTAGTCAAGTTATGGTTTCTTATATGCTTTTAGATAAATATACTATTTCTGATCACTGAAGTTCTAAGATTGCTAATATCATTAGCTAGTTTGGCAAGTGAATTTCCACCCATTTTTAAGGTTTTATTTTTGGATGTGTTTTAGATTACTAAATAAGTATACACAATGAATATGCTTTGTAAAGTCTTGTTTTAATATTGTATACTGACTAACACTAAAGGAAATCTGAGTAAACGAACAACATTGTTCCAACAATTTTAAGGGTTTACTTTTAGAATGTATTTTTACAAAAATGTATAGTAGTTTCCTTTCTTATCTCCATAGAAGTAATTCTTATATATCATAAAACTGTAACATTGCCTGATCCAGCAGTTATGTCTTCCACTTCCTGATCCAATAAATTTCCCAGAGGGAAATTTTATCTATGTAAGGATCATTTATTCAATAAGAATTCTTTCTCCAATAGATGCCCACAGACAGGAGAAGATACAGTTTCATAGCACTGATTTCAAAGATCCCTCAAAACAAATGAATCTATGGATGTTACTCTTTTTGTATTTTTTTTTCACTTCCCAAGTTTTGGGAGGTGAAATTTCCTATTGCTCACTATTACTTGCATTTCAAATAGCATAGCTGGGTCATTATTAGACATACATGCCATAAATCATGTGTGAAATTTTAACCCATTTATTGTGTCTGTCAGCTAGCACTTGTTAAGTATTTCTGTGTGCCAAGCACTGTGCTAAATGATGGTGATACAAAGAAAGGCAAAAAACAAAACAAAATAAAACCCGAAGTGCTTTGCCAGACAGTGGAGTAGATGGAAAGTTTAGACCGGGTCCCTGCTGTTGTAGAACTCGTAGGAGGAAGGGAAGATATTCCAGATATAGGAAATAATAGCAAAGGCAGAAAGAGCAGGATGTAATCTGGGAAGAGAGAATAATCTAGTTTGGCTGGAACATGTGTCTGGGAGTAGGATGAAAGAAGACTGGAAACATAGGGTAATACAACAATTAGAAAAGATTTGAATGGGAACCAAAGGAATTTGAACTTCGTAGCCAAACCAGTACCTATTTGTCAGCAGAGAAATGACGTGAACAGACAAAATATTTGGTGGAAAAAAAGATTCCAATGTAAAGATTTTGTTATTTATCCTAAAATGGACTTTGTAAACATTTCTCATCACAAAATTTTCTTAATCACCATTGTGCCCTTGAAAACCTCTCTTCTATTATATTTACTAACTTTATGTTTACAGAATCTTTTCTCAAAAAAAAAAAAAAACAAACAAACCCAAAAACCTTAATCTAGTTTTCCTACTTTCTGTGGAAAAACTTCTGAATATTATTTGTTTGGATGGGAACTAAATATGCTTTCATAAATATAAAGTAAAAAGTGTGACTTCACTGCATAACCAATTAAAAAGGTGATTCATAGAAACTGGTATAAACAGATTTCAGCATCTCTAAAAATTATTGAGTAAGCCAACTCTGGTTTACTTATGAATGAGTATGAACTGTGTCATACTAGAATATAGTAATATATTAATAACGTCCTTTTGACTTCACTATTTCTTTCTGGGGCATGATCATTCTTCCTGGTCTACTGTGTCCTTCACAATTGGTGTTACCTTTGGTTCTTTTCCTCACCTCTCATATATAGTCGGTTACAGCTTTTTTTCAGTTCTAACCCTGAAATGCTTCTCTTATGCGTCTAGGATAGGCATGATTTCCACTTGCCAATACTATTAGCTTTATTTGAATTATTCCTGCTTTTACCTTCTTGCTGCTACAACCCATCCTTCATATCGTTATTGTTATGTTCTGTGGTCCTGACGAGGAGAATAACCTTCAGATGAAAGGAAAAGAGAAAAAAAAGACTAATAGAAAATTGAAAACCAAAAGAAAATAAAAGAGCAATTTGCTATATTTGGTGAGTTCAAATCACCAGGCCCATATAAACTATATCCCAGATAGTCAAAAGAACCAAGAGATATGATTGATGAGCCACTACTGGTGATCTTGAAAGACAATGGATAGCCAAAGTGAAGGGCAAATGCCACGATTTTCAAAAAAAGTTTGTTCCACAAACTATAGACTAGTGATTAGACAAACAACTAAAATTCCTAGTAAAATTTTAAAATTTTATTCTTAAAGAGAGAATGAATATTTAGAAAGGAAAGTATTGATCAGAGAAGGTCAGTGTGGCTCTATCAAGAATAGGTTATGCCAGAATTAACTTCATTTCCCTTTTTGACCAGAACCAGACTATGCTATAAGTCTATGGTTTACTTAGATTTTAGCAAAGCATTTGACAAAGTGTCTTCTGACACTTTGATTGCATGAGGTGGAGAGATGTGTATGCGCTCTTGAAAGGTTAAGTCAATTCAGAATTAGTTGATTGACTGGACATGAAAGTAGTCTTTAAAAAGTTGATGTTAATTTGGAGGTTGGTGTCAAATGGAGGGCTCCAGGGATTGTTTCTTGGCCATCTGTTGTTTAATATTTTTCATCAGTGCTGTGAGTGAAAACAGAGATGACGTACGTATCAAACCGACGGATAACACAAAGCCAGCAGGATAGCTAACAAGTGAAATGACAATCAGGATCTAAAAATATCTCAACAGGCTAGAACTTTGAGCCAAATAGAATGCGATGAAATTTAATGGGGATAAATAGAAAGTAAGAAAGCATGGCGTAACTGACAGAGTATTGACCTTGGAATCAGAAAGAACTGGGCTTGAGTTGTACCTCTAATATTTACTAGCTTTGTAACCCTTAGTAAGTCACTTAGCTTCTTAGTTCCTTAGGTAACTCCCTAGGAATTATTTTCTGAATTATAGACCAGTTGAGATTGGAATTGATAGAGGAAGGGCCTACACTAGAACTTCCCAACCTTAATGAATTACAGATCATTTTCATAACTGTAATTTGACACGTCTAAGATGGGCTTGGTATGGTGAAACAACCACTCATCTGAAAAAGGTTTATAGCTTTACTGAACAACAAGTTTAATATGAGTCAAAATTTATGGCAGTTGAAAAAGCTAATTTAGTCTAAGGTAGCATGGAAAAAAAGAGTCACAGTGATTGGAAGGATGAGGTGATAACTTTGGTCAGACCACACCTGGAATATTGTGTTCAGTTCTAGGGACCACATTTTAGGAAAGACATTGATAAGCTAGTAAATGTCTAGATAAAGCTAATGTTTTATGAGTTACTTGAAGGAACTGGGGAAGAAAAGACTTAGAGGAATGGTAGCTGTCTTTAATTACTTGATGGGCTCTCAATTACTTGATGGAGGAGGGATTAGATTTACTCTGCTTGGCTCCAGAAGACAGAATGAGGTGCAACAGGTAGAAGTTGCCACAAAGCAGATTTTAGCTCCGTGAAAGGGAAGGCTTCCTGACAAAAGGAGCAGAGATTGGCTTCTCTTCATCTTAGGTGGCCAAGCACACCCTGGATTATCACTTGTTGGGGATGTCACAGAGGGGTTTTTTGTTCAGATATGGGTTGGATTAGATGGCTTTGAGATCCCCCAAAATTCTGAGAGTCTTTAATTTTATCACCTGCGTAGTAAGATTTCAAAACCTCTGTCTAGGAGACAGTGCCCTCAATAGTATAGTACTTTCCTACCTCATGTTATCTCATGTTATCTCCTTTCTCCTTTGTTCCCAGTCAAAATGGACTACTCCCTATCGTACATCAAACTTTCCTACATCATAAATTCTGCTCCGATTTTTAATTTTAAATCTGGGTGAGCCATATTTCAAGTGTTATTTCTTGTAAGCTGTTGTTCTTGATCTGTGCCTTTTGCCTAGGCCTAAAATACCTTCTCTCTGGCCTTTCAGCCTCACCTCAAATGCTGCTTTCTCACTCAGGAAGCCTTCCTTGTTCCTGTCAATGGTAAATGACCCTTTCTGCTCTGGCCTTATATTTTATTTTGTGACCCTGTAATGCAGTCATATATGTGTGCATGTGCGTCATGCGCATATATGTGTGTACATATATTCATACACATACATATACATATGCACACACACACACATACATGGAGAGAGAGAGTGAGAGCGAGAGCGCTATCTTTATTGGTATCTGATACATCTCCCTACTACATTGTAAGCTCTTTTATGGTAGATATTTTATTTTATTTAAATCTGGTGCCTCTTTCAGCACCTGTAATGGTGCTCTGCATACAATACAATAGATGTTTTATGAATGTTTCTTGTGTTACATGTGTCTTACAGTCAATAGGGTGTTTTGAGCTTATGTATTTGGTAAATGACATACAAGGCAAACTTTCATCATGAATCTCAGTAACGTATTCCTAGTATCCGTGTTTCACAGTCAAAGCAGAGTAAAGATAGAATTTAGACACTATTCATCAACAGTCTGACCCTCAAACTTCACTGGGGGCCTTGATATGAATTGAGTGTATATACATCCCAAACTCACTCCATAAAACTTGAGTCCTGACTCATTTTGGCTTTGTAGACTTGGCCTTTGGATTTTTGGTTCTGCCCTAGATGATCAAATGATATGCTCCAACTTACTGCATTTTCCGTGACTGACAGTAAAAGTCAGCTAATAAGATCTAACTGGGCCTTTGGGTCATTTTCCTGTGCCTTCAGGCCAAGTACAAGAGCATGATTACTTGAATTTGTTTTCCTAACATTGTTCCCTTACTAGGAGAGTAAAAAGTAATTTTTAAAAAATGTGTGGGCTGCTAACTTTTTGACTTTACAAGAAGGATGTAATTGAGTAAAGTGTGACAATTTGATATTTGACAGCAAGGTTCCTTAAATTTCCTCATTCCCTGTGGCCAATTTCTAAATCTGAATTTATTTTTTTATTTTTTGCTTATTTTCTCATTCATTCACAGGTGCTTTTCAATGGGATGAGTTGGAAGAAGATGTAAAGAAGAAATTGAAAGACCCCAGTGATGTTTTAGGTGTGATTGAGAAGGTTAAATGTATATTGAAAACACCAGGGAAGGTAAATTAGTTAACTCTAGTTTCTTTTCTGATCTCTCTTTCATGAATAGTAGAAAATCTTCAGAAAGGGGTATATAAGTCAAGGGTACAGTCTAATGATACATCAGTCTTTTTCTTAAGTCATGTTTTATCTTTTCCATATTTTAGTAAAAATAAGTCAAAATCATTACTCTTTATTTTTTTAGTTCATTTGTGTATGAAGATGTAAATGACTCTTTCCTTTTAAAATGGTTACTTATATGCTTTCTCCTTTTGAACATTTCCATAGGCTCAGAGAACAGATTTCTTCAGTAACTTTTAGTTTAAGGTTTGCTTCAGTCTTTGGTTAAGCTTTATTTTGAGATATGATTTCTCACTAGAGAGCCAGGTCAACAATACTTCACTGGGTCAGAGTGTGTGCATGTGTGTGTGTGTGCATGTGTGCACCCACGTGGGTTCACGTATGCCTGTGAGTGCACAGTACTATTTTTTAAAAATAATTTTTAAATTTTCTTTGTTATAAACCTGACAAGAACTAACAAATGTAAGCATTTTCACATACAGAGAATGTTAAATAGAATTGTTTACAAAATTTGATTTCTATTATGTACAGTTTATTTTTTATGTACATGATAAATTTAGTATGTTAATTCCATAACTGTCTTCCTCGTCTCTGCTTCCCTCTGAACCTCTTTCTCTTCTCTTCTGTGCATTTAAAGAATTGCTTTGTTGACACTTTGTTGGCATTTTTTTTTCTGTATTGTTATTACTAGTTATCCATTCTTCCCCCAGTGCTCCCTTACTCAAAAAGAAAACAAAACTCTCTATAACAAATAAAGCATATTAAGCAAAACAACAGTAACAGCAGCAGCAACAGCACTATGAAAACTACACGTGGGCCATGTCTGAAATGTATGTTTCGTTCTGCACCTTTAGACCATCGCCTGTGTGTCAGGAGGTGGGATGCATGTTTCATCATCAGTCCTTTTGAGTCATTGTACTGAACAGCTGTCTTCTTCAGTCATAGCTGGTCATTGTGCTGATTAGTGTTCTTAAGGCTTTCAGATTATTTTTCTTGACAGTGTTATAGTCTTTTGATAATGTGTCCTGCTTCTATTCACTTAAATCTGAATTAGTTCATACTGGCCCTCTTCTCACTTCATTTCTTTTGGCACAGTAATATTCTATTACATTAATGTATCATCATTTGTTCAGCCATTCCTCAATTGATGGGCACGCTCTTCATCTCTACTTCTTGGCTACCATGAAAAGTGCTGATATGAATGTTTTTGTACAAATGAGTCCTAGTTGTGGTATTGCATAGAGAATTCACAGATTAGTGACTTTTGTGGTATTGTTCCAAATTGCATTGGAGTGGCTGTACAAATGCATAGTTCTACCAACAATACATTAGTATACCTGGTTCTCCCACAGTCCCTCCAACAATTGACATTGTCATTTTTATTTTTTGTTATCAGATCAAATCTTATGATTTCAATTATGAGTATGAGTATGAATAGAATTTCAGAATTGTTTTAATTTAGTTTTTCTACTAGTGATTTGAAATATTTATGCATATGATTATTCATAGACTAACTTTCTTCTTTTAAAAATTGCCTATTTCTATCTTTTAGCCACTTATTTATTGGGTAATGGCTCTTATTTTTATATATTTGAATCAATTCACTATGTCTTAGATATAAGATGTTTATCAGAGAAATTTCCTGCAAATTTTTTTTTCAACTGTTTCCCTCTAACTTTAACTTTATTGATTTTGTTTGTGGGAAACTTTTGAATTTTAGGTAATCAAAACTATTTTATCTCCTATCATATCTATCCTTTGTTTGGTCAAGAATTCTTCTCTTACCCATAGTTGCAAAAGGTATCTATCTGTTTCCCATCTCCTCTAATTTATGTGACTTTTTTTAAAAATAAAGATCATGTATCTATTTGAAGCTTATTATGGCATATGATGTGAGATGTTAATTTAAATCTAATTTCTGCTGGACTATTTTCCAGTTTCCCTAACACTTCTTGTCAAATAGTAAGTCATTACTCCAGTATGTGGAGTTCTGGGGTTTATCCAACACTATGCTACGATGTCTAATTGTTTCTGAATCTCTTTGAACTGATATCTTCCACTGAGCAACTTTTCTATTTTTTAACCAGGACCAAATAGTTTTGATAATTGCTGGATTGTAATACAGTTTGAGGTGTGTTCTGAGATGCTAGGCCCCCTTCCTTTCCTTTTCTTTTCATTATTTCCCTTAAGATTCTTGATCATTTATTGTTTCACATGAATTTTGTTATTTTTTCCTAGCTCCTTAAAGTAACCCTTTTGTAGTTTGGTATGGCACTGAAGAAATAAACTAAATTAGATAGTATTATCATTTTTATTATGTTAGCACAGCACAGCCATGAGCAATCAATATTTCTTTAGTTATTTAAGCTTGCATTTACTTCTATAAAGAATGTTTTGTATTTATAATCAAACAATTTTTGAGTATGTATTGATAGGTAGACTGCCAAATATTTTATACCTTCTGTAGTTATTTTGAATTGAATTTCTCTTTTTGTCTCTTACTGCTGGGCTTATTGGTGATATACAGGAAAGCTGATGATTTATGTGGATTTATTTTATATCCTACTATTTTGCTGAAGTAATTTTTTCAATTTATTTTCAGTTACATTTAGAGTTCCCTAAGGAGATTGTCATTATCTGTAAAAATGGATATTTTTGTTTATTCTTTACCTATGCTCATTCTCTCAATTTATTTTTCTTGTATTATTACTGTAGCAAACATTTCTTTTCTCTTTTTGGTGAGGCAGTTGGGGTTAAGTGACTTGCCCAGGGTCACACAGCTAGTAAGTGTCAAGTGTCTGAGGCCAGATTGGAACTCAGGTCCTCCTGACTCCAAGGCCAGAGCTCTATCCACTGTGCCACCTAGCTATCCCATGTAGCAAGCATTTCTTAAACTGTATCAAATACTAATGGTGATAACAGATAACCTTGCTTTACCCCTGATTTTATTGAAAGGACTTTTTTGTTTCTCCATTACATATAGCGTTCCCTGTTGATTTTAAATCCATACTGTTTCTCATATTAAGTAAAAGTCAGTTTATTACTATGTTTTTAAAATCAAATATATGCTATATTTTACAAAATGCTTTTTTCTACATCTATTGGTAGCATATGTTTTTTATTATTTTTATTTTTAATGTAGCCTATTATGTTAGTTGTTTTTAAAATATTTAAAATATTAAATCTGCATTTCTGGTATAAATCCAACCAGATTATAGTGTAAAATCTTTTAAATATGTTGTTGTAATCTCTTTTCTAATATTTTATTCAGTTTATCATCATTCATTTGGGATATTGGTCTATAGTTTTTGCTCTCTACTTTGTCTCTCCCTGATTTAGGTATGAAGATCACATTTGTGTCATAAAAGGAGTTTGGTAGGATCCCTTCTTTTTCTGTTTTATCAGATAGTTTTACCTAATATTGGAATTAATTATTCTTTGAGTGTTTGATAGGATTCACTGGTATATCCATTTGGTTGTGGATTTTATCCTTGGATTCATTTATGACTTGTTCAATTTCTTTTTCTTAGATTATATTTTTTAAATCCTCTTTCTTTTACTTTTAATCTGGGTGTTTTGTATTTCTATAAATATTTATCCATTTCATTTAAGTTATCAATTTTGTTGTTAGCTAGACAAAATAGTTGCCAATGACTTCCCTCTTTCCTCTTTATTTGTTGTGAATTCTCTTTTATTTTTTTATGTGGTTTATTTATTTTTATCTCTTTTAATCAAATTAACAATTTATCTCTTTAATTTTTTTTCAGAAAACAATTTTCTAGTTTTATCAATTCATCATTCTTTTGGGTTTCAATTTTATTTATTTACTTAATCTTGGATTTTCAGAAATTCTATCTTTGTGTTTAGTTGGAGTTTTATGATTTATTGCTTTTCTTATTTCTTAACTGCATGTCAAGTAATTCATCTGCTTTTTCTGTCTTTTGTTGATGAAAATATGTAGATATATACATTTCCCCTTCAAGACAGCTTTGGAGGCATTCCAAAAATTTTGTGATTTTTTTTTTATTGTTGTCATTTTCATTGATGAAATTCTCTATTGTTTCTATGGTTTCTTCTTTGACCTACTTATTGTATAGGATTAAATTATTTAGTCTTCACTTAAATTTGAATCTTTTCTTCAAAGGTGCTTTGTTGATTGTAATTTTTACTGCATTGTGGTCAGTAAAGCATGTGCTTAGTATTTATGCTTTTTTTGAAGTTTATGAAGTTTTTCTGCCCTACAATATAATCAGTTTTTGTAAAGGTGGTAAGCACAACTGAAAAATAGTGTTTTCCTTTCTTTTCCCATTCAGTCAGCAGAAAGCTATCATATCTATTTTTTCCTCAAGTGCTATTCATGTCCTGCTTTTTTGAGTTCACCCAAAGTATAATAAATTCTGCTCCAGCCCTTTGCATGTTAACTCTGGGTAAACCACAATATTTATAGTGTATTTCTTGTAAACTGTTGCAGAAGGAGACTACTATAACTGCTTGCTTTACATTCTTGCAGATAAAACCAATTAAAACTACGTCAGAGAGTTATCACTTCATTTCCAATTTATACCCTTCAAGAACAATTTTAATTTCTTTGGCATCCAAAGTCTTAAAAGCAATAAGGCTTCAGTTAGATTCTTAAGTTATTTTGCATGTGTCTTCAAGATGTTTTTTGCTCATTGATGAGTCTCCTAGAAATATTCTTATTTTTCGTTCAATAGGAGTTTGAGTTTCTGGACTCAGTTTCCCTGTATCCGTATATGTCATAACTCTAAGTTTTCTACTCCTTTCCAAATCAAGTCTCTATTCAGTTTGCTATATAAGTAGAATTATCAAAGTCACACTAGTCACTAGTAATATGGTCAGTTCCAAACATAAGCTCTTCTGCAGCTCTTCCTCCCATCGATACGTGTAAGCAGCTTGAAGAATTTGCAGCTTAAAACTGCACTAAGACTTTTGGGACAGAATATATAAATGCTCACTCTCTACACAGTGACTGATACATAGTAAGTCCTTCCTTAATAAATGTTTGTTGATTGACTCTTGAGTATTGTGTATTCCTTTCTTTCATATCCTCATATACTTTATCATCTCTTTGCCCAACCCTTTTTCCATAGAAGCAGGTGGTGAAAGAGAAGGAATGTGGTCAGCATTAGTGATTTTAATTGAATAGATCTGTTTCTACTTCATACTATCCCTTCCTTCATTTCCTCACCCATCCCCTGGTCACTGGTTCTTACAATTTCTTTGCATTTAATTCTTCCTGTATGTTTCAACCTATGAAGTTGAAGTTTATTTCCTTCCCAACTCCCTTTCCCTATCTTTTCCTATTTCCTTGTTGAGTTTAAAGTATTATTATATCAGACTTTTTGTGTATATGTCTGTAATTCAACCCTCCTTTGAGTTTCAGGTTTTTTTTTTTTGTGAGGCAAAGGGGTGAAATGACTTGCCCAGGGTCACACAGCTAGTAAGTGTCAAGTATCAAGTGTCTGAGGTCAGATTTGAACTCAGATCTTCCTGAATCCAGGACTGGTGCTCTATCCACTGCGCCATCTAGCTGCCCCTCAACCCTCCTTTGTTCGGTGCAGATGAGAGACTCTGCCTGTTTCCTCCACTCATTCCTTCATTTTTATATTGTATAGCCCAATAATGAGAAACAGTTGCATACCTTTTCCCCTCGTTTCTTCCCTGGTATATTACTTTTCCCTTCTTTTTTTCTTTCCTCTCTTAAGACCATCAATATGGAACAAAACCACTCCCAGACCCCAGTTATTCTTATTTAATTCCCTCTGTGATCCTTGAATTTTTAAGGATTCTAAAGGAACCCTTAACTCTCCTCTTATTAGAATGTAAAACTTCATCATCACTTAACCCCTTCCAGTTGCTCAAGTATATTTACTTTTCTGGGTTTCTCTTTACTCCTGTTATCTGCATTTCAAAGTTTTTATATAACTCCAGACCTTCTCATCAAGAGTGTTTAAAAATCTTTCTTTCCATTAAAGATCCATTTTTTTTCTCCTGTAGGATTATGTTAGTTCTCAAATCGTTTTTTTTGTTGTAAGCCTTCTTTATTTTGCCTTTTGAAATGTCACATCTGGGGCAGCTAGGTGGCGCAGTGGATAGAGCTCTGGCCTTGGAGTCAGGAGGACCTGAGTTCAAATCCAGCCTCAGACACTTACTAGCTGTGTGATCATGGTCAAGTCACTTAACCCCAACTGCCTCACCAAAACCAAAAAAAAACCCCAAAAAACAAAAAACCAGAAATGTCACATCCCAGGATTTTCTTGCTTTTAGATAGTTGTAGCTTCAGCATTTTATGTGATTGAAACTTTGTTTCCTTAGAACTTGAAATCTTTCTTTATCCTTGGATATTTTTTTTAATTGTAAGGTCTGGATTTTGGCTTTCATACTAATTAAAGTTTTAATTTTGAGGTTTCTTTTAGTAGGTGAATTTCTTCTGTTTTCACTTTATCCTCCAGTTTATGATTTCATGAAATGTGGCATCAAGGGTTTAGTCAGGGCTTTCAAGGAATCTAATTATTCTTAAATTATTTCCCCTTGATCTTTTTCCCATTTCCTTTGTTTTTGAGATGTGAGAAATGATTATTTCTCTCTTGTATTAATAACTAATTATTGAATCAGAATCAAGGTTTTTCCCCTTTTCTACTTCTTCATCCAGAAATCAAGCAGTGTGAGAAATCCTTCTAAAACACTTACCTAGCCAGGATGGCTGAGATCTTGTCAAAGACAGTAAAAGAAATTCTAAGTTTGAGCTAATGGGTACATTGCTGTTCATTGTATTTACTCAGAAAGTTCTGGGAAAATGTTGATGCTCCCATTTATTAGACAGGTGATATGGAAATTGATAAGTCTCTTTGACCAAGGTTTGGGTAACCCAATCCCTGTATCCCAAGACCCTTATTGTAATATAGCCCAGACTCATTGTAATATTCATTTTCTCATTAATTTTTAACTAATCAGAGTTGATTGTCACCCTCAGGAACACCTCCTCTTCCAAGGGCATATGAAGTGTGAGTCCACTGCCGTTGGGTTCTTTGGTCTAAGAAAGAGATAGCCAGGGGCATCTGGGTGGCACAGTGGATAGAGCACCAGCCCTGCAGTCAGGAGGACCTGAGTTCAAATCCGGCCTCAGATCAAACACTTGATACTTATTACTGTGTCACCCTGGGCAAGTCACTTAACCCTAACTGCCCAAAAAAAAAATAATTTTTTGAAAAAAAGAGATGGCTAGTTGACCCTCCTTTTATTAAAATGCTTGCATTATTAATAAAATGATTATATTACCCAGAAACTATGTCTCTTGAACTTTTTTAAATGCCACAGATAGTGGGTAGTTTACAACTTCTTTCACTTTTTTCCAGTCTTTTGTCTTTGTTCTAACTTTCAAGGAATTAATATAGTTATAAATGTGGTTTCAGAGGTTAAGAATAACTCATGTTTGTACATATCATCATAAAATTCTTGTGTATTTTAAACTTTAATAACTTTGGTCCCAGTTAGAGAAACATTTTATAAACAACTTTAAATGGCAAATTTATTAAATTTTTTGATGCGTACAATACATCATGTACTAGGTGTAGTCTTTAGTTTCTGCAACAAACAAAAACAGGTAGAATGGTCAAGAAGATAGATCCTGTTCTATGGTATGCAAAGGTCATAAACTCACAGATCCAGAACTGAAAAGGACCTCAGAGGTCATAGTCCATCACCCCATATTTTTATAGAAGAGATCATACATGTGTGTAGCAAATGAAGGCAAGATTCAATCCCAGGTTCTCAGGCTCCTAAGCTAGAGCTTTTTCCACTATCCCATAGTTGCCTGAAAGGAAAAATATATATGCTTTTGCCTTTTTAATTGCATTTTGTAAATTGTTTCTCTTATGATTGTAGCTTGTTATTTAGGCTTCAAAGTTGTTAGTTTATAGATTTAGAAACATCAGGAGGACTTAATTAAGATTTTACATATCTGTTTTCCAAATGAAGAAAAGGACATTTATCTACTTCTCTGTTGGAGAAGAAGCATGGGATAGAATAAAAGGCCTTTCCCCACCTGTTTCGTTGGCTACAGATAATGGCCAACAGTCCAGGGCATAGGTCTCTGTGGTATAGCTACAGCTTTTAGCCATAATCCAATTTAGCTAAAGCAGTCTGCAGCAAGGTACGCATAGATCATCTTCTATTTCTCTGGGTCCTCCAACTCTTTAGAGCTGAGGTTCATACTTTTTCTGTGTCATGAACTCCTGCAGCAGGCTGATGAAGCTTGAGGAACCCTTCTTAGTAGTTTTTTCAATGCATCAAATAAAATACATAGGATTGCAAAGGAAACCAATCATATTGAAATAATTATAATTTTTTTTTTAAATTAACAGACTCCTGCTTACAAATCCCTGCTTGAAAACTAGTTGTTTATGGGTATCTACAGAGCTATTTATCTGCATTCTCTCTCTTCCTGCTCTCCTTGTTTGGCTTGAAGTATATATGTTAAGAAACAGACTGGTTACATTGAAACATAATCGTGTGATGAGGAAGGAAGGTGGTGCTTTTTATTTTGAACACTCAACTGATCTTCAGACTGATAGTGACTGTTCAGGGAGGCTAATGACTTGTTAGCTTCGCAGCATAGTACTGTGGCAAATGAATTCATACTTATATCCTTTGAGGCTTCTCAGTGGAAAGTACTATATAACTACAAAGTACTAAATTCTTTTCTTCCCTCTGGAGTAGGAGATTTACTTTCTTTCCATGTGGAGGGAAGAAAAACACTTTCCACCCCGCTTTCTTAATTGTTCTGGGTTAAGGAGCAAATTAGCAAGCTGTCACCAGGAGCCAGACTCTCTGTCCTCTGTGAGACAACCTGCTGAAGTCCTCTTTCCACCCTCCACCTCCATCTCCCTCATCCCCCTGATCCCAGCTGCAACTGCATGAGTATGTATGATGATCCTGGGTGTAGGGAGCTGGGGGTGTGCCTTACAGAATCTGGGCCTTGTCTGTTGGCCAATCTTAACTTGGACTCCCTCTCTGGATGCATCTGCCATGTTCTGCACATGGCAGGGTAAGGCCAAATCAGTACCACTCTGCCCTCAAAAGCAGTTATTATTTTGATTCTGTTTTGTAATTCACGTTGGGCCATTCAGTTTGATTTTATTCATATTGCTTCACCCTTCACCTTGGTGAACAGCAGATTTCATTTTTGATCTTTTTTTTTCCTTTTTTGTTGTTTAGTCAACCATACTATAAAAATATGAATAAATACAAACATGAACATTAGCAGCAACTTATAAATAGACAGCATTAGTTACATATATATCTATATATCTAATATTTTATGACTGGCTTCTACTCCATATTGTACTTTTTATAATGAATGTATTTTAACATACTTATAAATTATGTAGCTATGTTTCTAATTTAAGATTTTCATATTTTTCGTAGATATGTTCATAATTCTCATAGCTTGTCAGACAAATATAATGCTTAGTTGCATTAATGTCCTCCAGCCTGATTAGCTATTCCATTAAGTATTTGGCATGTTTCCAGTTTTTTATTATTATAAGTGGTACAGTTATCACAAGCATCTTTGTTCAAAATGGCTCTTTTTCCCCCTTTCTATTTATTTCCTTGGGCTGTATTCCCAAGTAGTAGAATTAATAGGTCCAAAGGGATGGTCAATTGCATTGCTCTAGTTACATCTCTGGTTGAATCTCACTATATTGCTGCTTTCCATGAAGACTACATTAGTTTGCATGGCCACTGGTAACATATGCCTGTCCTTGTTTTTACCCAGCTTGGCCTGTTTGACTTTTATTGTTTCATTTAGGTTTGTTAATTTTACTAGAGTAAGTTGATACTTGATAGTTCTTTTAATTGGCATTGTTTTAATTCTTTGTGTGATTGAACTCTCCGAGTGTTTATTTGGTACTTATGTTACCTCTTTGGGGAAATAGCCTATTTATATCAGCTCTCCATCTGTAAAATGGGAAAAACAATATTTGCCCTCCCTACCTTATGGGATTGCTGTGAAGAAAGCACTTTGTACACCTTAAAGGATTATATGAATGTGAGCTATTATTACTTGATTATTAATTCTCATATACATGTATACACTCATATAAAATGGATAATAATGATTTTTTTTAGTTTACAACTGTGTGGTATTCAAAAACTCTCTAATGTTTGTGTCACTGAAAAGCAACAATAGTAGGGTGTGCAGTGATGGGGAAAGGAAGATCTTAAGATCATCTTGTTTTTATCTTTTTTTTTTAGTAAGTTGTAGATTCAGTGACTGCTTTGAATAAGAATTCACTTTTTTAGAGTGCTTTTTGAGCCCTATTTTATTAGTTCTTCTTGTGAAATAAGCTGGTGTTAGCTTGCCTTGAAAATTGAGACACAGGCATATTACACCAATAAATCAATTTCAAGATTAAGCAACTTGGTTCCTCTGGGACAGGTCACTGCTAAGCTTATTGAGTTTTGCAATGTTAGCTCATTGCCATATGTAGGTTTATAATATTATCTTTGTTGATGTTATAATTACCATAAAAACTGTACTAAATCATGACATGGGTTCTTAGATGTGGAGGATGGATTAAATTAGTAGCTCTCAACCTTTTGCACATGGTAGAACTAATAGTAATATCCTTGAAAATTACTGTTTTTATGCCCTTTAACAAATGTATGGTTTATTTTAAAAAAATACATGGGTTGTTTCAGGATTCCTTGTAGCTCAGTTTATAAAACACTGGATTAGATAATTCTAATTCCTGTCTACGTCTAAAAGGCTCTGATCTTAAAAGAAATGGACAATTTATAATGATTATGCTTCTGGTTCAAAATAATCAAGCCTATTGTTCAACATTTTTTCCCTTATGTCTTTTTTTTTAATGCCTTATAGATGAATTGCCTGAAGAATTGCAGATCCTATCAGACCAAAAGACCCCTATGGCTTTATAATACTTCTCTCAGGTTTTTCTTTAATACACCCATGCTTGCTGATGTTATCTTCAAAATCCAAGGTACAGTATGCTTTGTAGTTGTCCAAATGAGTGTTTTTATTTCTTACTCCTCGTACCTGTACATCTCATTTGCAGCTTTAGACATTTTTAGGGGAGAACGATTATGATCAAGGATTATGACTAAATCTTGCAGGGAAGAATGCATTTTACTAAAATAACAAAAGCAAATGATACTTTTCTTACCAACACCTTTCTTAAAACTTAGGAATCAAATAGCAATAATGTTTGCTGTGTTTCACCAATCAATAAGTATTTGTTAAGCACTCACTGTGTGCCAGATACTGAGAGAGATGCTGGATATACAAAAACAAAAAAAAAATTTTAAATCCTTGCCCTCAAGGAGCTTTACCACCTTTTGGTGGAGACAACATTTACACATGTATATGAAATAAATAAAAGTTATTTGGGAGCAATGGGAAAGTCATTAGCAGCTGGAGGATCTGGGGATCAGAAAAGGCCTTATGTGGGAAATGACTTCTGATCTGAGCTTTGAAGGAAACTAAGGATTCTTAGGGCAGCTAGATAGCACAGTGGATAGAGTGCCAGGTCTGGAGTTAGGAAGACATGAGTTCAGATGTGACCCCCACACACTTACTAGCTGTTTGAGCCTGGGTAAGTCACTGAATCCTGTTTGCCTCAGTTTCTTCATCTGTAAAATGAACTGGAGAAGGAAATGGAAGACCACTCCAGTATCTTTGCTATAAAAATCCCAAATGGAGTCGTGAAGAGTTGCACACAGCTGAAACAACTGGACGACAACAATAACAAAGGATTCTTAGAGATAAGGGTGAGAAGAGTGCATTCCAAGCATGGGGCACCTTTCTGAGCAAAGGCATAGAGATTAGAGGTGGAGTTTCACATGTGAGGAGCAGCAAAAAGGCCTGTTTGATAGACTGTAGAATATTTGAAGCAGAGTAATGTATAATATGGCTGGAGTCAGATTATGAGGGACTTTAAATGCTGAACAAAAGAGTTTGTATCTGATTCTCTAGGTAATGTTGAGTCATTCAAGTTGATTAAGCAGAAAATGCACTCCATCTTTGAGTAGGTATTTAATCATTCTGTGTATTTATATGTGCACATATTTTCTCCCCTGATAGAATTCAAGCTCCTTGAGGTAGAAATGCTCTCATTTTGTCTTTATATTCCCAAGTGCCTAACGTATATCAAGTTCTTAAGTATTCACTAATTTGTCAGCTGAATGAGTAATCTGGACAGGTCTGTGCTTTAAAACAAAATTACATTTGGAAGCTGTGTAGAGGATGAGTTGGGGAGGGGGAGAGACCATAGACAGAGAAACCAATTAGGAAGCTATTTGAACCAAGATGGTGACCTTGTGAATGGAGAGAAGGAGACAAATGTGGGAGACGCAGAGGTAGAATCAATGACACTGAGCAACTGATTGGCTGTGTGGGGTGAGAGAGAGGGAGTAGTAGCAGAAGACCCCATGATAGCGAACCTGGATGGCTAGGAGGAGGTGTACCCTCAGCATCAGTAGAGAAGTTTGGAAGAGAAGGGAGTTTGAGGGAAAAGATACTGAGCTTAGGGTTTATTATATGGCTTTGCATGTTCATTTGTTCATTAGATTTTTTTTTCCATTGAAACTTCACTTATTTCACTTTGATGCTTATTTTGATCAACTCTCTTTCTTTTTCACTCAAAGTAAATATCCGTGACTAGGTTATTTGTACAACTACCACACAATCAAGTTTTTTCCTTATTCCTATGGGAGAGTAACACTTCCTTTATCTAATAAATTTTTATAACTGTAACTCTTTAGCCTAATATATATAGCTTTGAAACTTTCCACAAATTGAAATATAATCATCATTAAAATTAAATTGAAAGATTGAGAAAACAGGTAAATTCACTTACGAAGGTTAAAAGTATTCATTACTGTATGCCTACGTTCAATTTTAAAATTATGATCAAATCATGTGTTTTTATGAAGATAGGAAGACCACAGTGTAAATTTTATATAAAAGTGAATATATTGTAATTAATATAAGCTTTTGATTCTGGGAACCACTCTCTAGAGACTTTCATTTTACCATTAAGCTTTGTCATTTGCCAAGATAAAGAGAGATTTGGTAACTTTCCAGAATGCAGCTTGCCAAGCTGCTGTCACCATGCTATATAATGTGGGCCAATGATACCAAAAATAATTCGATAAGAATATCACTGAAGTAATAATCCTGCAGAAAAGCAAGAAATGGACCACTAACCTCTAGGAGCCCATTCCTCACTGAGAAACTTAATTGGTTCTCTCTAAATGTAAGCATTGATTAGTTTTTAATGGGAATTACTCTGATTATCAGTGTTTAAATAATCTACACCAAGACCTCTTCTGTACAATGAATAACTCACAGCTTATTGTAAATTTGAAGGCTAAATCTCTAGCTTGTCTCACCCTAATAACGCAAGGGCTTGACATTTAAGCAATCAGAACTTTAACTGTGTATATGTGTATATGTGTATGCGCGCGTGCATGTACATGGTGTGGGAGAGGGGTAGTCTTACTCATAGCTATAAATAATCAATGCAAATGCTGTTCTGGGGATTAAATCAGTATCTTGTATTTATTTAAGATTTTTCCTTAAATTATCAGTTATATATTCTTACATAGCAATATAATGAGAGCAAAACTTTTACGTGTTATTTTCAAAAAGTTTATATTCCAGTAGAAAATAATGTAATAATCCAGCTTGTGCTATAGAAAAACTCTCTGTTAGTGATCTGTTTATTTTGCAGTTAGTGAAGAATAAGGGTCCTTTTTTTTTTTTCTAAAAGTTTTTTTCTTGTTGTCCTGATATGTACATTTATGCTATTTCCTGAATTTAATTAATTTGAATACAGTCTTCTCTTTTCTCCTATCCACAAATTATGTAAGTTATTATTGTTACATTTTGAAGAGGGAAGGGATTAAGTTAGGAAAGGTCCTGGCAGGCAAGTATCTTATGCATCCTTATTTACAAGTCTTGCTTAAGAAGCCTTAAAGTGAAACACCATACATGAAACTAAAACATAGTATTCAGTTCAGGTAATTCAGTTCAGTTTAATTCTGTAGGTTAGTAAGCCCTGACTATGTGTGAGGTTGGGCAGTTAGGTGACACAGAGGATAGAGCGCCTGGCCTGGGGTCAAGAAGACACCTCTTGCTAAGTTTAAATGTGACCTGTAAAGCTCCATTGGCTCACAGTTGCCAGACTCTTCTCTTTGTCATTTAAAGCCTTTCACAATCTGACTCTAATCTACCTTTCCAAAATAATTATATGTTAATTATTATACTATGTAACACTTATTAGCTATGTGACCCCTAGCAAGTTATTTACTCCTGTTTGCCTCAGTTTCCTCGTCTGTAAAATGAGCTAGAGAAGGAAATGGTAAACCACTCCAATATCTTTACTAAGAAAACCCCAAATGGGATCACAAAGAGTCAGAAATGACTAAAACACAACAATAAATTTTATCATATTCATATATTGTAATTGGTATAGCCATTCCCCAATTGATGGTTGCCTTACATTTTCCAATTATTTGTGACCATAGAAAGAACTGATATAAATATTTTAGTACATGTTGGTCCTTTTCCTTTTCCATCTTAGAGTACAGACATAGCAGTGGTATTGCCGGGTCAAAGGATATGAATAGTGTAACAGCTTTTTGTACATAGTTCCCAATTAATGAACCAGTTCACAGCCCCACTTTGCTGCCAGCATTTGTCATTTTCCTTTTTTTTTGTTGTTGTTAATTTTGCCAAGCTGAGATGTATGAAGTGGAACCTCATAGTTGTTTTTGTTTGCATTTCTCTGATTCCTAGTGATTTAGAGCGTTTTTCATATAGGTATTGATAGCTTGGCTTTCTTCCTCTGAAACTCCCTCTTCAGATCATCTTATCATTTCTCTGTGTAGTATAGTTGGAGATCTGATACTACCAGGTCCTCCTCCTTCCCATTTGTTTTTCATCAACTCTCCTTTGATTCTTGAGCTTTTCTTTCTCCAGATGAATTTTGTTATTTTTTCTGCCTGAGAAAGCATTATCATTAAAGGCAGGGAGGAAGATAGTATTCTGCAGGAGGGATTGATTAACAATGCTAAACACTACAGAGGAGTGAAGGAGAAGAGGCCATTTTGATTTTGCAAGTAAGACGACATGGGTACTGCAAAGAAATAAATTTTAGTCAAGTGCTGGCGTAGGAAGCCAAATTGTAAGAGGCTGAAAAATAAATGAAAATTGAGGAAATGGAAGCAATTAGTTTAACTTTTTCTAGGAGTTTGGCTTCAGAATAGAGGTGAGACAGAGGATTATATCTTTTTCTCCCAATTAACAGAACTTTTTTCTCCCACCTTCTTTCCCCTTTTGGGAAAAAAAATGAAAACAAAACCCTTAACAAATTAGCATAGTCAATCAAAACTAATTCTTTCATTGGCCTGTCCAGAAATGTTACACGTCTCAAACTGTATCCTGAGGCCATCACTGCTCTGTTAAGAGGTGGGTAACACGTTCCATCATCCTGCAGAATCATGGTTGGTCATTGTTTTGATCAGAGTTCTTAAATCTTTCAGAGTTGTTTGACAGGGACAATAGCCAAGTCAGCTGAAGATTTTTTTTGTTTATTTTTAAAGATAGAGAGATCTGGGAATGATTATAGGCGTCAGAAGAGGAGCCAAAAGGTAGAAATAGATTGAAGGTAAAAAGACAGATTAAATAATTACAAGGGAAGCCTAGGTAGAAAGAGTTGGCCTTAAAATCACAAGAAGGAGGGGCTTTGCAAGGAGAAGACTCTCTTCATTCCCTGATTCTGGAGCAAAGGGGAATGAAGGATGATTGAGGGTTGGAGATGTAGAATTGGAAAGAAGAAGGAACTCTTGAAGGATGGCTTCTTTTTTCTCAGTAAATAAGAGTAGAGGTCTTCTGTTGAAAGGGGCCGCCAAGATCAATCTTTTGGTTTACAAAAGGCAACCAAATGACCATCCTTTTATTAATTATTTGCTAGCCATAATTAATACATTGCTTAATTACTCAGAAATTGTGTCTCTTGAACTTTTCATATGTCATACCTCTGAGGTTGCTTCTGCCTCTAAATCTATGATCCTACTACTTGAAGTGTACTCATATGGCCTTGCATTAGGTAAAAACCAAATCCTGGTTTTATTCCTGTCTATAGGGTCTTGGAGTTATGGAGTCTACTCTGCTGATTTTATTAATGAAGACACTGAGGCTGCAGGAGGTTAGACAGTTAATTAATGGTACCACCTCCCAACTCCTCTCCCTCCCCCCCCACCCAGAACCAAAATCTCCTCATTCTCAATTCAGCCCTCTTTCCATTGTAGCATCTTAACAGTCAGCAAATGATGTGAGAGCAGGAACCAGCAGCTTGATTTCTCTCTCACTTGTAGAAGCTGGCAGCCTCAGCCACCCACCATGTCAGGGGACAGCTGGTGGAAAGGAGACCATGTGGTGTAGTGGGAAAATCATTCACTGCACTGGGAGTAGAAGCTTGGTGTCTGATCTTGGCAGAGGAAAGAATTGTTTTTATGGAATTAAAAAAAAAAAGCAACTCCAAATTTTTGATCTCATTGTATTTTCAAACAAAACTACCAGGCTCTTCCTTCACCCAGGGTTTCACTTTTCAAAGGTAGAAGGATAGTTGTTTCAAAACTCATTTCTCAATATAATTAATAGTTTGGGTTATTGAAGTGTTGTTGGTACTTTTAAAAGCCTTTTAAAAACAGTTGATCTTGAAAGCTCTGTTTAAACCCGTTCTGGTGGCTTAGTGAATTCCCTGCTCACCCACAGCCCCACTCCGTATCTTTCTTGGTGCAATAGGACTCTTACTATTTATACCACAACAGTAGGGTCTTTTGATTTGTTTAAAAGGGTATATTTAAATTTTTTGGTTGTATTCCAGTTAAATCTGTAAGTCTTAAGGTTGTATGTCTAATGCCATTGTGCGTTTGACCACATTGTTGATCTCTGTATATAGATAATACAGACATACAAGCTGAGACAACTAGCATGCTTTTCTAGAAAAACTGTTTCCTTATATTACTGTAGAACTTATTTGAACTCAGCTGCACAGTCCTAAAAAGGGTAAGGAAAAGAAAGGGGAGAATGGTGCTAATTGGGTACAAGTATGATGATTAAATCACAACAGGGGTTAAGACTTATTCTTCCCTGAAAAAGAGTCCATATGTCAAGTTTTATGAGCTGGTATAGAAATTGTATGGTCAGCTGATGGGTGGTAGTTTTTGGACAATTATACTTGCTGGAAAGATAATCATGGAGGTTGAGCTGGGGCTGCCTTTTAGGCCTAATGGTGTAGAACCATAATGAGGCTGGGTAATCGGGGATTTGTACCAGGACATCAAAATTTAGAAGAGACTGAGAGCATTCGTAGCTCTCTAGCACTTAGAATAATTTATTAAAATGGAAAGCTACCAGATAGCTCTTCTCATGGCCATGCCCCAGGTGTTCTGTGCTGCAGCCTCCCCAACAGCATCTGAAGATGTGTTTCATGCATATTGCCCCTAGCCTATTTGTACTGCTTGACCTGGGCACAAAATGATTATTTAAAGTTTTGTAAGAGAATGTAGTGGTGATGATGAGTCATATTTAGAAAGTGCTTTAAGTTTGCAGAGTGGCGTACATAAATTATTTCATTTGATCCTTGGTATTATTAACCCCATTTTACAAATAAGGAATCTAGGATACAGAGAGTTTTAGTGACTTGCCCAGGGTCATACAAGTAGTAAGTATCAGAGGCAGAATTTGAACCCAGTCTTCCTGACTTAACTGTAGTGCTACGAATTATGCCATGCTGCCTCAGAAACTTGCA
The DNA here is from genome assembly GCF_900497805.2 of Vombatus ursinus. Classification (NCBI taxonomy): domain Eukaryota; kingdom Metazoa; phylum Chordata; class Mammalia; order Diprotodontia; family Vombatidae; genus Vombatus; species Vombatus ursinus. Next base: position 2,393,757 of record NW_020954606.1, on the reverse strand, counting down.
CAGGAAGAAGTCCAATGTATGTAAATATTCTACACTGAGCAGTTAATGGAGTTCTTTCATCTCTTTGATGCTGGAGATATTGTTGGTAACTCATTTTCGCACCCCAGCAGTAGCTTTTGCATCATCCTCGAGGTTGATAGCATGGTTCTTCATTTCCTATGGTGGAAGGAGCCGTGAACATTTCCTACCATCCGTCCGTTGAGTTCTCTCTTCTTGTGGCGACGTAACATGGAGGCCAGTGTCCTTTGTTCTTGCTGCCTAGCTTGCAGGTGGCTCCTACAGAGAGCTGACAAGGCTTTATTAGTTTCTCAGATTCTTTTATATGGGATATTCCAAGTTTTAAGTTGCTAAAACTTATTTTATTTTACTTTATTTAAAAATTGGGGTTTTTTTTAGCATTCATTTTTTCATTTTTAGTTCCAAATTCTCTCCCTTCCATGAGCCACTTCCTCACCTGTTGAGAAGGCAAGCAATATGATACCCATTGGAATACCCTGTATTTTAAATGGGCTCAGAGTGAGACTAGGCTGTGCTCTTTTCAAGTGTAAAGGGGCTGAGTTTTTAAAGCAACCATTTCCCCCCAAGAGTAGCTGTAGTGCATCAGAGAAGAAACAGACTTCTAAGGAAATGGCAGCCCTTCTGGAAAGCCAATCCCCAAAAAAGAGGAAGGAAGGGAGTCAGCTTTTATATAGCACCACTATGTGCCAGGCACTGTGCTAAGCACTTTACAAATATCTCATTTGATCCTCATAACACCCCTGGGAGGGGGGGGAGTGCTATTATTATTCCCATTTTACAGTTGAGGAAACTGAGGCAAACAGACATTAAGTGATGAGTCAAATAGCTAGTCAACATTTGAGGTTGAATTTGAACTCGTTTTCCTGACTCCAGGCCCAGGGCTCTATCTGTTGTGCTGCCAACTGGTCTCGGTGACAACCCTAAACTTTATCAGTAGGGTTAGAACTATTAACCATGACCCCTACAGGAAAAACTGCTGGCCCATTACTGGCCTGTCTCAGAAACTCGACATATCTTTCACCCTTTTTTCATTGCCACTCACCACTACTTCTTCAGATTAGCCAAATTTAGCCAGGAATATATAAGTGGAATAACCAGGAAGGAGTGGTATCATTTCCTGGGGAAGTACATGGTGTTAGTGGTTGATTAGTTATTATTGTTAGTTCAGGTTAATTAGGAAGGACCATTTTCTAAATGTTGAAATAATGTCAATTATCATACATAAGTTTGGTGTTTCTGTTTCCTGGCATTTATAAATTAAGCATTAACTAGTTAGCTGACTTATAAGTTGTTGTATTCAAAATGCAATCTAAAGTTTCATTTATTTGCCAACTGAAGGATATCCGAGGAGGTGCTTTTGAATTATACTGAACATGACCCATAAAATCATCTTCTAAGAATAAGCCCAAACTCTGCTGAGTGAGATACTTGATCTAGAATACATATTGGTCCAATGACAGGCCATCTTAAGGTGTAATTTATAGTTTACTTAACTTCTCTGACTATAAACCTTGTTCTCTGAATTTCACAGGCTCTACTGTGCCAGCCCACAGAGCTGTCCTGGTGGCTCGTTGTAAGGTGATGGCTGCTATGTTTAATGGCAATTACCTTGAAGCCAGTAGTGTGCTGGTTCCAGTTTATGGTGTTTCCAAAGAGACTTTCCTTTCCTTTCTAGAGTACCTGTATACAGACTCCTGTTGCCCAGGTAAGCAAAGCTAACGTTCATTTCAGTTCAGTCTAGCAAGTTTTACTGAGCATCTTCTATGTACCCCAGGCAGTGTTAGGTTCTTGGGATCTCAAGATAAAAGATTAAGAATCCCTGCCTTTGTGGAATCTACAATCCATGGGATGCTGGATCATGGTTTTACTTATGTTACTCCTTTTCATCTATTTTGATCAATTAATTTTCAATAAAATCCATTTTCTTTCAAGGTGTGTCAGAAGTTGAATTTACAGGAGTTTCTATGCAACTGTGAGAAGTTTTAGACTATATCATATTTGTGTAATCACTTTGCGTGGTCTGAGTTGAAGACCAATAACTGGACATTCCCTTTGGGGCAGATATAAAACCCCTATGAAGCTTTAAAATCACTGTGGAGATGGAGTGCCAAGGCCCCGGGATCTGGGGCTGGCTTATGGGAGTTTATGACTCCTCCAAATTTGTAGGTACTCATCTTGGGGAAGCTTCAGCTACCCAGAGTAGGGAGGAAAGGAGTCAGGGGAAAGAGAACCTCTGATTTAGGGCTGATTTTTGATCAGAAGATCCCTAAGAGATCTGAAATTATTCTGTCCAATACATTTTGCTCCCTCGGGCTTCTGTATTGTTCTAAGGAGAAACTGGTTCTGAAAGGCCAAGTTTAAACTAAATCTTCATAAGACACTTCCAGAAGAGTCATTCAGGATGCCCAGGGGAGTGCTAGAATTTCCTTGTCCTGATCTCTCCAGGACATTCCTGGGCTAGGAGCCAAAACCATGTGTCAGCAACAGATTGGAAGCCTCTCTTGTTCTGGTCCTTCTGGCCCAAACTTGTGCCTTGGGGATGTTATGAGGCCCCTTCCCCCAATCCCTGAGGGACATGACAGTATGGGCATGGAGCCAATGCCCAAGTGACAAGCCTATTGTGACATGTACTAGATAGGACATTAGGTGCCCATTAATGAGAGCAGCAGCAAGCCACTTATCAGTGAGAGTTCCTTCTTGAGGTTTACTTCTTTTTTATTTATTTATTTTTTTAACTATCCTTCCCTTCCTTTGGAATTATAATTCACTAAAGTAGAAAAATAAGCTTACTTCCCATTTGAAATTCATGTAATGAGTCCATCCAGTGGAAAGTTTTGCAAGTTGTAAAAATCAAAATTTCTTGTCTTATAGGTTGTTTTTCTTAGACCGATGACTGTTATTATGATTGGATCTGTTAATTGAGGAGGTAGTTAAGTAAGGATCAGTTAATCAAGTTTCTTTTGTTTATGTGTTTCTACTAACAAAGAGGAGAAAGTAGGCCAAAATTGGAGCCAGACAAGCCGAGTTTGAAACCAGGCTCTGCTACTTAATTCCTGTGGCCTTGTACAAATCACTTTACCTTTGTGGGCCTTATTCTCCTCATCTATAAAATGAAGGGTAGCATTCAATGGCCCCTCCCACCCTAGATCTTTGATCATATGATCTTTTTTTTTGTTGTTAGGCAGTGGGGTTAAGTGACTTGCCCAGGATCACATAGCTAGTAAGTGTCAAGTGTCTGGTCTGAGGCAGGATTTGAACTCAAGTCCTCCTGACTCCAGGGGTGGTGTTCTATCCACTGCACCACCTAGCTTTTCCCTCCTTGCTATCATATGATCTTAAGTAGATAAAAAGCAAAGGTGGTGTTCACCATCAGATGTTTTGTGGTGCACTTGCATTCACTATCCTACATGTTACAATCTATCTTGTTATTTTAGGCAGGGCCATTCAAATCTTTAGACTTGAGACTTGTTCAGATATTTGAAGTGATAGAGAAGTTTGATTTCTTAGTAACTAAGTTGCAACTAGCAAGTAACAAAAAATGTCAGAAAAAAACAAAAAAGAATGAAGGTCACTAAAGATGGGTACAAGTCCATGGAGCACCTAATGTGGCATAGTAGATAGAGTACTGGACCTGGATACAGGAAGATCTGGGTTCAGATCCCACCTGTGACCCTTGATGGTTATGTGACCTAGCACAATAATACCTATTTCGAGTGCTGTGAGACTCAAATGAGGTAATGTTTGCAAAATGCTTTACAAATTTTAAAGCCCTGTACGAATACCAGCAATTATTACCAGTAGGGTGTGGAAAAGCTATGAGTCAGAGAAAATAACCAAGTCATGCTCAATGCTGGGATGCAAACATTAGAAATATTGCATACAGTACCTGAAATGATTTTCCTATTACGCTCAACATTAGTCAGACACTTTTCAGAGTACTCTGGCCACTTATATCATAACCCACATAGCTAGAGGAATGTGAAGAACTTAAAAGAGGGTTAAGATGAAAACTACCAAGATGACTAGAAGACTGGAAAATCCTATCTATGAGGAAAGTTTCAAACCAACAAATAATTTATTTAAAAAAAAACTGGAGAGGAAATTCAGGAGAAGAAAATGCTGATGTATGAATTGTTGATAATTTTCAACATGAGAAGACTTTGTACCCATAGAATGGTGACCGTATCTTTTCCAGTTCAGCTGAGGAGAAAATAGGTTTCCATACAGTGAAGGACTGAGACCAGTTAGCAGGAAAATTTATTTAACAGCAAGGTGTATTAAAATAACCTTGGAGTAGGTTAGTATGAGTATGGAAAGGATCTTCTCAGGATATCTTTAAAAACAGATTCTCTCCTTTATTTTAAGATTACTGTTGCCTAAAGGTAGGGGAATGGATTTGAGAAGCTTCTTAATAGTTTGACTTTATGATTTGGTCAATGTGATTTTGAAAAGCGCGTGTGAGTGATTACACACATGTAACTTATATCTGCTTGCCATCTTGGAGAGAGGAGAAGGAGGGAGAAAAATTTGGAACTCTTAATCTTTCAAAAAATGAATGTTGAGGCAGCTAGGTGGCGAAGTGGATAGAGCACTGACCCGAAAGTCAGGAGGACCTGAGTTCAAATCTGATCTCAGGCCAGACACTTGACATTTACTAGCTGTGTGACCCTGGGCAAGTCCCTTAACCCCAATTGCCTTGCTGGAAAAAAAAAAAGAATATTGAAAATTGCCTTTACATATAATTGGAAAAATAAAATACTTTTAAATTTTTAAAAAAGTACATATAAGATATATTATTGATTTCTTTTTCTGATTCTTCTCCTCTTTTTTTTTTCCAGCCAGCATTCTGCAAGCTATGTCTCTCTTGATTTGTGCTGAGATGTACCAAGTATCTCGACTTCAGCACATCTGTGAGCTTTACATCATTACACAACTACAGAGTATGCCCAGTAGGGAACTGGCAACGACAAGCCTCAGTGTTGTGGGCCTCCTTAAAAAAGCTAAGGTAATTTAATGATCGCCTGTGTTTTCCTAACTTGTCAGTTGGGTGTACAGATAATCACATTGCTTTCATTTTGTTGATACTTCTTTTCTCTAGGAGAGAAATTATAATCAGCCTCAGTAAAGGTGAGGCTAATATTTGGTGTTCTGGAAGTAACTTTTATTGCAATATTCTTTTGTGATCATTGTATTTTTCCTTTGTTATGTCTAGCACATACATCCATTCATTAAAAATCTCCATTTGTATAGCCTCTTTCTAGACGTTAGGTATTCCTTAGAGAATAGAATCTTTTCTGGTAGATTTCAGTGCTGATCTCTTCTTTGGCACATAGGTCTTAATAATATTTACACAGAACAGAAAGTTTGGAACTGTGTTTAATTCTGTATATATGACCACTCAGCACTGTACTTCAATTTGCATACTTACTGGGTAGTTCTTAGGCTAGGTGTTCTGTCCTTCATATAAGCAGTTGATCCAGTTATTGATTGGCCATGTTCTTTGGGTTCATTGGATAGGGACCGTGAGTAGTGCTGAACTCTTTCTACTTTGCCAGGTTCCCCTTGTCATACATTGTCACATTTTAGTAGGTGACTTGGGAGAAAATGCAGAATGAGAAAGTTAGACTAAATGATCTCTAAAGTTGCTTCCAACTCTAACATTTTATGATTCTATATAGGACAAAAAAAAAGAAGAAAGAAATAGGACCATTATTTGATATTAAGGTACTTCCAAATTAGACCTTTATTTTTTCAAAAACTCTTTTGAATTTTTCCTTCAAGATTTCAGATCTTAAGACCTAATTTAGTCTCATGCTTTGGCATTGACGATTTATTATTTATTGAGTGCTATGATCCTGGAAGATGTACAGAATAGTTTCTGTCCTCTAGTAGACTGTTATGCTCTGAATTGGTTGATTAGGATAATTGGGGAAGAAAAGACTGTTGAGGTCACTATGTTGGCAGCACCGTGGTGATTTCTGTTATGTTACTCCAAGGGCTGTCTCCTTCCCTCTAGTCAGAACCCATTTGAATTGTTTCGCAAATAATGAGAATTTGTTCTGGAAATCTGCTTTCAAATCACAGAATACACTTCTAACTTAGAAGCAGGTGTGTTGGTGGGACATTTCTCAAAATCAAAGCCTACATTTTATGTAGTAACTAATTCCTACCCTATAATATTTTGTGGTTGTTCCAGAGACGTGACCACATTGCTTCTTTCCTCCCTAATTCTCTATTTTCATATGATTCTTTAATTTTTTCATAGGAATCCTGTCCTTGTCTCCAGGTTCCCCCAGGTTTTTTGTTTTTTTTTTCCCACTTTCCTCCTCACAATTTTGCCTCTGCTAAACAGGTATTGGTATGCCTGGTGATTTCCCTGGACTTAGGTTCAAAGGTTTAAATTAGAGGCCTAGGCTAGCTCTCCTAGCCTCTGGCTGCTGTCACAGGGAATGTTTGCTAGCTTCATCCCAGAGCTCTGCCTGCAATCACCTTTTTAAGCTCTTGCCACAGGTGTTGTATTCTAGTTGTGCATTTCTTCCTTGCTTTTGTTTGCCATGAAAAAAAAATGGTATTTTGTTATTTTTATCTCTTGGTACCTTGCTTTTGCCTCCATTTTGCTGATACTGTGCTAGCCTATGTCTATTCTTGTCAGTTAAAAAAAAAAATTCCTGCAGCAGGAAGTGAGGCAGAATATTTATTCTTTTGTTTCATAAAGCATTGGATTTTGTAAATGTAGGCAACAGAATAGATAAGTTGTAAGCAAAGTATTTTTTTTATTCAAAGAAACTTTTTTTTACATTTCTTAGTTTTTCCATTTTCCCTTTTGGTTTAGACATTTGCAACTTTTAATTTAAGTCTGACTAAATGTCATTGAAGACAACATTCAGAATAATGGTGCATATATTTCAACTTGCGAAGAATTATTTTTATCTATTTTGCAGTACGTGGGATCCCCCAACGTCTTTAGAAATAGTTTTGACTTCAGGATCTGTTGCTTCCTGCTAAAGGTGCTGAAGACTCTGTGGACATGAGATGTTATCATTTTGTTATCAATGTAGGGAGCCTCCGCTTTTGCCTCCAAAACAAAAACAAAAAACAATAAAAACAGCAACAACAACAACACTTGCTGTTATGGCGGGTCTGTTTTCTGTTGGTTGACACATGGACTCATGAAAGCATCATCTATGTCAAGACTGAGTTGAATCTATTCTCTAACATGCCTTGGACACCATGTCCTGAGTCATATTAAATTTGTTTATAGGACACAGCATTATTTTCTCTTGTGTCTTTCCCTCATCCTAATAACATTGGTGATCATCGAATACAGTGTTGTTTTAATTCCCTTTTTTCTTGCAGTTTCACAACTCTGATTGCCTTTCAACCTGGCTCCTTCATTTTATTGCCACTAACTACCTCATCTTCAGTCAAAAGCCAGATTTTCAAGATCTTTCAGGTAGTTTGCCTATTCCTATTTTAAAAAGAAAACTTTGCAGATTTGAGGTGTAATTAACAGAAATGTACAATTGTTCTTGTGAGAATAACAGTGAAAATTCCTTTTAAAAATGTGGATTCAAAGTGTTGCATTAAGGTAAACAGTTCACCCTGTGCTGGGTAAGCAGGCTTCAAACCTACTCAAAGCATTTGAGACAGACAGCATTTTCCATTGTGATTCATTGAAGTATCTTACCTTTTTTGTATGAAGGGGAAGGAGAAATATTACCCCTTAGGATAGGGAGATCCTGTTTTGTGTGTGTCTGTTTTTATCGCCTCACTGGTTTTGGCATATTCTGAGGAGAAACAAAATCTGGATTTGGGGCTATGCTGAAAAATTTTTATGAACTAAACATATACATATACGTGTGTGTGTGTGTGTGTGTGTGTATGTATAAAAGTAGAAAGAGACTTAAGTGATTATATAGGAAGCAAGTAGCTTAAAAAATATGTATATATTAGACTTTTACTGCTTTGAGCCAAAAGCTGTTACAAGATGTCTAGAGCAAAAATTATGTACATGAGATCTATCAAAGCAAAACAAAGAATGAGTTTGAGTATAAAAAATAAAAATAGGTAACTATATAGGGAAGCTAGGTGGCTCATTGGATAGAGTGCCTAGAGGGCCTGGAGTCAGAAGACCTGAATTCAAATGCAGCCTCAGACACTTACTAGCAGTATGACCCTGGGCAAGTCACTTAATTAGCCCTGTTTACCTCAGTTTCCTCACTGTAAAATGAGCTGCACAGGGAATGGCAAACCACTCCAGTATCTTTGCCAAGAAAACCCAAATGGGATCATGAAGAGTTGGACATGACTGAAATGACTGAACAACACAGAAAGCAAATAGAATAACTATCAGAATGGACCATTTGTATATAGTAGTTCCTGTTCTTAAGTATATGGCTCATATGACTCAGCATGTCTGAAACAGAACTCAGTATCTTTCTGCCCACACCCACATCTTTACCAAACCTCTCTGTTGCTGTAGAAGGTACCACCAGTCCGCCAGTCCTTCAGATTCGTAACTTTGACTCCTTTCCTTCCATCACCCCATATACCTAATCAATTGCCACATCTTGCCCTTCCTACCCCCATAACATCTCTGGAAACCAACTCCTAATGTCCACTCACATAGCCATCACCTTAGTGGAGGCCGTCACCCCTCTGACTTGAAGACAATTGTAGTGGCCTTCTAATTGGTCTGCCTGCCTCAATTCTGCCACACTCTAATCAATTCCCCACACAGGTACCAAAGCTCAGATCTGACCAGGTCACTACCTACTCAATAAACTCCAGTAGCTCCCTAGGATAAAATATAGACTCTGTTTGGCTTTTAGTCTTCACAACCTAGCCTCAGCCTACCTTTACAGCCTCATTATATATTACTTCCCCTTCCTGAACTAACTGGCCTTCTCTATTCCTCACCAACTGCCCCTCCATTTCCTGTGCGTTCATACTTTTGTCCCAGCCCTTGCTTGGAATTCGTTCCCTTCTTACCTCATCCTCACATGCTCTCGGTCTTCTTTCAAGACACAGCTCAAGCCCCACCTTCTACATGAAGCCTTCTAGCATCTCCCTTCCTTGTCTCTGTTGGACTACTTGTGCTTATTTTGTAATTTTTTTGGTATATACTTATATAAATACTTGTCGTCTCTGCCAGTAGAGTGTATGTTACTGGAGAGTAGTGCTTATTTCATTTTTGGGAGGTTTTTGTATCCCTGGCACTTAGTATAGTGGTTGCAACTGCCACATAGTGGTTGTTTAATGTGTGCCGATTAAGTAATTATTAATTCTGAATACAATGTAGGCTTTTCTTGAGAAAAGGAAAGCATTTTTAATCAAATCAACAAATATTTATTGAAAATCTTTTCTGTGCAGGAAAAAAAGACTACTTAAATATAGCCTGCCCCCATCCCCTCCAAAAGTAAATATGCTTCCATTAGCTGACTGAGTGACAAGGAAGTGGCCTGGCTTCAGAAGCAAATAGGTAAAGCACTTAATTAGGATAGAGAACACCCTTATTTTAGCTTGTGCCCCTGACTGGGTCACCTTTGATTGTTCATTTGTAAACTAGAAATAAAAACCTTACACAGATGATTTACATAGGGTTTTGCAATACCTGGAAGATGCAATAATAATAATAATAATAATGATGATGATGATAATAATAAACATTTATATTGTGCTTACTATGGGCCAGGCACTGCTCAAAGTGCTTTACAAATATTATCTCATTTGATCCTCACAACAAACCTGTAAGGTAGGTACTGTTATTATCCCCCTTTACAGTTGAGGAAACTGAGGCAAACTGAGGTTAAGTGATTCACCCCAGGACAAATAGCTAGTAAGTGTCAGAGGGTGGATTTGAACTCAAGTTTTCTGAGCCCTGGATGCTATCCACTGAGTCACCTAGCTGCCTGTACATTTAAGATTCTTCCTTTTTAAAATTTCATTGGTATACTGTATTATAATTTGACCAAATACAAACACAGAATATTTGCATTTTTCCTAACTGTAAAAGGATTTGTACCCTGATCATAGGGTATTAGGAACAATTTTGTCTATCTCAGGAGAAGGGATAAAACTTAAATTCTGTTTCCCCTAATGAGATTTTAATGTCTATTTAAAGGTATGAAAAGATCACTGCAATTATGCTGCCATGAGCCCCTCTGCTTTTGGTTTTCATTTTCCACAATCTTGTGTTTTCTTTATTACAAAATATTTATTTTGAAAAAATAATATTGATCACTGAAAACAGTAAATATTTATTGTAAAATGAAATCTGTTTTTAGAACTTACCCCAAGAAAATTACACTATTTTGTGTGTGTGTGTGTGTGTGTGTTTTTTTCCTCACTCCTTTTTCACACTGATTCAGTGACTCCCTACTCTCCAGCCACCTCTTCCTTACTCAACCTCCCTGATGTCTTGGAGAAACTTCTGCCCTGATTCCCCTCCCCCTCCTGATCTGAGGCTGCCAATTTATATCCTCGTTGATTAGCATAATACTTGGCACAAAGTAAGCGTGCCATAAATACTTTTTCATTCATTCAGTTTACTAATTTATAATAACATGTTTTTTTCTGTGAGATACATGGTCTAAGTGCATAACAGATGTGTTTCTATACTATTATTATATATATATATGAGAGAGTGGGATATGAGGCACAGATAGTTCTGTTTTATGTCCTCTCCAAGATGACTGAAATCATAGAAGTACCTTGGGCTGGCCCTAAGGTGATCTCATTGTAAAACAAGTGGAGTGCAATGGGAAGAACATGTGACACAAAATCAAGAGAATCAGATGAAAAATATAGTCAAACAGTAACATATCAGGGAGTGTCACTGCTAATTATGTAAAGAGGGCAGTGATGGAGTTGCACCTGTGTAGGGCACAGGTCATCAGATCCTGTGCTGCTCAGTCCCTCCTCTTCTGCTGTATTTGGTCACACTTCTTATTTGGGGATGTTATCTTCATATATTTAATCAGCCAGACTATTGTATTAGATCTTTTACTGCATTGGGAAAAAAAACACTGCTAAGGAACAATTTTAAATCCTATAAAAAGATATTTTCTTTTTTCTTTCAAACATTTTAAACCATTGCAAATAGATGATTAAAGTGGAATTTACATTTGTCAAATGCTCACAGACATCCCCACCCACGCTTTTAACAGAGCTCTCAGTATTGCATTTTTCCTTCCTTTAACAGGGCTAGACTTTTTGTGGTTGAGTCAGTTCAGTCATGTCTGACTCTTCGTGACCTCATTTGGGATTTTCTTGGCAAAAGTACTGGAGTGATTTGCCATTTCCTTCTTCAGCTCATTTTACAGATAAGGAAACTGAGGCAGACAGGGTTAAGTGATTTGCCCAGTCACACAGCTAGTAAGTGTCTCAGGCCAGATTTGAACTCACAAGGAGGAGTGTTCCTGACTCCACACACTGCACTCTATCGCCTGAGCCACCTAGCTACAAAAGGCCAGAATAGAGTTCACATGTAAGAACACAAACTGAAAGTCCTTTGTGTTCAGTGAGCGACTCTGATTTCAGGAATATGAAAATGTTTATGTAGTAGAGGCGGCTCCAACCTAGCCCTCCCAGAATGAAACTGGCTGTGCCATCCTCCCTTAAGAGCTCTAAGGGAAACTGAGAAATTAGGGGTGTCTTTCTCTAATGTTATCAGCACACACACACACACACACACACACACACACACACACTCTCTTCCTCCTCCAAGTTTACTTCCAGATGTGGCACGGCCAATGGGTAGATAATCCGTCCTCTCTACTTCTGCTCCTGTTGGCTCTGGCTCTCACCCCTCCCCACCTGGCTCCCAACAAATCCCGGTGGAGACTACTGCTCCAGACTCTGGTGGTCACTCCCGAACTTGGAAAGCATACAAGGTCATCACCAATCTTCTTCACCCAAAACAGGAAAGAATAAATACAAAGAGGCAAAGAACGGGGACTCATCTTCATGGACTACACGTTGGCTTTGGCTTAGAAGGGCCTTTCTGCTTGCAGTCGCCCTGGAGCGCTGCAGGAAAAGGCAATCCAGGCTTTTGATTAGTAGGGTAGCCCATTTCCAGTTACATAACCAATCAACAGACTTGGTCATGTAGTTAGCTCTTGTTTTCTTCCCTCTCTGACTTCTCCATGATACTCATTATTTAGTCTATCTGCTGTGCTCATACACTGAGTGTCTCCTGTTTTTATTCATTCTACATAGTTGCCAAGTCACAGAATATTCTTTCTGAAAGCTGTGGCATATTCTTCTTGCCAATACACATTGTCAGTGACAGTTATGAGAATAATAAAGCTTGACATGTAGATAATGTTCAATGCTGGTAACTCTGCCAAAAAGAAAAAAAAGGCCACTTTCCACTTCAGTCCCCCATTTGTTGTTGTTTAGTCAATTAGTCGTGTCAGACATTTCTCACCCCATTTGTATGTTTCCCAGCAAAGATAACAAGTGCTTTTTTTTTTTCATTTTCTTCTCCAGCTCATTTTACAGATGAGAAAACTGAGGCAAACAGGACAAAGTGACTTGCTCAGGGTCACATGGCTAGTAAGTGTCTGAGGCCGGATTTGAACTCAGGTCTTCCTAACTTTGAGGCCCAGCTCTCTATCCACTGCGCCACCTAGCTACCCTATAGAGTGGTTCAAAACATTCGGAAGAAAAGCTGGATCCCTTTATACAGTACTTAAATTATTTATTAAAGAGCTTAAGCTTCAGCTTGTTCCTAGTCCTAATCTAACAATGGTCATGGCGGTGGGCTGATCATCTCCCTGTCTATCCTTGTATAGATTGAATTTCTCCTTCCTCCCTCTACTCTGAAAAACTATTGTCTTTTTCCTTTCAAACCAGCCTGGCAGAACAACAATAGGAAGGGGAAATGGCCCAGACCCAAACTTTCATGCTGACCCCAGCTTGTCCCAGCCTCCCCAACCAATGATGCTAACTCATTTGCCAAGAAAGATCCAGGATAGAATCTCTCACTTTGCTCTATGAATTTTTGTATTGAATCAGTTATTGTCTTTTGTTCTCCCCAAACCCCCAGCCAAGAATTGCCTTGGTGGTTGTAAAACCACTCACTAGCAAAGCTCTAAGACGATAATGGCTTATTAATTTTGTGCATATGTTTGAATATGAATATATCCCTAGTAAGAAGCATGACCCAAATATAGCAGAAGAGGAGGGGCTGAGCGATATGGGAGCTGATGATCTGTATGCCTATCTTCCCTAATATGCTACTGTTTAACTATATTTCAACTGTCCCTGGAATTCTACACCAAGACCTTATTTAATGGTGGCCATGGGGTCCATGCACATACATATTCATATACATGTCAGTGACCAGGCTGGGATTTAAACCCAGATCATAGGATTTAATACCTTTACTCCAACCCTGTCCTCTGACAAATGTAGAAACAGTCGTTACAGAGCATTGACATGACCTGCCTATTCTCCTCTAACTATGTGAGCTATGATTTGAACCCAAGTTTCCTGTTTTCCTATCACATGCTCCTTCCACTGTACTCCACATGCCTTACAAATGAGATCACCTTACAGCCAGCCCAAGGTACTTTTATGATTTCAGTCATCTTGGAGGGGACACAAAACACATCTCTTTCTGGCTTAATTGAAAAAGCAGTTCTCTTAGCTCTGTTGTTATTTACTTAGACCAGTGGTGTCAAACTCAAATAGAAACATCCCTGTGGGCAGCATATTAGAAAATCACAGATTAACATTATCTTTGTTGTGTTTTTATTTATTTTTTGTTAAACATTTCTCAATTTTAATCTGGTTTGGTCAACAGGCTGGGAATTTGACAACTTTGACTTAGACCGTGTTTCTCACAGAAACAAGACATGTTATTATGAATTAGTGAATTGAATGAATGAGGAAAAAACCCATGTATTACATACTGACTGTGTGCCAAACACTGTTCTGAATGCTAAGAATATAAATTGGCCTCCTCAGATCAGGAGGTGGGGGTGTGAGGGGAACCAGGACAGAAGTTTCTTCAAGGCAGCAGGGAGGTCTGCAACGAAGAGATGACTGGAGAGTAGGGAGTCACTGAATCAGTTTGAAAAACAGGAGTAAGAGAAGTCAGGGGGACCTGAGTTCAAATCTGACCTTTGACAGTTAACTAGCTATGTGACTCTGGGCAAGTCACTTAACCCTGATTGCCTCACCAAAAAGTATAAAAAAAAAAAAAGCTGCTCAGAAGAAGAGGAGTAAGGAAAAATAAAGAGATACAAAATAGTGTCGTTTTCTTGGGGCATGTTAAAAACACAGCTTTTTTAAAATATATTTTTTAAACATTTTCAGCAATCAATGCATCTCCTAAATAAAGTCCATAAATAAAATCAAGAAGACCCGAATTCAAACCTGACCACTAGCACTTACAGTATCATGTATTACTGTATCATGGAGAAGTCCTATAACCCTTCAGAGAAGGGGCATGGTACAGTAGGAAGAGCTTTGACTTTGGAGCAAGGATGCAGATTCAGATCCCATCTTGGTCACTTCTGTTACTTGCTTTGGACACAATCTCTGATCCTTTGTTTTCCAGTCTGTGAAATGAAGGGGTTTGGTCTACATGGCCTTTTGAATCTCTTTTACCTCTAAATGTGTGACCTTCTGTTCTGTCTAAGACTATGGATTATTGATGAACATTCCTACCCCAGTGAAATAAATCTGTGGGGTCCAAAATTGTCCATTCTGCAAGAAAAACCACTGAGGCAGAGCTTCAAGCATCCGTGACCCCCTCTAATGCCTTAGAATGTGAGATGCCTCCTTTCCCCAGGACCTTTCTTTTATGGGGTTTAATACCTAAACATGCAAAAGAGGCATGGTAAAATGCAGAATCTCATTGGTTGATAGACTGTGCTTTTGATCCTCCAGGAAGGCCAGAAATGTTGCATCAGCATGGATGGTCACAGGATAGGCAAGGCAGTGGTCATCTCCTCTTACTAAATGGTCCTAAGATGATCCCCTGTTCATGGTGGGCAAGACAGGGTGGTCCAGAGATACAAAAATATGTTAGGGGACTTTCCATATCATATTAGGTCACCTCACCCACACTGGGTTTGGTCATCAGCATTCCTGTGGTTAGGCAAGTGAACTTTATAACTAGTAGTGCACCTCTCTGGGGCCTAATATACAGAACTTAGAATCATTACCCTTACGAAATCATATCAAACTGATTAATACCGATTGGGATAAAATAGGGGTATGGTTAATCATCTATCACAAATCAAAGGTCCTTATTGTTGTCACAATTGCTGTATTGTTACTGGTGCCCAAGCAGAGGAACATTGTGTTGGATTTGACTTCTAGGTAAATAGCATGGTTTTTAGCTTATATCACTCTGTACTTTCTGTTGTGATCTAGATAAGGAAAAAGGAGCAAGTAGTTAGTATGTATGTACAATTTATATGTATCTGCAGATTACCAAGTTGTCTCTTGAAAGTACAAGTAGTGTGTAGGCTCTGGACTTGGATGAGTCGAATCCTACCTCATATACTTGATAGCTCTGTGACCCTGGGCAAGTCACTTAATCTCACTCATCCTCAGTTTCCCTATCTGTAAAATGGGGGTGATAATAGCACTTGCCTCACAGAATTATGAGGCTCAAATAAATAATAAGTAAAGCGTCTTCCAAACCAGCCATTTATATATGCTCATCATTAATTTGAATGAAATGTTGGTATAAAAATTAGCCCATTTTAGAAATTAGCAGTGTATACTTAAATATTTATTACGAATGAAACTTGAAGCCCCTAAATTTTGCCTACTTAAGCTCACCAGTTGCAAATTAAACGTTGACCTTTCTCAGTGGAACCTTCTTGAGCTGAAGGAAGTACGCGTTGCTGTAACAGAGAAGTTTGGGCTTAGAATATATGCAGTGTGTGATAGTGGCATAAAGAATGTTTTCCAGCATAAATTTCTCTTAAAGTTTTGTCTCTTAAAGCAGCAGTTGAATGACCCCTCAGGAACTGCTGTCTATGGGAAGTTGACCTAAGGTGATGGCTGAGATCTCTTATAACTCTGAAGATGCTATGAGTCCTATTACTTCAGGATTTGGAACACAAAAGTTGAGCTCCAGCCCAGGAGCACATGTGCAATGACCTTGAGTTTGGTTCTATTTTTTAATGTTGTTTTGTATCTCTTAGCCAGGTCTGTACCTAGGGATTGAATCCACCACCATCCATTAAACCTAAGTTAGTATTAATTCTTACCTGCTAGTCTTAAGGAATTTGAACTGTTGTGAAGTCCTTCATCATTGGTCTCTGTCTATGCATAGCTTTGTTTTTAGAAATGTCAGGGTTTATTTTTTGTTTTGTTTTATTTTTAATTCTCAAGGGCAAATTGAAAAGCAGAAAAGGTTTGGCTTAGGTACCTTTCCACCTCCTCTCTCCAAGGGCTCTTGAGTCTGTCTGAATTTCCCCTTCTCCTGTCCTCCTCCCTCCCCCATTTTCATTTCCTTCTTTGCCCCCTAGATGGTCTGGCATGGTAGAAAGATCACTGACTCTGGAGCCAGAGTTCACATTCTGCTTTGGGTGCTTTCTATCTGGATGACCTTGGGCACATTACCAAATTTTCCTAGACCTTACTTTCATCATGTCAAATAATAACTAGAATTTGAATGGTGCTTTAAGGTTTGCAAAGTACCTTACAAATATCTTGTTTGATCCACACAACAAACCTAAGACAGAGGTGCTATTGTTGTTGTTCCCATTTTTTACAGATGAGGAAACTTGGGCAAACGGAGGTTAAGTAGCTTGCCCAGAATCCAACAAGGAGTAAGTATCTGAGGTGGTGTTAACTCAGGTTTTCCTGTCTCCAGTGCTCTAGCCCCTGGGCAGAGCCACCTAACTGCCCATAAATGAGGCAAAGAGGGGCTTGGATTAGATGGTCTCTGGATCCCAAAGGCTGTACATCTTTGATCCTATGAAATTCATCTTTTAAAATTTTGAGTAGAATTCTAAAATCCAAACAAAAGTTACCTACAGCTAAAGTGCAGTTCATTTACTCCCTCTCTCTTTTGTTTCCTCTTCCCTGTTCTTCTACCAATTTCTTCACTTCTTCCTTAGCACAGTGCTCAGCACAAAGTAGTCACTTAATAAATGCTTGTTGACTTCCTAGTCCCTTATCTTTATTTGCCTTTAGCATAAAGAGCTCTAGGCTAGAAATCAGGAGACCTAAATTCTAAATCCTAGCTCTGCCAAGTTCTACACAGGAAGTGGGTGTAGAGGGTGAGAGAATGTCCCAGAAAGTTCCCCGTGAACTAACTCTCTAAATACAACCTAACCACATAGGTCCTTTTTGGTCTGGTTATGGGGCTTTGCAGAGGGTGCATGTGGAGGGTGTAATTGCTGTTGGGTCTTGCCTAGATTGTGTTTGTATATTCTTGTATATCCTTCCCTTCCTTCAGCTTACTTGCTACTACTAAATAGGTTTCAACTTGTGATGAATTTGGGAAACTTGAGTGGGGCCAAGTGAAGACAGCTTTCTTTTACCTAGATTTTCAGTTTTAGTGGGTCAGGTAAGAGAATATCAAGTCTTTAAAAACTCTCCCTGGATCGACATTTCCAATAGAACCCTTTGTTATTACAGATGGAATAATAAGAAATTACCATCAGATAAAGGAATTCTGACATTCATAAACAAGGGATATTTGTGGGTGGTAGCAAGATAAAGGGCATGAGCATCTGTGTGTGTCTGTAGTTGAGCTCAAGTAGGTCAAGGGAATTGAGTATTTATTAAATATTTATTAAATTGTTATTTATCCTAGCAACTTTAAGAAGAGATTTCAGTAGACTTAGAATTTGTACAAACTAAGGCAGACTTGAAGGAATAATATTTAAATATGTTTGAAATGAACTTATAGAACCTTTGGTTGCATGTATGTGTGTTTGTTAAAGTATTTTGTATCTAACATTTTTTCCTCCCCTAAAACTTTTAGCGGAAGAACGCAGTTTTGTTGAGATGCACAGATGGCCATCCAACATATATTTGAAACAACTTGCAGAATACAGGAAGTATGTTCACTCCCGGAAATGTCGTTGCATAGTCATGTAACTCGAAGATCGTATTTCTGTTTGATGGTGAAGACTGGAAGATCTGTGGGCACCAGTAAAATTCTAGTGAGGACAGAAATCGATACCCGTATGTTCAACAAACAACCATACGGTACAGTGTGTGCTTGTTAGTTCTCTTTGAGATAACTACTCCTGTGGTCTTAAAAGGGATCCAGATATACTGTAGACTAGAATAAGGTTTTATGTCAGCCTAGAAAGCTGCTGTGCAGCCACTTCTTTTAAAACGCTGTGTTGCTTCCATAATATTGTGAACTTCCGGGTAAGAAATGTTTAAATTAATTTAGTTTTTGTAAAACCAATGGCATAGTATTAGTAAACATAAATTCCATTATATCTAATGGTCATGTTAAAATAGGGAACGTTGAGAAACTGTTTGTGGCTATTTCTATGATGGTAAATTTCATGAACCTCTGCCACCTTCCAGATTTGGGGCTGCCTTAAGAGCTGCCCCAGGGGTGTAGACATATACCTGAGATTTTGAAAGTGAAATGCCACTTGTATTCACATTGGTGCCAAGTGAGCCATCTCGACGGGATCTTCTAGGTTTTTCTTCTCAGTGATCCAGCTTCTGTCCAAACCCCTTCCCCATCTCTTTGGGCCTCTGGTGCTTCCAACTAGATTCCTGATGGAGCAGGGGATGTAGCACTATCTTTTGCTCAAATATTTCCTTTGTCAGAAGAATCATTCCAGTGATATTGAAGGAGAGGATGGAGTCTTGCTGGAAGGAAGTTTGCATGATAAGAGAATTACTTGACTTTTGGTAAGGTGCCACCTTCCAGGATTCTGCTCTGCCAGAGCAGCCCAGGCCCACCTTTGGCAGGTAAGTATGGGAATACAGTGACCTGTCAAAGTTTGATAACTTCCTTTTTTGTGTGTGCAAATGACCATATGTTATATGGCCACATGTGTGATATTGATCAAAACAACTAATTCTAGGAAGGTAAAGGGGTTAAAGATATTTACATGCAAAGTTACTTCCTAATGTTTTCACTAATAAACACTCAAGGGGTTTTTAAGAATTGCAAATAATCTTCTAAGCTTGAGATATGACAGGGCCCTTATGTATGTGTAGATCAGCACCAGGGCTCTGGTGACTGGAATCCTTCTTTTAAAAAAAAAGATTGTGTGGCTGACTTTAAATGACTAGGTGAAGAGTGTTATCAGGACCCTTGCACAAGAGTAATCAGAAAAAAACAAATAGTTCCAAGAAAGGGATGCAAGTCACAGGGAAGACTTAAGACCCACATCCACTGAAACTAGCAGTAGGAGGGACGGAAGAATTGCTGTTTCACTTCTATATTGAATGTATCAGATGTATTGACCAAACTCACAAGTTTGAAAGGATCCAGACTGCTTTATATTGGTGGGCACATTTCTTTTCCATCTCCTATGATCTTTCTTTTAGCCTCCTTGTCTATAAATCAAGAAGAGACCTTTGAACCCTTGTCAAGGAAAGTTTGAGTATAAAATTTGGCAAAATGGCAAAAATCTATCCCTCAGATGCATAAGATATACAGTGTCCCAACAGACATCTAGCCAGCAAACTGGATCTCAGTTGGGCAATGCCTGGGGAAATGATGAGGACACATTTGGTGATCAGTTTTTCATTGAACTCCTGTAAGTTAATCAGCCATTGATAAATTCTGTTTGGCAGAGATTAATTTAGAAATGTAGATTATAGATGTTTTCACTCAAGGATGACATTTCATTTCTCATAAGCATTTCCTTCTCCCTCATAGAAATGGCATCATTTTAAATTCTAAGTCAATGGCTTTAAACTGAAGAAAATAAAAATTGTGCATGTAGGTTAACAGACAAAATAAAATTGTTTTTGGAAAATCTCATTATTTAAATTGAACCGAAACATCTATTTGGTTAGTGTTTGATCCTGAAGCAGAGAAGTTGGACTTGGAAGTGAATTATTGGTGTTGAGCATGGTTTTATTATGAAAATGCTGTACTGCCATCTTATTTGGCTATGATTCAGAAATCCAGATGTGATATGCTCTAGAATCCATCATATCAGTAACCGATTCAGTTTTTGATTCAGTTTTAATTAATGAAGCACATAAGCTTCAAATCCCTTTGGGACTGTTTCAGATGAAAATTTTGGAAATTCTTAAAAGGTTGGGAATAAAGCACAGGAAAAAATGTATTTGAAAATGCCTGTAAAATACCTTGGAGGAAATGAGTATTATTCAAAGTAAGTTCTTGCTTGTGTGTTTGTGTACATGTATGCATGTGTTTGTGTGTATGACAGTTATCTAGTTAAATAGGTGCTTTGAGCTAATCTCTGATTCTCTTAGGATATATTTAACAACCATTTTAATTAGAGAAGGTAATACTGTATACAGTAAGACTGAGGCCTTTTCTTTCTGTACCAGGCCTATTCTATTTAATTCTTTGTGCACTCCTAACTACATTGTATTTGTACAGTAAGATTAGACTTGAAATACAGAATTTTTAGTAACAGCATCTGAATACATCAGCATAAAATACTTGATCCTAACCAGCAAGGTGACTTTGTACTGGGTATGGAAGATGTTCAAATAATGCAGTAACTTTACCTTCCAGGTCAGATTTAACATTTCATTTGTAGCTAAGTACATACACACTGAACTCATAGTACATTAGGTTAAAAGGTTTTTAAAAGAGTTATTTTTATTTCATTAAGGCATGCATTGAATTTAAACTTTTAATAATTTCACAAACAGAAGGGTATGTTTGTCTTTTAATATAGCCTGACTTGAATTTATATGTTTTTAGCTTTAGTATTTAACATTTTGTAACAAATAAACTTTTTTTTTAAAAAAACAAATTTTATTTGCTATACTGTGTTATTACTTTGGGTGTTTACAGGTTGAAATGAACTGTGTGTTCATGCTACTGACCTTTATTTTATTTTATTTTATTTTATCTTTAAATTTTTCAGTCAATGAAAATCTGCTTTCTCTCCATCTCATCCTTCTTTCCCCAAGTTAGAAAAGAAAGAAAGGGAAAAAAAAACACCTGTTATAAACACGTATATCAAGAAAAACAAATCCCCCCATTGGTCATGTTTAAAAAAAATGTTTCAGTCTGGATTTGGAGTCTTTCATCTCTCTGTCAGGAGGTGAGCAGCCTGTTTTCTCATGAGTCCACTGGAATCCCAGTTGATTATTGCATTGATCAGAGTTCTGTCTTTCAATGTTGTTCTGACATTTATTTTAGATACAAGTGGTAAACATGGGAGTGCTATGTTCCCATGCTTGTTTGCCACATAGTTTAGGCCACGTTGCTTCCCTTCTCATCCTTTATATAGCACATATAATAGTCATTTACAGCAGTCTCATTACCTCTTTGTATATTTATTGGATCTATTTGGCTTTCTGGTGATGCCTATGGACCCCTTCTCAGAATAATGTCAAGACCTAGGGAAAAGGTCTTCAGACAACAGGTCTGAAGATTATTTAATTCCATGTTAAACATCCAGTTTCATCTTTGTATCTAATAAAGTACCTACTCAGTGCCTTGTTTGGGGAGGTATTTAGTTATGTGGAGCTGAATTGAACTGGGCCAAAAAAAGAGGGCTGATTGGGAATGCCTGGGAGGAATTCTTTAGTGTTTTAAGTCAGTGCAAAACTAAATGAATAGCATGAAGGGTACTTGTATATATCAAATATGATAGTTATTATAACTCAAAAATTCCTCATAGTGAAGTTTAGTTGTGCCCCCAAGCCATCTGCATATGTTGAATAGCAACAGACAAAGTGAGAGAAGGAGGTGGTATCAGAGCCATGAGGATGTGAAATTGTGATATTCCTCGTGAGTATCACAATAACTCTATCAAAGGTGTGGCTACACAGTTGTTGTTGGATTTTTTGTTTTTCTGTTTTTATTTTTGTTGTTGCAAAACCAGACAGGAATATATATACAAACTTCTCCCTAGAGTCAGGACTAAAGTAGTTTTGTAAGAAAGAAAAGCACAGAATTTAAGGTTGTAGAAGCATGGTCTTTATAGCTGGAAGGGTTAGAATGGAAGAAGTATAATACTATGTGGATAATGAAAGTGGGAAAGGAAAGATCAGACTAAGTGCTCTTGGGGAAATTCCAGGAAGGAGAAAGTACTAATGCCTGGGTTGGGGGTGAGGGACTAGGGCAAGCTTCAGAGGAGGTTATACTTATGTTGTGCTTTGAAAAAAAAAATGAGGAGGTGGAAATGAGCAAAGAGTACATTCTTTGAGAAGCATGAGGAACAGTTTGCATTAAAGCACAGAGATGGGAGATGAGATATCAAGTTGGGAGACTAGCTAGTGGTGCAGTTTGGCTGGTATGTGGAAAGCAATATGGAGGAAAAAAAGTCCAGGAAAGTAGGTTGGAGTTAGATTGTGGTGTATATTCAGTGTCAGGCTAGAGGAGTCTGTATTTTATCCTAGAGGCAAGAGAACCACTAAATATTTTGGAACAGAGAAATGACATGGTTAGAGAAGCTACGTGGCATAATGGAAAGAGAGTGGACCTTGAAGTCAAATAGACTGAAATTTGGATCCATTTCTGACACATGCTGGCCACGTGAATGGCAATCCACATAACAGGCCCAGTGCCTCAAGCTACTCTCAAAAATGCTAAGTTGCATAACAGTTGCTTTTTTTACGGGGAGTTCCCTATACCTGTGAGATCATATTTCCAGACTCCCCCCCCCCCACCTCTTCCTGTTCTTTGGATTCCACATCTTCCTTCTTCCTTTCTTTGATGGCTCTACCATCATCCCATCTCTGCTCACCCCTTCTGTTGTGCCCTCTGTAACGCTTGCTGCATCGTTAACAAACTTCCTTTCATCTTAAACCTTATCTTTTCTTACTCCTTCCATATCTGGCACTCACGGAGACCTGGTTCCCTCCTGACAACACCACTTTCCTGTCAACCCTTCCCAACCCTATCTATACTTTCTTTCCCATCCTCCTACTAACTAGTCTTTACTCCCTGCTTCTTCCAGAATCTCCCTCTACCACCATCACTCAGTAACCTCTCCCAAGCCCCAGTTAGGAGTCAGAGTAACACAGCTTTAGGATTCAGGAATTCCTGACTAGACACTGCCCCAGGACACAGCTGCAGGCTCCAGGCTTCTCTGAATTGCCCTCTTTTTCTGAACTCTGAGGGTACTGTGTCCACTGTACTTTTCTGGCTGGATCCCTTTCCTAGAGCTTGCAGGCTTCTGCCTCATGCCCCCACCCCAGCCCCCTTATTTGGGCTGGCTAAATACTTCCTGTATTTTCTCCTTAAATTTCTTGATCATTTCTTAGTGTGGTGCACTTTTTAATCTTTGCTGGAGTAGCTGTGAGAGAGCTGGGCACTTCTGCTCACTCTGCCATCTTTAGGAACTTTCCGTCCCTCCGTTGTCAGTGAGTCCACCCCAACCCCTGCTCTCATACTAGGGAACCTCAACTTAGACATGTTGATGTTCCTTCAAGTATTTTAACTCCCCAGTTTTTTAGTCTACTCAATTCCCTTGACCTACTTGAGCTCAACCACAGACACACACAGATGCTCATGCCCTTTATCTTGCTACCACCCACAAATATCCCTTGTTTATGAATGTCAGAATTCCTTTATCTGATGGTAATTTCTTATTATTCCATCTTTCCTTATGCTTTTTGACCCATAATCCTATTCTTTGCTCTTCCTACAGATACCAGTTTCTCTGCCTTTCAGTCCTTTACCAGGTCATTATCCCTATCTGTCTATACTTTCCTTTCTTCCCAAGCTCAACTCCTTGGCAAACCAGTCATGAAACCATGCTGATTTCACCTACTATGAATTTAGATTATCCAATCTCAACTGGAACTTCATAACAGTAGGGTAATCCTTCTCCTCCTCTCTCATTAATTCTCTATTCCATTCAGCCCACTGGCTATTCCAAACCTTCTCTCTCTTCTCGCCTCCCACAGCACCCCATAAAATCCATGCCTTCAGTTCCCTCTTCTCTCCTTATGTTTATTTCATACCCCTTTGTCAGCATTCTGGAAAGTTCTCATCCTCACCTCTACCTCTTTAGATCTTGCAAGATGAGAGCACATGTAGCACATATTTGTTGAATTTAGTTGAATCATCGACTTGAAATATAGGCCAAGTACCCTAAACTGAACATTAAGCTTTAGGAAGTCTGCCAGATGTTTGTTTACTAAGAACGTCTCCTTATCTCTAGGACAAAACATTCTAGGCATGAAATAAATAAATGATGACCTCTGAGGATGGTATATACTAGCCTGTTTTCCATGTTCATATCTAAGAAAAACAGAAGACTGTCAACACACTGTGAAGGTAAATGAACAAGGAGTTCACAATTCAAAGCTTAGTCAAGGTTGGCTAATCAATTCTGGTGACCTAATCAATTTCTTTGTTTATACTTTCAAAACTACTACCAAGCCCTGCCACAGCAGAAAACAGGTGAGAAGCCATGTCTCTAGACTGTCTTCTGTTGGCACAATTATGGGCAACTTGTAAATGAACTGTAAGTTAAGATCATCACTGAAAACTCACCAGGCCCAGACCTAACATCCATTGAGCATTGCCTTATGGTAAGAGCAGAAAGGTACCATGCTGCTAGGGTGTAAGGGGTACTCAGGGAGGACTTGCACCTTTGGTATGAGGGATGCCGAGACCTTTTCAGGGTTGCTCATCCACCTTTGGTGTCCATCTGTCACCCAGCTCTCACCTGTGGCTCCAAGAAGCTGCAGTATGCTCAGTGGCCATACCCTAGTAAACCATCGCAGCAGATGGCTAAACCAGATTGAGGGTAACTGACAGGTCTCAAAACCCCTTGGTGAATTAGGGGGATGTCTACCTCAAGCATGTGAAGACAGTCCCCCAGTGGAATGAGTGGATGAAGGCAGCTGAAGTAGGTGTTGTGGAGTGCTTGTGGTTTGTCCTTCATTCTCAAGAAGACCATGACATCAAGAAGTTGATGTCCTGACTTGCAAGTGAATTGGATTTAAGTGAGGAGGGTTGTGCAAAGTCACCAGCCTCACTTTCTCCTCTGGAGCCATCTGGGTCCAGTGGCCAGATATAGATTAGGACAATTGAAGATGACCCAGGAAACAGAGGGAGACCTTGGTCTTTTCAAGCTAAGGTTTTTTTTTTTTTTTTAAACAAGTCTCATTTTGAGTGCTTAGAACTTGGTCAGACATGGAAGACACCAAAATTTTCCACTGTATCCCAGGTCATCACCAGTCATCTTGACTTTTGTCTTGCCATGGGACTTTGATGACTCTGGAAGAGAGAGTAAGGCTGGTGACTTTATGCAACTCTGCTTCACTTAAATCCAGTTCACCCAGGAATTAAGACATCATCCCATGATGTCATTGGTCCCTTTTGAAAATGAGGGACAAATAACACCACCATGCTGCTGAGATGTATGGAGGGATCAGACTGGTTAGAAGAAAGGGAAGTTCTATGAAGAATGTAGAAATTCATCGGAGTTTAAACTGGTAATTGCAGGCTACAAAAGATCTTTACCCTGGTGGTCAAAATGGAGGAAGAAAAGAGGGAGACAATAGGAAATAAGGAGACTGGTCTGGAGATGGGAGGAGCAATGAACCTTGACAAAGTGATAGGGGTAAAGAATAAACAATTATTAAGTGCCTACTATGTACCAGCACCTGTGCTAAATGCTTTTTACAAATATCTTGCTTGATCCTCACAACAGGTTGGTGCTGTTATTGTACCCATTTTATACTTGAGGAAATGGAGGCAGAGGTTAAATGACTTCCCCAGGGTCACACAGCTGGTCTATTTCAGAAGCAGGATTTAAGTAAGCCCAGTTCTTGTTGGCACCAAGGCTAGTTCTCTCTCCAGTATGACATTCTGTCTCTCGAGAAAAATGATAAGATAACAAACTGAACTCCAGAGAGAGGGGTGGAACAAGCTACTGAAGGTACTGTGGGCTTTTTAAGTCTCAAAGTGCAAGAGTGATCAAGGAAGTTACCCCACGAGGTAGCAAGTAGCAAGAGTGTGGTTTGAAGGCTTTGGGGCGTGGGATGAAATGTGAAGTCAAGGAAGGCGTTATTCAGGGTCAAGGAATTGCAATCCAGAACTATACACTATCTTACTCAGACTGGAAGTTCAATGAGGGGCATTACAAACACAGGCTATATACAGTCAGAAGTGGGGGAGGGGAGGTGGTTAGGTAGATAGATGGAACAACTGTTCACAAGTTGTTTATTGCAGGATGTTAGTACTTTCTTAGAAAAACCGCAGGATTGGTTTAAACCACTTCTAGCCAACAGAAGCAGGCCACTGACCATACCCCAAGCTGGGGTCACTTGGAGGGTCATCAGAATAATCAAATTGCAGAAAGGGAGGTGTTGCAGAATTGTCCTTGGAGCTATCTCTGTCCAAGAACAAGAATGGTTAGAAACTGTTGTCCATAGAAGAGATTCTCAGGAGTTTACCTTGGGGATAAGGGGTGAAATTAGAAATTGCTAGTCAGAACAGGGTAGGGGTCTCAAGAGTTTCCCAGGGACTGACACTATGAACAGTTTGGAATTGGCCAATGTAGTAATACTCTGATTTATTCTACGGGTAGGTAAACTTGAGGGAATGTGTATATGGAGAAAGTGGAAGGAGGAGGTAATTCTCAGATGCCATTAGCTTGAACCCCCATTCTGGTATATTCCTCCTACTGTTGATGAGGTCTAGAGGTTAGGGGACCTGGCACCCCAAAATCACAATACCCAGCTGCTGTCTGAAAGAATTTGATCCAAACCTTCTTGCAGCCAAAAACAAGGTTTATTGAAGATTTGCCATATTAACTAGACTCTTAAGCAATCTGAGCACCTATGGGCTATTGGCTAGATTCTAAGAATCTAGGCATCTTAATGGGGACAAGGTGGACCTTATATACAGAAAGCCTATGGGAGTGATCTAGGAGTGGCCAAGTAGTCTATGAGGTAATAGAATTCCAGGGAAATGTAGCCTAGGTGGGACCAAGGGTGGGAAATGGCCAGGGGCCATAGGGAGGCAAGACAATGGAGGGGAGATTGGGTGTAGCCACAATGAAAGACCAGTTGATGGGACTATAGCCCTAGAGATTTGGCCATGTGGGAAAGTACAGAGTCCATGAGGTAATAGAATTACCAAGGGTGGGAAATGGTCTGGGGCCAGAGTTTTTCCTTTCTGGGGCTCAGATTCCAACCCCATCACTGTTAGTGATTAGTGCCCCACCTCCATTTAACCAATTAACATCAATTGGCTTTAACTGAGAAGATACAGCAAGAAATATAAATATTTCTCCCACCCCCCAACACTTGGAAGCATACTCTACTATACCAGAGGAAAGCAGACTCAGACTTAATGCAGTTTCTAGATATTACTGACCTCACCAGCTTCACTTCCAAAAACAGCATGGCCAGTGGATGGATGAGTCTGACTCTTCTATTGCTGGGCTGGGTCAAACGGCATGCTCAGGACTTTGTTCATCACCTTCTGCCTTCCAGCAAGTCCTAACAGGAGCTCCAACTTCTAGAATTTTAGTGTCTCCATCTCTTCTGACCTTTCAAAAATTACAAGGTCATAGCCATCTTCAATCTCCTTCACATTGCAGTGGTTCTGTAGGTAAGCTAAAGGACTAAGACTTCTCTCCCCATTGTGGTCTTTCAGCCTTTTTTTTTCCCTTTTCATGGGAACACATACAGAGGACCACCCTTGCTTTGGCTGTTACGTATCTTTTGAATAAACCCAGTTCTGGTCACGCAGCTAATCTGTCTCTTCATCACATAGTAGCCAGAAGGGAATCAGAATATGCATGCTCTAAATTGAGGGATAGAACATGTCAACTACATGTCATCGAGCCTTTCTAGAAGGATCTTTCATATGCTGCACATGCTTATGAGAACTGGGCTAGGGGCAGCTAGGTGGTACAGTGGATAGAGCACTGGTCCTGGAGTCAGGAGGACCTGAGTTCAAGTTTGGTCTCAGATCAGATACTTGACACTAGCTGTGTGATGCTGGCCAGGTCACTTAACCCCAATTGCCTTGCAAAAAAACCCCAAACAAACAAAAAGAACTGGGCTCATTGACCAATCCTTCATCTGCCAGCATCACACTAGTAAAATTTTTAATATTATCAAATCTGTTATTATGTTTCTGCTTTGGCAGCAATAGCTTTGCCTTTATTGCTGGTCAGTTGCAATTCACATGGAAATTAAGAGATTTCGTTGCTTCTTCTAACAAGGAAAGTACTTTGAGTAACATAGTCACTATTGGTTCTCACAGTTAAATTTCTTGGTTCAGCCATTTATTTACTCAGTTCAATCAAATCCAATCTAATAAGCACCTATTAAGTGCCTGTAATGTTCAAGGCACTGTACTTGGTGCCTGGGGTACAAAGACAAAACTGAAAACATTTCCTGACCTTAAGCTGCTTACTTTCTGCTGTGGGGGAAGGTGAGAAGAATAAGAGGTAAATATGTGTGTGTGAGAGAGAGATCAGTCTGAGGAGGAGGAGAAAACAAATACTAAGGAGATATTGCTGGGTATGGGATCTGAACCCCTAAAAGGAAAAGATTATGTCTTGGATCTGGACCCCAAAAAGGAAAAGCCTTTGGCCTTTCCCACATGGCCCAATCCCTGGTGTTCCCCAGAGGCATTGGCTTATCCCCGAATAATCCTTTCAACTATCCTTTCCTTGTGGCTCTGACCTTCAATTCTTGGTTACCTCTAACCTAGCCCAGCTCTTCATTGTCTACCTCCGGACCACCCTGTTGCAGTCTGAGAGGTTGAGACCCCTCAAAGACTGGAGTACAGGACGGGGTCATCTGGAATGAATTCACAGACTACAGCATTCTTTAAGTCAAGTTGGCAAAAAGTTTATTATTACGCTTTCAGTGGGCAAGGATTCTTAAGGAACCTTCGAGAGACTGAGGATGGAGCTAGGGTTTATATGGAAAAGAGCATGAGAAAGGAATGCCAGGGATACTGAGTAGGTAATCTAAAGGTCCAGGTATCTTTGGGAGCTATGGATGGGAAAGTATAGGGAGTATACCAGACAGGGAGGGAGATGTCAGAGGCATGGATCTTGGGAATCTGGCAGGAGGAAGAATCCTTAGGCCAGCCAGGGATAGAACTCCTTGGGCCAGACAAGACACCCCTCTCTCTCTGTCCTGATTAGAGAATGCTCTGCAACAAGGGAAAGTTTTCTCATAAGACAGGAGCTTACTAAGGAATTGGGAGACTTCCAGAGACATGATCTTAGGGCTGGGGCCTGAGCAGTCCAGCACTCTTTCACCCAGCTTTGAGTAGCTGCACCAGGGAGAGAGAGAAGGGTCTTGCTGGGGCCTACTCATGAGTAATTGCTAGGCACAGTGTCCTTGGGCTGGGAAGTGATTATCAGAGACAGTGTTTCTGAGACTAGGGAGAAATTGGGGTCCAAGCACAAGCACCCAAGCATCCCATCATTCCCAGGCTACTTCCTACCCTTAATCCCATCTAGACCCCTTCTTTGTTACTGAACTGGACGCCCGAGAGAAATCAGAGCATTACACCCAATTGACATTAATTGAGAGCGCGTTTATTTGAGCCGGCCGGCGACGGACCCCAGGCGTGCATCCCAGGGGCTGCCCCACCGAGGGTTTTATCTGAAATATTTATACTGTCAGGTTACATAACAGGGTCCGGTGGGGTGCCGGGAAGACAGATCAGGTTATTTACAGAACAGGATGTTGCACCCCACCCTACAGGATGTATGCTTGAGGATCTCACCCAGGATGTTGCAACAGCCGTTAGGGGAAGCTGAGCCAGAGGGCCCGGGGCGTGGTGCCCCTGGGTCCCTAACGGAGGGTCTATCACATTCCCCCCTTTTCAAGAGCAAGTTATACAGAGGACTCAACAGAGTCCAGGGGCGCTGACTCATCCGAACCCAGGGGTGTATAGGATTTGCGTAGGACAAACAGTTTCAGAAACTGTATACGCTGCTGGATGTAGCGGGGGAGACAATTCATGATGCAAGGGGTGACCAATAATCCTAGGAGGAGAAGAACCAAGGGGCCCATTACAGCAGAGAGTAGAGTGGTGAGCCAGGGGGACCAGTTATACAAGTTCTGGTACCAGGAGGAGCCGCGGGCTCGGGCTCGGTCCCTATCATCTAACCGCTGCCTTAATGCCTGCAGGGATTCCCGGATGACACCTGAACGATTGGTATAGAAACAACAGGTCTCTCCCAGGGCCATACACAACCCCCCCTGTTTCAGGAATAACAGGTCAAGGGCGCGGCGGTTCTGAAGCACCACCTCCGCTAGGGAATCCAGGGAAGTCTCCAGGTGGGAGACTAGTCCCTCCAGAGCTCGTAGGTCCTTATCCACCTGGGTACTGAGGGCCGCATAATCTGCCTTCCCCTGCACTAGGGCGGTTGTTCCCACGGCTGCAGACCCGGCCACCCCGAGCCCCACCAGCAAGGGCACTAAGATAGGGGCTGCCCTTCTGGAGCGGGGTAGGCCAAAGTGTTCGGTGGCCCCCTCCTCGGAATACACATACACCTGTGGGAACACCCTAACTATCACACAGATCTCAGTGGGGCTGAGGAAGTGGAGATCCTGTATACAGGTGGTGAGGCCCAGAGTGCAGGCGAACCCAAGTCTCGGGTGGGGTGGTTATCAGGAAGCCGGACCTATTGGACGAGGGTGTGACTAAGATAACAGAAGTGCAGGTTGAATTAAATGGGGAAGCTCTCAACGGGTAGTCAGGTCCAAGCAAGCACGTCCCTGTGCCCTGGACGTCATCCAACGTCAATTTAGGCCCATTTGGGTTACAGCGGGCGGGGATTGCTGTGGGGGAGAGGTTCTGCATGGACAAGTTCCCCAGAAATGAACTGTTTAACTCCAAAGCAACCCCCACAAAGTATGGGGGAGCCGGGTTTAGGCACAGCCAGCAGGCGGTAGTGACATTGGGGTCGGAGGAATTCAAGAATGCATAGACCGCAGTAAGGGTGTCAAGTATGGAGGCCCCAGGGGCACCGGGTGTTTCCAGAGTTGCCAACCCTGGTGTAGCCAAGGGCTCAGCAGATGGAATCAGGTCTATCTTGGCCCGTGGGTTGAGGACAGGGTTGGGGCCTATGGGAAGGGGCTGAACGGGTAGGGCGACCTTTTGTATTGTGAAAAGGACACCGTTGTCCCATCCAGTCATATACAACCTCAACCCCCATGAATGCCCAAGATTCCATGAGTCATCCGTGTACTGTTTGACCGTTAAGATCATGGGGTTGCATTTTCCAGGCCAGCAGGAATACGGGAGAGGTGACTGTCTTTCCAAAGTGATGAGCGGGTCTTTTCCACCCCCAGGAATCCAGTCTGCCACTGTCTCACACCCCCACTCTGTGCAGTGGAAACTGCCGCCTCCACGGCAAGAGGGGCTTCCGGTAGCAGGACAGGCATAAAACTGGATGTCCCTGATATTATATTCACCTTGTCCTGCTCCATGTTGGGTGGCTGGTATGGGAATAGTAGGGCAGTGCCCGCCCCCTCCCGTCACAGGGTCCTGCAGGTGCCTATCTCTATTCCATCCCGATCCTAAGAGGGCACAGAGGTCAAACCTGAAGGTAGGTGGGCCATAGCAAGTTAAGGTCTGTATGATGGTGCCATCATTGGTGCGGGATAGAATCCACCTATGTGGCGTGGGGCGGTAGGGGTTACAGACTGCGGGATATTCCTTATAAGCAAACAGGAGAAGCGAAAGAATCAAGTTTTGGAGAGCCGGAGCCTTAGATCCGACACCGCCTCTGCTTTCCATTTCGCGGGCTCAGGCGCCGGAGTCTTCTTGACGTGTGACCGATGTATCCAAGCCTTTCGACCCGCGACTTTCACGGCCGATGGGTTGCAGAGGATCACTTGGTAGGGCCCAGTCCACCGCGGTTCCAGAGCCGATCCAGCAGGCAGTTTGCGGGTGAGGACCCAGTCTCCAGGTGTCAAGGCCCCCGAGGTAGCAGCAGGATCCGAACTTCTCCCCGCAGCCTTTAGGACCGATCGTACCGCGTCTTGGACCTCCCGGAGTGCCTGAAAGGACTTAAGAAGAGTGGGGTTAGTAAAATCCGGGGCTGGGGTTGCCCCCGTTACCTTCGGTAGGACAGGTGGGGGCGCCCCATAAAGAATCTCATACGGGGAGAGAGAGAGAGTGGAAGAGTTAGGATTACACCTAGCCCGAAGGAGAGCAAAAGGGAGGAGGCTAACCCAGTTATCGCCAGTTTCCAGTTTGAGCTTAGCAATGTGCTCCTTCAAAGTCCTATTCATCCTTTCTACTTGCCCTGAACTCTGAGGCCGGTACGCACAATGTAGCTTCCACTTCAGTCCCAGCATCTTGGATAAATTCTGAATTGTTGCAGATACGAATGACGGCCCATTGTCGGACCCTATCGAAGCTGGCAAGCCGAATCTGGGAATGATTTCAAAGAACAGTTTTTTTGCAACTACCGTGGCGGTTTCGGCTTTTACTGGGAACGCTTCTGGCCACCCGGAGAACGTGTCTATGAATACAAGGAGGAATCGGTACCCCCCCGTCCAGGTCCCATATCGGTGAAATCAACTTCCCAGTGATCCCCGGGGAAGGTCCCCCGCAGTCTATCAGCCGGCACTCTCGTCGCCGGCCGGGGGTTGATCTTTGCACATGTGCTGCATCTCCTGGCCGCCTCCTCAGCTGCCTGTTTCATCCCTGGGCTGTAGAAATGCCTACTCACCAGGTCGTAGAGCCTGGTTCCGCCTAAATGGGTGAGGTCATGGAGGGTCATCAATAGAGGGGGCAGGAGGGCTTTGGGCAGGATTAACAGACTGTTGGGGTGTCTTCTCCATCCCCCCTTTTCAGGCACGCCATCCGGATCGCCGGACTGGTAAGAAGGTCGTGCGGGCAACAAATTTTCCGTCTGGACAGCGAAGGCGGGGAGAGGTGTCCTCCTTGCGGCCGCACGGGCGGCTCTATCTGCGTCTGCATTACCCTGCGACTGGGGGTCCGTCCCACGGGTGTGAGCTGGGACATGGATGACTGCCACCTCTTTGGGAAGCCAGACAGCATCCAGGAGATCCTGAATCTGCCTCTTATTCCTGATCTCCTTTCCTGCTGAGGTTAGCAGGCCGCGCTGCTGGTACACGAATCCGTGAACATGGGACAGTCGCGAATGCATATCTGCTGTCAGTGTAGATATTGACTCTCTTGCCCTTCGCGAGCCGGAGTGCCTGCGTCAAGGCAACCAGCTCTGCCCGCTGGGCAGAAGAACCAGGCGGCAGGGCTGCGTCCCAGAGGGTCTCGGTCGGGGTCACCACTGCGGCCCCGGCCCTCCGAATCCCATCCTCCACGAAGCTGCTGCCATCTGTGAAGAGGATCATGTCAGGACTGGTCATAGATACATCGGTAAGGCCGGGCCGGGAGGTGTGGATGGCGTCAAGAACGTCCAGGTAATCATGCAGAGGTGATGCTGGCGGGGAGTTGGGAAGCAGCGTAGCGGGGTTCAAGGTCACGGGCACAGAGAAGGTTATGCGGGTTGGATCTAATAGGAGGGACTGGTAGTGAGTCAGACGAGAATTAGAGATCCACCGAGTGGGAGGGGTGTGCAGCAACTGCTCCAGGTGGTGAGATGCAGAAATCTCAAGGGGCTGGCCGAAGGTCAGCTTTGTTGCCTCCCTGACCAGGGTCGCGACAGCCGCGACGGTTCAAAGACATGTAGGCCACTGGGCGATTCCAGGGCCCCAAAGGCTGGGTTAGCACTCCCTTGGCCACTGCCTGAGATTCTGAGACATAGAGGCGGAACGGCTTAGTCAGGTCTGGCAGGGCAAGAGCGGGGGTACTAGCTAACGCTCCGCGCAGTTTGTTAAAAGCCTCCTCCTGCCTTGGTCCCCACAGGAACTTGGCAGGCTCACCTGACAGTGCCTCATACAGTGGTTTAGCGATTTCCGCAAATCCTAAGATCCACAGTCGGCAGTACCCGGCCATTCCCAAAAATTCACGGAGCCCGCGGCGGGTTGCTGGGGCCGGCATGCCCAGGATAGCTGACACACGTTCCCGCGAGAGCAGCCTTTGTCCAGACTGCAGGGTGAATCCTAGATAGATAACAGATTGTAAGCACAGCTGAGCTTTCTTACCCGAAACCCGATAGCCCGACTTGTCCAATAGCTGCAGGAGGTGCAGCGTAGCATCTCGGCAGGTCGTCTCGGATGAAGCGGCCAACAGCAGGTCATCCACATACTGGAGGAATGTGACCTCGGGGTAGGATACGCGAAACCTGGCTAGGTCCGAGGCCAGGGCTGAGCCAAAAAGTGTAGGAGAGTTCTTGTACCCTTGAGGCAATCGAGTCCAGGTTAGTTGGGAGGACGTTCCGGTTGAGGGGTCGGTCCATGTGAAAGCGAATATAGGCTGGCTGATAGGGGCCAGCGGGATGGAAAAGAAAGCGTCCTTCAAGTCCAAGACAGTGTACCATGTGCGGGTTGGAGTCAAAGAGGACAACAAGGTATACGGATTAGGCACAGTGGGATGGACCGTCTCCACCCTGGCATTCACCTCCCGCAAGTCCTGGACTGGGTGAAAATCTCCGGATCCGGGCTTACGGACCGGCAACAGGGGAGTGTTCCAAGGACTGTGACATGGCCGTAGTATGCCAGCCTGAAGAAGTCGGTCGATATGGGGTTTAATTCCCAGAAGAGCAGGCCGGGATACCTGATACTGTTGGACCCACACAGGAGTAGCAGTGGACAGGAGTTGGACCACCACAGGGGCCTGGTGGGCAGCTAGCCCAAAAGGGTTTAACTCAGCCCACACTCCTGGCACTAAACTCCTGTACTGACTCAGCAGTGGGGACGGGGCATCAACCGACGGTCGCCCAGGAGAAAGGAGGCGGGACTCCTCGGAGAGGGGACAGGTCAAGACGAGCTGGGGCACACTGACCCCCAGGGTGGGAGTAGGTCCCTTAAAAGAAATTACAGCTTGGAGTTTATGCAAGAGGTCTCGACCCAGGAGGGGGTAGGGACAGTCGGGCATGACCAGAAAAGAGTGAGACACCGAGCCTTCCCCTAGCCGGACCTCACGGGCGGTGGCGAAAGGCACTGCTTGGATACGGCCTGTAGCCCCCTGGACCTGTATTTTAGAGGAGGACAGGGGACCTAGTGGAGAGTTCAGAACTGATGCAGCCGCCCCTGAGTCTACGAGGAAAGAGATTGGCCGACCCCCAACAGTGAGTGTCACCCTTGGCTCCAGGGGGTCCAGGGTCATAGTAGACTTGGAGCCAGGGCACCCCTAATCATCCATGTCCAAGGTTAGGACCGGCTCCGGTCTAGTCTTTTGCTGCCGATTTGGGCATTCAGACTTCCAGTGGCCAGTAGCTTTGCAATATGCACATTGGTCTCGGCCTAAGGGGGGGCCTGCCTGTATTTCTCCCACGAGGCCGGGGACCAGGCCTTCCCCCTTTCCCGCCTTGTCTGTCCCCCGGAATTTGTGCCAGAGCTGCCACGACTGCCCATGTCATGGAGCGTGCCTGTTTTTCTTGCAGTTCCTCCCGGGAGTCATAAACCCGCTTGGCTACTTCCATGAGTTCAGTAAGAGTCTTACCCTCGAATCCATCCAATTTTTGCAGTTTTCGCCGGATGTCAGGAGCCGAATTAGACACAAAGTCTATCACCACTGCTCTCCGGTTGTTAGGATCCTCTGGGTCAATGGGGGTATAAGTGCAGTAGGCCTCATACAATCTTTCCAAATAAGCAGCTGGAGATTCACTTTTCCCTTGCCTGATCTCACTAACCTTAGACATATTGGTGGGTTTCCGCGCTGCTGCCCTCAACCCCCCTAACAGTAACTGGCGATACCTGTCCAAAGCCTCTCGCCCCCGATCAGAATTTGGGTCCCAGTCAGGGCGACTTTCGGGAAAAACATGATTCCGGCGGCCCGGATCAGTTGAGGGACGGCCGTCGGGGTCCATAACCCTTTTCCTGGCTTCCAATATGATCTTATCACGCTCCTCAGTGGTGAAAAGAACCCGCAGGAGCTGCTGACAGTCATCCCAAGTAGGCTGATGTGTATAGAAGACTGTCTCCAAAAGGGAAATCAGACTTTGGGGCTTGTCTGAAAAGGACGGATTCTGTTGTTTCCAATTGTATAAATCACTGGTTGAAAAGGGGACATAGACCATGAAGGGTCTCCCCGACTCCCCGGGGGCCATGGGGACCTGTCGCAGGGGAAAGGCAGATACAGTGGAGTCGGGGGAAAACCCGGACCCGGAGGAGCCGTAAGGCGTCCCTGCCCGAGTATGAGGAGGACTTGTCAGAGGCGGGGCCGAAGGGTGGCTTGACCCCTGAACAGGATATGGTGGGGGTCGAGGCTCAGCCGGGTCCAGGGGATCTGAATCGGAAGGGGGTAAGACCTTGGCTCCTACTTGCGTAGTCCCGGGAACCTTTTGGCCGGATGTTGGCCCCGAGTGCACCCCAACTTTGGACAAAGCTTGAACCCGGAGTGGCTTTGATGGGGGTTTAGAATCTATCCATGCAGTTATATATGGGATCTGATCGGGATGGCCAGGGGTCCCATAAGCAATCTTCCTGACCCTCCCAGTAATGGTCACGTCAAATGTCCCTTCCGGGGGCCACCCAACCCCAAATGTAGGCCATTCTTGTTGACAAAAAGTGGACAAATTTTCTTTGGTAACCTGAAACCCATATCCCTTGGCAATATGCCGAAACTGTTTGAAATTCTGTAGGACAATTGAGAGAGGGGTCCCCGGTGTGGGGCTTGACGGCCCCTGACCCATCACGGACGGGAAGAGGCGAACAATTAGGACAATCACAGACGGATAAAACATATAAGACAGACATAAACAGTTAAGACAACACTCCAGACATTAACATGCGGCGCCAGACTGCAGATAATCAGGACTCTCACACGGCGTCCCATGGAGGTCAGTAAGGGCGTTACAGCTGCGTCCAGCCAGGCCACTTACTTCCGTTGAGTACTCACCGATCAGATTGAGACCAGAGCGCTCAGTGCCCAATTAAGAAATTTAGAGGAAGAATACGGGCGGGCTGGTTCGCGCGGGATAAGTCAGTGTTCGGGGCCGGGGCACATCTTCCGGTGGCCATCCCCTGAACACGTCCCACCCCGGCCTTCCAGCAACGCCGAAGCAGCTGGCCCAAAGGGCGATCTCGGTGGGACCTCCAAATGAACTGGACGCCCGAGAGAAATCAGAGCATTACACCCAATTGACGTTAATTGAGAGCGCGTTTATTTGAGCCGGCCGGCGACGGACCCCAGGCGTGCATCCCAGGGGCCGCCCCACCGAGGGTTTTATCTGAAATATTTATACTGTCAGGTTACATAACAGGGTCCGGTGGGGTGCCGGGAAGACAGATCAGGTTATTTACAGAACAGGATGTTGCACCCCACCCTACAGGATGTATGCTTGAGGATCTCACCCAGGATGTTGCAACAGCCGTTAGGGGAAGCTGAGCCAGAGGGCCCGGGGCGTGGTGCCCCTGGGTCCCTAACGGAGGGTCTATCACAGTTACCTCTGGGTCACCCCAGCCTATTGGCCACTCCTAGATCCCATTCTAATCTTCCCACAAATCTTTTTAAATGTCATCTACCAAATTTTCAGATTCTTAAAATCTGACCTGCTTGTCAATACAAGAGAAACAAATGGCACAGATTCTTAAAATCTCGCCCACTTCCATTGGGCGACAGTAAACCTTATCTCTGACTAAAAGAAAGCTTGAGAGGCCGAATTCTTTTTTTTTTCCCCAGGCAATTGGGGTTAAGTGACTTGCCCAGGGTCACAGAGCTAGTAAGTGTCAAGTGTTTGGTCTGAGGCCAGGCCGAATTCTTTCCAGGCAGGATGCTCATAGTTTGCCCTTGAACTTCAGGGTTCCCAGCACCCCTAGACCACAACAATACTGCGGGAGATGGTACATGAGATAAGCTTTGAAAGAAGCTGAGGTAGAGGTAAGAAGGTAGTACTTTCCAGGCGAAGGAGACAACCTGTGCAAAGGTATGTGGCAAGAGATAGAGAAGAGATGGAGTTCTGAGTCAGGGGGAGGAGCAAGTAATTCCCCTAACTGGAACATGA
Source organism: Vombatus ursinus (assembly GCF_900497805.2). Classification (NCBI taxonomy): domain Eukaryota; kingdom Metazoa; phylum Chordata; class Mammalia; order Diprotodontia; family Vombatidae; genus Vombatus; species Vombatus ursinus. The sequence continues at coordinate 2,355,583 of NW_020954606.1, read as the reverse complement.
TTGGATCTCTGTCTCCCTTGAATACATCTTTCCCTTAAAATTTGATTGATTTATTATTCATCCCCAAACAAACAACAATTTATTAAACACCTATTCTGGCCCTACTCCTTTCTAAGTGCTAGAGGAAAAATAAACACAAGATGAATACCACTGGTTCCTGCCCTCAAGGAGCTCACAGACTAGTACAATGAATAAACATATAAACACACAAGTATTTAACATTTATCTTATATCTAGACCAGAAGTTCTCACAGTTTTTGGTTTAATGACCACTTTCCACTGTTAAAAGGAAATCTATTCATTTGGGCTTTCGTCCTGATTAAAAAGGCCAAGCTCAAGACAAAGATAATTAAAAGGAGTTTATTATAAGCATATCAATGTGGCTGATCATTGAAGGTCAGCAATGGCTTCAAGGTGGAGCCAGCTTTTAAAGGTAACTAAGACAATTCAGATAGGACCAAGTCAGCAAGAGGTTGAGCCCTGGCATCTCAGTTCCTTCCCAAGGTTTGCAAGAACGTGACAATTGAAGAGAAGGGAACAAAGGTCACAGATGAGGGAGGGGTAGGTGACTTGGCTACAAACACCAGTGTGATGCCTTCCCCAACACCGATTGAAAAGTAGGGCTGGGAACAGTAGGTCACTGAGTCAACATAATTTTCAATAATACTCTTAAAAATTATTAAGGACTTTTGTTTATGTAGGTAAGATATTTACCTACATAAAAAATTAAAATGGATAAAATCTCAAAATGTTTATTAATCCATTTAAGATAATGAACTCATTACATGTTAACACAAATAACATTTTTATAAAAAATAACTTCTAAAATAAGTGAAAAGTATGGCATCATTTTACATAATTTTGCAAATCTCTTTAATTTCTGGCTTAATAGTAAATTGCTGGAGTCTCATTACCTGTTTTTGCTTTCAATCTATTCCAATATATTGTTTTCATTGAAGTAAATGTAGAAAATCTGTCAACACACAGGTGTGGTTGGAATGGGGAAGAGTATTTTAATAGGCGAATAACATTGTTTAGTCATATCTGACTCTTTGTGACCCCAGTTGAGGTTTTCTCCGCAGAGATACTGGAGTGATTTCCCATTTTCTTTTCCAGTTCATTCTATAGATGAGGAAACTGAGGCAAACAGTCACAAAAGTGACTTGCCTATGATCACACTGTGTGATCACACTTACTATGTCTGAGGCCACATTTGAACTCAGGAAGCTGAGTCTTCCTGACTCCAGGCCTGGAGCTCTATCCACTGCATCACCTACGTGCCCAAATAACAACTTACTATTGTTGAGAGTGAATTTATGGGAGAACATAACTGACTCAGTTTTGTCCTATATTCACTGTATTTCTTGCCTTTTCTCTGTGATGCCTCTTTGACAGCTACTAAATGTCCCTTTCTTCAATCACTTTACATTATAAAGGAAAGCTCTTAGGACTTTGAATAGTCCCAGGAACTCACCCACTTCTCTTTATCCTCTCTGATAAGGCACAGGTAGGAGCTTAATAAATGCTAATTAACAAATTGATAAAGAAGAGTAAATAGCTATGCTAAAGGCCATTGTAACAATTTAAGCATCCTTAAAATTCCCTTTTGTTGCCCTACCTTATCTTACAGAAAAATGCTGTGCAAGCCACTGTTACTCTTTTTGGGTCACATAGCTCTGGAGGAGAGAATGTATACATACATGTATAAATAAATAAATAAATAAGTCATCTGAAGAACTGTGAGACTCATATGTCCTTTATTTACTGATGGGCTATGTCACACTCCTGAGTAAATCAATAAACTGCAGTGTATCTGTCTGTGTTCTGTCCTGGCTTATTCATGCAGTAACTAATAAGGACCTCCAACATCTTTTTTGATCTCTCAAACCCCTAGAAAGGACTTCTGGGACCCCTGAGGGTCCAAAAACCACACTTTTGAGAATCATAATTCTAGAGCAACATCTTATACCATATACGACAGTAAACTGAAAATTGACCCTTTACCTGAGTATTAAAGATTATACCATAAAATAATTTGAAGAGAACTAATTCAGACTGCCCTTTACAACTATAAGTAGGGGCTAGATTCTCACCCAAAGAAGAGATCTAGAGCAATTTATATAAGTTAAAATAGACCATTTTAATTACACGTAATTAAAAAGTGTTTGCCATGTTTTGAAACAAATTTGCAAAAATTTGTTACCATTTCAGAACAGAGTTTTCCTTCTAATGTTGACTCTTCTTTTTTCACTTTATTAAGGCCTAACTTTTTAAGAAACAGGGCATTGGATGCAGTTCAGTGGTTTGGTTCCATAAACACCTTTACATAGATGACTATTTCCTGGTCCTCAGGTTCTTTTATAGTTAAAGGGTCTGTAGAATGAAGCTGGGTTAAACTAGTTTTGTTAAGTCTTTAGAATTCTTTTCAAATGTATTGAGGAGTTACTAAGTAAATACTTGCTCATTTGCACTGCTCCAGGTGCTCAGAAATTTTCAGGAACTTCCTCTTCCCAACTCCCACCAATACCATTTGACTTTTCCCTTTCTGGTCACTTTAGCAAAATGACTTCAAAAGTCATAGAAAAATAACTTCCACTTCTCCCATAAGATCTGGGGGTTGGGTTTTATATCTATTTTTGATTAAGTACAAATTTGAATAGAATCAGATTTTTCCTTAAAATCAGAACTCTAATTCTCTCTGTTAAGAATTGAGCAACTAACAGATTTGTGTGTGCACACAAGTATACATAGCCTTCTTGGTGGCACAGGAGATGAAAAGCTGGACTTGGACTCAGGATGATCAGTATTCAAATCCTACCATACCTCATTTACTATCTATGTGACCCTGGGCAAATCACTTGAGCTTTCTCAGTCTGTTTCCTCACTTGAAAAATGGGAATAATAAAAGGCACCTACCTTCCAGGGTTGTGAGAAAGAAACAAATGAGATAATGTATGCAAAAGGGGCTTTGCAAATCTCACAACCGTATGTAATACTATATATTGTCATTTTTGGCAGCAAGGTGGTGCAGTGGATAGAGTGCCAGTCCTAGAGTCAGTGTGAGAAATGCTAACAGTTTAGTTCCCACAGAATTGATAAGAAAACAGGATAGGGGGAGATTAGGTTATTGATTAATTGGTTTATTGCTTTGTTGGATTACACAAATATGTAAACAAGATGAGGGGTTTTTACAGACTCTATAGAAGTAATAGATATTGCATTGTAAACACAGATGTTAAATGGGACATGCAGGAATGTTGGGACAAGTTGGGGGTTAAAGTCAAGTGATCCTATATAACCACTTGCCCTGCTCCTGTACAGGTGTGTGATTCCAATATGGGAACACACCCAATTCTCGAGAGAATTGTTAATAAAAGTATCTCTTCTCTCACTCCACAACTGTGATTTCTTTATGACCCAGCTAACTCTTGTTTGGGGTATTCACCAAGCCCAGTCTTGGGCTAAATTCTGACTTGAGTCTGGGGGTTTTTGTAACATCAGGAAATTCAAATCCAGCCTCAGACATTTACTAATTATGTGACCCTGGGCAATTCACTTAACCGAGTTAGCCTCAGTTTTCTCATCTATAAAATGAGGCTGGAGAAGGAAATGTCAATCTTTACCAAGAAAACACCAAATGGGGTCATGAAGAGTCTGACACAACTGAACAACAACAAATCATATTATTACAAAAAGTCACTGGGGGCACCTAGGTGGTGCAGTGGGTAGAGCACCGGCCCTGAAGTCAGGAGGACCTGAGTTCAAATTTGGCCTCAGACCAAACACTTGACACTTACTAGCTGTGTGACCTTGGGCAAGTCACTTAACCCCAATTGCCTAAAAAAATAAAATAAAATAAAAAGTCACAGTGCTTTCCTCTTAAAACAGAAATGAGATTAACAACAACAAAAAAAAAGCAAAAAACCTCGGGGCAGCTAGGTGGCACAGTGGATAGAGCACCGGCCCTGAAGTCAGGAGTACCTGAGTTCAAATCTGGCCTCAGACCAAACACTTGACACTTAACTAGCTGTGTGACCCTGGGCAAGTTACTTAACCCCAATTGCTTAAAAACAGGGGGAAAAAAAGGAAAAAAAAAACCTCAAGGGAAACCAATCAAGCAACCAACAATATAGTAGGGTGCTTAAAAGACCATGCCTCAAAAATACAAGTGAAGGACTACTGAGATATTGCATTGTTCTAAATGAAAGGATTAAGTACAATGTTACCCTAGCAAAGGGGAATTTTCTTGGCAGGAATGCAAATGATATAATTGATCTCCTATGGACAAATAAATATAGACTTTCAATTAGTTTTTGATAAATACCAGGGTGATATTATGCCCACTTGAGCTTATGTAGTATGTAGTTCATAATGATGAGACTTGCAAAAAGTTGAGAAAAGGAAATCAGAAAAAACTGTTTATTCTACAACTTTATTTGGTTAATGAAAGAGAGAGGACTGAACTTTGTTTTCCTTTCACATTAGAAGCTATGACATAAACAGTTTTTAAACTCCACAATAACTTTACTCCTAAATCTCCCAATTATGCTAAAAAAAATGTAGGGGACAAAATCTTGGCTCAAAAAAGAAATTCAAGAAAAGCCTTTGCCCTCTTGGTGATAATCTAAGACAGTGATGAGATACACATACAGGAAACTATAATGCACAACATGTGATGAGAGGCAAAGTAGTAACATGGATAGCAAACTTGTTGCAGTTTGGGGTGCTGGGAACCCCGAAATGCAAGGGTACAGGGAATCTGCCTCAAAAGAATTCAACCACTCAAACCTTCTTTCAGTCAGAGTAGCCAAGTTTTATTATAACACCAGTTAGGTCGGCAAGATTCCTAGTAAATCTGCATTATTGTGCCATCAATAGAAGTGATTGAGATTCTAAATGAGTCTGCACAATTGGGGATAAGATTGGTACTTATCTACTAGAAAAGATGGTGAGAAGATCTGGATGGGATTAAGAAGTGGCAAATAGCCTGGGGTGGGCCAGGTGCAGACAATGAAAGGAGTTAAGTGGTCTGAGAGCCACAGTGGCAGTTGAAAGTATTATTGAGTATGTAGGTAGAAATGTGTGGGAAAATTCAGGGTCTGGGTTGCATTCAAAGATGATCTTTTCCTTTTAGGGGTCCATCGCAAATCCCATAACTCCATCAAACTGACCTTAAAACCAGGAAGATCTTTGTTCAAGTCTTGCTTCTGACCCAAACTGGCTCATTCCTGGCACTGGTAGTCTGCCCTGGGAAAGTGTTACATTAAGATTATTATTAAGTAAAAATGGCAATAGTTGGTGGTTGGAGCTTTCCTTTACAAGTTCAAATTTCAATGGAATAATCCAATGCAGTAGTGACATTCTCCATTTTTTGACGTTTTGGACTGGACCTGTGATTTTACTGGAATAGTGAAGTTGTAGTGAAGAATTGCCCCTACCAGATCAACACCTTCCTTTCAATTCATATTCAGAGAGTGACTTGCCCAGGGTCACACACCCAGTGTGTGTCAGAGGTGGGATTTGAATGCAAGTCTTCTTGATTCTGAGGCTGGCTCCCTCCCCTCCACCACACTGCCTTTCATTCTCAACGTGTTGCTGTTGCTCAGTCATTTCAGTTGTGCCTGACTCTTCATGATCCCATTTGGGGTTTTCTAGGCAAAGATATTAAACAGGTTTGCCATTTTCTTCTCCAGTTCATTTTACAAATGAGGAACTGAGGCAAACAGGGTTAAGTGACTTGGCCAGGGCCACATAGCTAGTGTCTGAGGTTGGATTTGAATTCAGGAAGTTGAGTATTCCTTACTCCAAGGTTGGTGCCCTCTCTATTGCACCACCTAGTTGCCCTGTGACCCATTCTCAGTACTAGAACCCAAATCCCATGAGATATAACAAGTTTGCATGTTGGATAACTCCCCATGTATGTGAGGAGGCTGGATGTCGTATTTCTCCTAGAAGGTCTGTTATAGTTTCTTGAACATAATAGGTTCTTGAGATATATTTGTTCATAGATTAAATGGTTTCTTTGGGTCTTCATGTCATCATCTCAAGACACCCTAAGTAAGTTCTCTCTCTTCTTTGAAAGGGACCCTCCAGCCTTTTCCTCTTCCAATCAATTTTATCAAAATTATGTGGGAGCTTGAATGGATGATAGTTCCATATCATTAACATTTGAATTAGAAAGTAAGATGATAGCTTTACAATCCCAAGGGGTTTTTGACAGTATCTTGTCAGATCACTTCATTTTAAAGATGAAACTGAAGCCCAGTGGAGTTGTTACTGTCCAAGGTAATTCAAGTTTCTGCTCATTTGATACTCCCCTTGCCCCATGGCTAGCCAACACTACCTTGTTGTTATCCTGATCTTTATCATACAGAACCCAAATCCTTTTTTCATGTTGCCTCTTCTCACTCTCTTCCCTATCTAGCTCTGCCCTACTCCTCCCTCTCCTTTGCCTGTTATTTTCATTGTGTCCTCTGAAACTCTTGTTTCTTCCTCAAGCATTCACTTAAGCTCCTTCAGGTCTTTAATACAAATCTGGTTTTTCCCTGGAGATACAACATCCCTCTCTAATACTGGACACACCATTTCCCATATCCCCAGACAGAAACCAGGTTATTATTTGTTCCCAATTGATACTTCTAAACCCTTCCTCACCTTTGAAGTTCGTACCATCTCATTATATCATTCTGTCCAAATCCTTGTTGTTATCATCTATGAACCAACTGGACCTTCTATTATCTTCCTCAATGTAACCTGATGACAATATTCTACTCCACACCAACCTCTGCTATCTTTAGCTAGTTCAGTATTTGTATTGATAACACTTACCATCCAGGTCATCTCCCTCCTCCACTTCCTAATCTCTGGTCTCCCAATTCCTCCCTTTTCTCCCATTCCATCACCTGTGTTCTGGCCTCTCTTCACAGTCTTAACAGTTGACCATTCCAAGAATCTTTCAAATCCCTTGCTTTTTTTCATCCTTAATTTCCAACACTGAATTAATACTAATGCCATCCTAACTCATCTGCTTTTACTTGGGCAAGGTCTGTTAGGACACTGCTGAGTATGGTAAGAGAAACAACTGCTTTGCATAAACTGAAATGGTTTCCCTTGAAAGAGATGATGAAGCCATCCAGAGGAATTGGTTGGCCTTAGAGACTAGAGACAGAACCATGACCATTTCTCTCTTGTTTGCAGAGGTATAAAAAGCCTAGCCTATAGGGAGCTGGTGAGCCAAAGGAAGAATTCCATTGTCCTATGGAAAATCTTTTTGATTCAGGGCTGTTGCCATGGTGAATGCTGAGGTAGAGAATAATTGTATTATTTTAATTTTCTTTGTACCAGCAACTTTATTTTTTGTTGTTGTTGTTCATGAGTATTTTATTGTATTTCACCCCCAAGTTCTGAATTATTGGACTGGTCTGGCTCAGACATCATTATAAAATCGTGCTACTTAGCCTTAAAGTGAGCCTCACAATTGCACAGTGATTCCTTTATTCATGTCTAATTGGCTGCCTTTCAGAGCAGCTGTTCCAAACATTCTCTTTTCATCTTAGGCCCCAATTCTATACCATCTCCTCCCTCTCCGCAGAGAACCTGCTTGATAAGATAAAGGCCACATGATTGGAGCTTCCATCACATCTCAAAACTTTTCTATATCTTCCCCTCTTTCCTTTCAAACTTAGATGATGAGGTGGCCCTCCTTGCAAAGGCTAATAATCCATCCACTTGGACCCTTAACCTAATTCGTTCTTGTCTCCTCTTGTACGTTGCTTCAGCAATCAGTTCCTTCATCTCATTTTTAATCTCTCTCTCTATAGGCTCTTTCCCTCAGGTCCTCCTGACTTCAGGGCTGGTGCTCTATCCACTGTGCCATCTAGCTGCCCCAGTAAGCTATTGGCTAGATTCTAAGAATCTGAGCAGTGGCTAGATTTTAAGAATCTAAGCTCTTCTATTCTTAAAAAAAAAAACCCAAAAAACCCAACCTGCCTTTTTCCCTGCCACCCTCTCAAGACATTGACCTATAAAACTGTCCTTCATTGTTTAACTTCTAGAAAGTGCATTCTATACTTCATTTTGGGCCCTCTCCCTTCTATTTCTCTTTAGTAATCTCATTCGTTCTCTGACTTCATATGAACTTTGGTGACTGGCCCCAACTTCTCCCTAGAACTCTGGTTCTACATTTCCAATTGCCTACCAGAAGTCTCCACCTCAGTGTCATATCACCATCTCAAACACAATGTGTACAAAGCTGAACTATTTATATTATCCCCAAAACCTGCCCCTCCTCACAAATTTCTTTCTTTCCTTTTTTTTTTTTTTTAGTGGAGGGGCCAAATCCTTCCTGTCATCCAAGTTTGAAATCTGTGAGTTGTCTTTGACTCTTCCCTCTACCACACTATCCACATTCAGTCACCAAGTTTTATTGTACCACACAGTATCTGTCCCACCCTCTCACCTCCTGCGTTCCTATTTATGCCCTCATTACCTCTTCCCTGTACTATTGTAATCACTTCCTACTTCGTTCTCCTGTTTCCAGTCTCCTCTTTCTCCAATCTGTACTTCACATACTTGCCAAATTAAACTTCCTAAAGCATATATGACTGTCATTCCTCTGCTCAAAAATTCCAGTCATTTCCTATTGCTTTTAAGAGAAAATACAACCTCCTTGGGAGAGCCATTTAAGGTCTTTCACAATCAAATTAGCTAAGGGTTTGTTTTATTAATTTTTCCCCTTCTTACATTTTTTTCCCAAAAAAGTTATCTTCTAGTTTAAATAACTCATTCTCTCTATATTTTTTTAGCTTTAATATCAACATATTTATTTTATTTTTTATTTTTAAATTTCAATTTTTTAAATTAATTTATTTTTAGTTGTCAACATTCACTTCCACAAGATTTTGAGTTCCAAATTTTCTTCCCGTCTTGTCCCTCCAAAGATAGCATGCATTCTGAATACCCCTTCTCTTAATCTGGCCTCCCTTCTATCTCTCCTCCCCTTCTCTTATCTCCCTTCCCCTTCAATTTTCCTATAGGACAGGATAAATTTCTATACCCCATTTCCTGTATATCTTATTTTCGAGTTACATGTGAAAACAATTTTTTTTAACATGTGTTTTTAAAACTTTGGGTTCCAAATTTTCTCCCTTCCTCCCTCCCCACCCATCCTCATTGAGAAGGCAAGCAATTCAATATACATGTGTAGTGATGCAAACACTTCCATAGTAGTCATGTTGTGAAAAACTAAGTATATTTGCCTTAATCCTATCCCGCCCCCTATTTATTCTATTCTCTCATTTGACCCTGTCCCTCCTTAGAAGTGTTTGCTTCTGATTTCCCCCTCCCCCAATCTGTCCTTCCCTCTATCATCCTCAGCTTTCCTGTCACCTTTCCCCCCTATTTTCCTGTGGGGTAAGATAGATTTCCATACCCAATTGAGTGCGTATGTTATTTTCTCCTTAAGCCAAATCTGATGAGAATAAGATTCATTCATTCCCTGTGACCTTCCCCCATTTCCCCTCAACTGTAAAAGCCTTTTCTTGTCTTTCATGTGAGATAATTTACCCCATTCTACCTCTCCCTTTCTCCTCTCCATATAATCCTCTCTCACCCCTTAATTTTATTCTCTAGATATCATCCCTTCATCTTCAACTCACCCTGTGCCCTCTATCTCTCTATCTATCTCTCTATCTAATACATACATATCATTTTTCCCCTCCAACTACTCTAATACTGAAAAAGGACTCATGAGTTACAAATATCTTCTTTCCATGCAGAATGTAAATAGTTCAACCTTAATAAGTCTCCTATGATTTCTCTTTCCTGTTTACCTCTTTATGTTTCACTTGAGTCTTGTATTTGAAAGTCAAATTTTCTATTTAGTTCTGGTCTTTTCATCAAGAATTCTTAAAAGTCCTCTATTTCACTGAATGATCATTTTTTATGCTCAGTTTTGCTAGGTAGGTGATTCTTGGTTGTAATCCTATCTCTTTTGCCCTCTGGAATATTATATTCCAAACCCTGTGGTCCTTTAATGTAGAAGCTGCTAAATCCTGTGTTATCCTGATTGTGTTTCCACAGTACTTGAATTGTTTCTTTCTGGCTGCTTGCAATATTTTCTCCTTGACCTGGGAACTCTGGAATTTGGCTACAATATTCCTAGGGGATTTCTCTGAGGAGGAGATTGGTGGATTCTTTCAATTTCTATTTTGCCCTCTGGTTCTAAAATATCAGGGCAGTTTCCTTGATAATTTCTTGAAAGATGATGTCTAGGCTCTTTTTTTGATCATGGCTTTCAGATGTCCAATAATTTTTAAATTCTGTCTCCTGGATCTATTTTCTGGGTCAGTTGTTTTTCCAATGAGATATTTCACATCATTTTCTATTTTTTCATTCTTTTGAATTTGTTTTACATTGTCTTGATTTCTCATAAAGTCACTAGCTTCCAATTGCTCCATTCTAATTTTTTTTTTTTTTGGCTAGGCAATGGGGTTAAGTGACTTCCCCAGGGTCACACAGCTAGTAAGTGTTATGTGTCTGAGGCCAGACTGAACTCAGGTCCTCCTGAATTCAGGGCTGGTGCTCTATCCACTGTGCCACCTAGCTGCCCCTTAATTCTAATTTATAAGGAAGCATTTTCTTCAGTAATTTTTTGGGCTTCCTTTTCCATTTGGCCAATTTTGCTTTTTAAGGCATTCTTCTCCTCATTGGCTTTTTGGATCTCTTTTGCCATTTGGGTTAGGCTATTTTTTAAGGTGTTATTTTCTTCAGTATTTTTTTGGGTCTTCTGTAGCAAACTGGATCTCTTTTGCCATTTGGGTTAGGCTATTTTTTAAGGTGTTATTTTCTTCAGTATTTTTTTGGGTCTTCTTTAGCAAACTGTTGACTTGTTTTTCATGATATTCTTGCATCACTCTCAGTTTTTCCTCTACGTCTCTTACTTGTTTCTCAAAATCCTTTTTGAGCTCTTCCATGGCCTGGGACCAATTCATATTTTTCTTGGAGGCTTCGGATGTAGGCGCTTTGACTTTGTTGTCTTCTTCTGGTTGTATGTTTTGATCTTCTTTGTCACCAAAGTAAGATTCTATGGTCTGACTCTTTTTGCGCTGTTTGCCCATGACTCCAGTGAATTACTTGAGTTATAAACTTTTTGTTAAGGTAGGAGTTTGCTTCCAGTGTGGAGAATGTAGAGAATGTGGAGAATGTGGAGAAGCTGTCCCAAGCTTCAGGGGTTTTGTGCAGCTGTTTTCAGAGATACTTCTAGTGACCTGTAAATTTTCAGTTTTTCCAAGGTGCTATGATCAAGGGCAAGGTGTTTACTCCTTTCCTGGCCTGTGCTCTGCTCTATGAGTGACCACAAGCACTCTTTTCTGTCTTGGAACTGTGAGAAGGGTTTCCTCTCCACAGCCACTACAAGCTCCACCACACCAGTGCTCCTCCTCGCCCCAGGACTGCCACCCAGAACTGTGACCCAGATCCAAGCATGGGCAAAGCAAGAGACTCCTGCACCAGCAAAGAGATCCTTGCAAACCCTCTCTGATCAGCCACTCAATTCCCCCTCAGTCTGTGGGCCAGAAGCTCAGGAGGTAGCCACCGCCCCGGGGCCATGCTCAGGGACTGGGGCTGGGACTCCACCATGCTTCTCTCTCACCACCGCAGACACAGACTTTTCCTACTGACCTTCTAAGTTGTCTTTGGCGGTCATGGGTTGAGAAGTGGAAACCACCACAGCTGCTGCTCCAGGTTCCCTGAGGTCTACCTTGCCTGCACACCCACACTGAACTGCGCTCCTCTCCCAGCCTGGCGCGATATACCTTTCTGATCAACCATCCAGGCTGCCTTGGGCTGGAAATTTGTTTCACTCTGTCTTTTTGTGGGTTCTGCTGCTTTAGAATTTGTTTAGAGCCATTTTTTACAGATCTTTGGAGGAGAGCTCAAGCAAATAACTGCTTTTACTTTGCCATCTTGGCGCCACCCCCCTCTATATATTGTTTATCCCAAAAACCTATGATACTATTTTTGTCTTTGGGGTTTTTTACTTTGTTGCTTATAATTTTTAAAGTTACATTCATCGATATTTTCCTTCTTTTTGTTGATCATTTTAACAATGCATTTTCTCTGAGAACCGTTTTTGCTGCTACAGCCAGCTTTTCTCAGATCTTATCCTGCCCTCATTTACCCAGGCAATTCCCACACCAGGAATGTACTCCTTTCACATCTGTGCTTTGAAGTCTTTTTCCCTCTTGGCTCAGTCTAGGTGTCACCACCTCTGTGAAGCTTTTCCTGAACCACCCCTTCCACAGCTGAAAGTGATCTCTTTGCTCCTCACTTTTTCTTAGAGCACTATTCAGATCTCTTCATCATCATCATCACCATCACAAGCTGTTTTGTTTGTTACTTTTTGGTGCCTATGTTGTTAGCTCCTGTTAGATAATAAACTCCATGAAGCTAGAGTCTGTGACATTCTTCATTCGTTAATAATTAATAATAATGAGCACTTAGCAGTGTCTTTCACTTAAATGCTGTTAAAAATGTCTCTCTTGGTAATCGTGTCCTGGAGACTCGAAGCTCCACTCTGCCAGCATTCTGCTTCAGTGTTGCTTTGAAGCAACATTTTGCTTCAAAAGTTCTTCAGATAATGAGATTGCATCTGAATCTTCTTTTCTTGGTCAAACTCCAGCCCAGGCCGGAATTGATTTATATCTACTCAGGTTTGGGTGAAGACAGACTTCCAAGACTGGGGATAGTATTTCCTTTGATGGAGGGTGAAATTGGCCCTTCTGGGCTGTGATCTACAGCACTCACTTAAGACTTCATTTTAATATCACCCACCATCAATCATGGTTGATTGGCACCCTCTAGGGAACACCCATTCTTCGGAAGGGCATATAACATTGTACTCCAAAATCCTGAGCCAAGCCAGTTCTTAACTGGCTCCTGTAGGCGTGCCCAGTTTTGGACTGAACTCCCATACAATGCACATCAAGTCACTTTGAGAAATTAAACACATGTACCCCAACTTCGTTTGGCTCTTAGAGCAGACTCTTTCTAATTGGGGTTCTTGGTTCACAATACTTAATACATGTTTGCTGAATTGAATTCACACTATAGTATAAAAACATTCTCTTTAATCAAGTTTTTTCTCTTGGGCCACATATGGGGTTAGGGAAGGGAAAGACACCACAAAATAACACCATTCCAACCTGTTTCATGGGATGTAGAAATTTACTCAAGGCCTCAAATATTCCTTAAATAGGAAGCCAGAAAGGGAACCAAGGCTTCTTGAAGTATTTTGACTTGTCTTACTTGAGGAAGGATTCCAATTGGCTCTGAATCTGTAAGACACGTAAATCTTCCTTCTCAACTAGCCCACTGTGAACCCTTTAAAAATAGTTTAATTTGTAACCAGACTTATTTACCTATAGTCTAACCATATCTGTGTCGTTAAGGGTTATATGAGATTATGATGCTGTTTAACTTTTATGGCTTAAGAGGATGTATGAGATTGCTGCATGTCAAAAATTATTTTTCTGACGTAATTTTTGTCTATGAAGTCCTAACTTTCTTTGGGGTTATTTTTCTTCCTCCTGAACCTGTGCTTAATCATAGTAAATCTTAGGTCTTTACCTTTATAATTTCTGCATTGTGAACCTAACATATGAACTCAGTGGGAAATATTTCTCCTATAATACCAGTGTCATAGGGGTGTATGTCACAAAAAAAAATGAAGGCTCTAATAGAGGAGAGTCAGACAGCAGCTTTTACATCAGTTAAAATTTATCATCGGCATTAAGTCATACAAAATTTGTATAGATTGGTTCTAATATACATGTAGTATGACACCAATCGTAACACCATGCACGTTGTTCATCCTTTGTTCTCGAAGAGGACCAATGACATTATGAAGGTGATGTCTTAATTGTGAATTGGTTTTAAGTGAGACAGTGGAAAGGCTGGTCACAAGAAGGAGGCAACAGCCAGGACCTCCCTTGTGCTGTAGCCCTCCACATCAAACACTCCATTGTTTAGTTGATAAAGGTGAATAAATGAAAAATGCTATTCCCAAATTAACAAACCTGGGGGGGGGGAAGATTCCTGTATGCAAAGGATTCCAAACACCATCATTAGGCAAGGAAGAAGACAGCCAAGCTGTAAAAACATCAGAAGAATCCAAAGCTACTGAGGGAGAGTCTTTTCCCCTCCAGAGTTTCCAAATGCAAAGAAACACTTGGCATGAAATGTCAGTGTGAGTTGCGACTCTATATAACTTGCATTTTCATTGGTCTTGCTCTGCTGCCTTTGTTCCCCACCCCCTCAGCTCTGCCCAAAGCACCCAAGGAATCACTGAAAGCCAGGAAATATCAAATAGTTTTAGAGAGAACTACTGTTATCTGGCCAGCATTTTATTTTACTCTTTTGAATTTTACTAGTTGGTCTGGGATTTGGCTAAAGTACAATCTGACCTTCTTTTCTTGGTATGTTTGCTGTGGAAAGACAACACTTCTTTTAGAATTGTGTGAATGATTGCCTTTGAAAATGCCTAATAAGCTAGACTAGTCTAAATACATCACAAAACCTACTATTAACTATTGTGAGGTAAGTGCTAGAGATTCTCATCAAGTCCCAAACTCCCAGGCATCAAAGTGAACCAAAATCAGTGTTAGGGGTTTAGATTTCTGGCTACACATACCAATGGGGTGGCTACTGTTAACATTCACATATTCCTTACAGACAATCTTGTGTTCTGGGGAAAAGCTGGATGGTTTGTGAGGGAGATAAGTGGCTAGTAGAGACTAGCTAACATAAAGAGCTACTTGTGTCCTGGTTTTAATATCTTAAGGCTATAAGCTCACTGGAGGTTTGGTTATTGTTTATTTCTCTATTTTTATTCTTATGCTACTATTGGATGAGTTTTCTAAACTCTCTCTGGACCACAGTTCTTTTTGCTCTTCCACGCTGTACTGATTTTAAGAGGAATTATTCAATAGGACATAACGAAGACAGCATACTCATTATATTTTATTTCATGATTATTGACGATAAAACTGAACCCAAAAGCTATTATTTTAGTTGGTGCCCACTGAAATTATATGACTTTATTTGTTTATAATTCTGAGTTATACATTTGATTCACCTTTCTCTCCTGTATATTATGACCATGATTTTAGGAACCTGAGAGGAATTTGACCTAGCAATGGATCACCTCTAGAACCAGAATTTCTAGGCCATGAAACTATTTTCCTGAGAATCGTGACTAGTATCAGTGCTCGTTAATGCTAGAACAAAAACAAAATTTTAAGTTGAAGCATTTCCAAAAAGATCTATAGTTACTGAAATAAGGTTTTCAGAATGTTAGGCCATTTACAAGATTGATCTTCTCCCAACACTCAGTTCATCTGTGAGGTGAGTGGGATAGGGCAGATGGCCTCTCGGGTCCCTTCTTCCAACCCTAAATCTATGATCCTGTGCAAAGAGAGCCTGGGAACCCTAGCAGATGGAAAGAAAATGTGAAGAACAGGAGAAAGCACTTTCAAGAACATCCTTCAGCCTGTCATTTAAATCTGAGGCCTTTTCCAGCTTCCAAACTATCAATCTCTGATTTGAAACTCATTCCATCCTAAGTCAAAATCTGGTAAAAGCCTTTAGAAGCTAGAAGATTAAGCCAGAATAATTTTTATCTCATGTTAGGAGTCACAAGATGAGGACTGAAGAAAATAGTGGACTACAGTAATGTGCTCTGAAGTTCTTCCATAGGATTTGGGGTGAACTGAATGCCCTTTTAATATTGATCTGACTATAAAGTTATAAAATACTAGATCATTTGGGAATGTGAAAGATAATAGGAGAAGTAACATCTCCAGAAGGAGAAAAAAAATCTTTTTCTGGTTTAACATTTTAGAAATTAAAGTAAAATGTTCTGGCAAGATAGGAGGCGTTGAAAGAGAGGCAAAATTGGTGTGTGTTCCAGCACATCATATAAGATTCCAAGTGCCCTGCAGTAGAACAAAGAAATAAGATTATTTTTGAAAAGGAAACTTTTCTCCCTTATCTTTTACCCCTCTCTCCAGAATATTAATGCATGAGATTCAAACATGATCTGTTATAGATGGTAACTGAATAATATTCTATCAAAACACTAGCTGCATGATAACTGAAAAAGAAATATCGGCTCCTTAGGCCCCTTTCCTCATTTGCAAAGTGAGCCAGCTCACTGACCTCTGCAGTCCCTTCCAGCTAGAACATTATATAGCCTTGGAAAGTATAAAAAACTGAATGAGGAGAATACAGTTCTCTCTCTCTCCCCCTCCCCTCCATAAATATATCTAAATCCATTTCTGCACAGGCATACCTGTGTGAATCTATATCTATACAGACATATACATGTGTCCATATATAGATGAAAGAATATATATATCCTATGATATATATGTAATATATAGTCTACATTTAAACAATATTGTCATTCAGTTGTGTCCAACTCTTCATGACCCTGGGGCTAGATTTGAACTCAGGCCTTCCTGACTCTAGGCCCAGTGCTTCATTTACTGTACCACCTAACTGCTTTCTATAGAGACAATACGTATTGTCTACATGTGTTTATAAGAAAATAGAAAGAGGGGCAGCTAGGTGGCGCAGTGGATAGAGCACTGGCCTGGAAGTCAAGAGGACCGGAGTTCAAATCCGGCCTCAGACCAAACACTTGTCACTTACTAGCTGTGTGACCCTGGGCAAGTCACTTAATCCCAATTGCCTAAAAACAAAAACAAAAAAAAAAAGAAAGAAGAAAGAGACACAGAGACACAAACTCTTAATCAGATTGGTTGCCTGATTGCCATTCCTAACACAGGAAGATAGAGCGGTAGAAAGAGTGAAAAGAAAAACAAAAGTAATACAGATTTGAATTGCAAGAACACCAAAAACAGAGACATAGCTCTGTTCATGTGCCTCCTCTATAAATTCAAATCGTCTCTCTGTAGGGATTCCTAATCTGGGGTCCACAAACTTAAAAACATTTTGATAACTGTATTCTAATAGAATCAGTTTCTGGATTTTGTTTTTTGTTTTGCATTTAGAAAAATTAGAGAATGGGTCCATAGGCTTTAATCAGACTGTCAAAGGGCTCATGACACAACAAAGTTAAAAGAACCAAACCCCACCACCACCCCTTGCTTTAGAGGGGAAGGGTCATAGTACAGCAGGAGGAACAGCAGTTTTAAAGTCAGAGGACGTGGATTCAAACTCCACTTCTAATGCTGAGAACTTGAGAAAGTCATGGGACTGTCTGTCCCTCACCTACTGTTTTTTCTTCAGCTGTAAAATAACAGAGTTGGATCAGTCTCTGAAGTCCTTTCCAATTCTGCCTCAGTGTTGTGAGGAAAGAGCTTAGCAGCCTAGATCTAGAGGTCAAAGGGCTCCTTAGAGGCCCTCTCTTCCAACCCCTGCCTGCCCCGTTTTACAGAGGAGCAAGGTTAAGTGTGACAAGGCCTGAAATAAATCAAAGTCATAAGTGTCTTTAAATGAAGAATAAAATCCTGCTTGCCTCAGTTTCCTCATCTGCAAAATCAGGAATAAAGTGTCTTTAGTTGAGATGACAGAGTAGTAAACCTGCCACCCTGGGGGATGTCCCACCAAAAGACTCACAGTAAAAGGTTCTTATACTTTTAGGAGAAAAGGAGGAGGGAGGCACTCGAGGTAGCAGATCCTGGTGATTTGTTGCCAGCCACACTTGGCAATCCAAGCCAGGAAAACCACGTCATTCTGGCTGCTTTGCCCTTCATGCCCCAAATCCTAAAGAAAGGGGGCACTTTGGAAACTGGTCTAGTTCAAGCTGGCTTTGTTTACTGGGTAAGATTCCAGGGTGAAACTTAGGGTGTGGTTCAGCTCAACCTAATGGACTCTATCTTAAGGGTAGTGGTGCAAGGACATTAATGGAATTCTGATATTGCTAGGATCATTCAGAGGTGGCGGCGGTTAATATTACGTTTGGTACTAACAATTTCCTGTCATTATGTAAACAATTGTATTAACAATTTTCTGTCAAGTGACTCGTCCAAGGTTATATGAATTCATGCAGGAGCAGATGTGGGATTTATACCTAGGATCCAGGGCTCTTTCTACTCTTAATCAGTGCTAAGTAAATGAATTACTGTATTATTAATGTTTTGATTTAGTAATATTTTCTGGTATTTTGAAATCCCTCTTAGGAATTCTTGGTATTGCCTTTGTTTTGTTTCTCTCCTCTAGTCATCAGTGACTTAATTGGCGTCACTTCCTTTTTATTATTATTATTTTTGGAGGCCATCAGCCTTAAAGGACTTGCCCAGGGTCACACAGCTACTAAGTGTCTGAGGTCAGTTTTGCACTCTAGTCCTCCTGACTCCAGGGCCAGTGCTCTATCCATTGCACCACCTAGCTGCCCCTCACTTTTTTTTTTAAATAAAGTTATTCAGCTCTATCCCCAGATTACACTGCTGTTTCCTTAAGTCTAAGCACAACGATCACATATTCACCAGCAACTAGCTTCACATTAGAACCCTAAAGCCAGCCCTTGAGTAAACAAACCGGAGAGTCAGAACATTTATGGTTGTTTTTTTTTTAATTGTGAGAGATTCTTTTTTTTTTTAAATAATAAAATTTTATTTATTTTTAGTTTTCAACACTCACTTCCATAAGATTTTGAGTTCCAAATTTTCTCCCCATTTCTCACCTCCAGAGAGATTCTTAATAGCCTTATTTGTATAACAACAACAGAAGAGCCAGGGGCTAAGTTGTTGGGCAGGTTAAGAGATCAAAACTTCCTTTCTGAATTCAAACAGGTTTCAGTTTTGATCTCTTAACCTGGAAGATTTTTTAGCTAGATACCAGCTACAACCAAAATGCCTTTTGTTCCTTCCCCCAGCTGTCTTTCCAGTTCTGGAATCATAATCAGTACTGTTATTGCTATTTTCAGGTTGTGCTACTAGTCTACAGGGGCTTAACTAACCATTCCCTTAACTTCCCAAAAGACACCACTCCCCTATGTCTACTTTCCTTCAATTGGAATATACACTTCTGGAGGGCAAGAACTGTCTGGCTATTAGTTTTTGGCACACAAGTAAGTTCATTTATTTAACCAGTTTCAGTAAGTGAGATCCTTGTGGATAGGTGTCTTTTTACAGTTCACCTATGGTCTTTAAAAAACACTGGTCTTGTAGTCAACTAAATGGAGGACAGGGCAGCTAGATGGACAGTGAATGGAGTGCCAGGCCTGAAATCAAGAAGACTCATCTTCCTGAGTTCAAATCTGGGCACAGACACTTACTAGCTGTATGACCCTGGGTAAGTCACTTAACCCCGTTTGCGTCTGTTTCCTCATCTGCAAAATAAGCTGGAGAAGGAAATGGAAAACCCCAAATAGGGCCATGAAGAATTGGACATAACTGAACAACAAAGGGGTGACAAAATATAACCCCATTTTCCAGGTGAATAAGGGTAAGACAAAATGACAGCCTCAGTAGTGACTCACTCTCTGTAAAATGGAAAAGTTCCAAATGCCTAATATCACTGGATATATTTCATACCCAGATGTCTAAACTATTCATAAACGGTTGGCCTTCTTTCCCCCTCAACCAGAAAGATTATACAAGGCACAATAAACAAAGAATTTCTATTCTCTTAACTTTCCCAGAACCTTATCATTTCTCTGATGACTGCCACTTACTGGAAGTTACTGTAACACTCCAATTTGTTGAAGCTTTTGTAGCAACTGGCCATTCTGTTCCAGGGTTATGAGATCTGAGCATCCACCAATACATTCTTTACCAATAAATACCCGAGGAACCTGAAGGGAAAAAAAAGCACAAATAGAAGATATGAAGGGCTTAAATTATGAGTAGATTAAAAGAAATGACATTTTTTGTCCAGTCTTAATATTTCTCCATGGCCAAAGAACTCTTCATATCACAGTAAACATCAGTATGTGTGTATACACACACACACACACACACACACACACACACACACACACACACACAGAATTAGGTAGGGGAGTGGATAGAGTGCTAGGCCTGGAGTTGGGTAGACTTATCTCCCAGAGTTCAAATCTAACCTCAAATACTTACTAGCTGTGTGACCTTGGGCAAATTATTTAACCCTGTTTGCCTCAGTTTTCTCATCTGTAAAATGAGCTGGAGAAAGAAATGGCAAACCATTCCAGTATCTTTGCCAAGAAAACCCCAAAAGGGGCTCCAAAGAATCAGACAAGACTGAAAAACAACTGAACAGCAGCAGCATGAACGTATGTATGTGTGTCTGTAGATGGATAAATAGCTATGGTCTGTAGCAAGAGCAACTCTATGTTGCACACATGAGAATTTGACTTAAAGCTCATTTCAGTGTATTTATGTTTTTCAAAGTGATTGTTCCACGCAAAGGGGAAAAGGTGTTGGGTATGGCCAAGGGTTAATGAAATTGTACTGAATGTAAAGAAATGTCGAAGAGGGTTTTTGTTTACCATGTTTCAAGTTGCCTGTTACTGTTGCTTAGCAACTAATGCAAAACCATAGCAACATAGTTTCTGTCTAAAGAGACATTAAAAAGTAATTTCATTCTAGTGATCTCTCATTCTTCAGATGTGTGAGCAAAACAAGATTAATTTAGCATCTTTTTTCTAACTTGGGGAGGGGGCTTGATTTATAGAGGGAAGATTCAAGGCCACAGCTAGCTAGCCCAGGGAGAGCAAGTCCCTCTTTCGGGCCTTCTGTAGACAGACACACACACAGGCGCACAGACACACCTAGAAAACTGTTCAGTCAGTGGAAAACATCTTCCACCTAAGACGTACCCTTTAGTCTCTCTCTTTACCCAATGAAAGTTATAGCAAAAGCTATAAAATTAAAGTAGACTAAGGCACAAAATTGCAAGCATGATCAATTTATTAGTAAAGCACAAATTTACCAATAAACAGGATCTCAGCTTCCCCATCTAAGCTAAGACCCCTGAGTGAAGGGTATAGCTCTTCTATAATCTTGGGAGTACAGAACAAAGAATGGAACTTTGTAGCTGAGAAACAAGTTATAATCGGTTAAAAGAGCTCAACATCATAAATGGCAAAATCAATGATTGGTTGCAGATAAGCTGAGGCATGGGAGATAAAATGATTAGTCGGAAATGGGGAATGAGGGGCTAGCAAGCAACAACCCCATCCTTCTCTCCTGTAAGTCAGAATTCTTCATTTTTTGAGTCCATCTGCAAGACTAGAGATAGTGATCAGATTTTTTTGGATAACAAACCAGACTTCCTTGAAGGATAGCTTGGTTGTGTAAAGATACTAGAATAGACTCCCTAGTGTCCATCTACATCCCTCAAGAACAACAGATTTCCCTGAAGCAAGAATAGCACAGTGATCAGCAGGAAAACTAGATTTCTAAACTTAACTCATTACAGGACAGCTGAATTTCTGAACTAAGTTCAGAGACAAAGCAGTGACTTACGTAGTTACAGGACAAGATCAATTAACTGTAAAAAGGATCAATAAAAGAGAAAAAAAAGACACATTAGGGATAAAGGTCGTTTTCCACCCTAGCTATATACTTGTGAGGCCTCCACTCAAACACTAAATCTGTAATGAATGGGAACATCCCAGATTTTATGACATTGCCTCTGAGCTAAGCCACAGTCATAAGCTTCATTTTAAATAGAGAGAGCACTTTAAATAATAAAAGAACATGGGAGCTTCCTAACCGGAGGTGGCAGTTGGGAGAATATAAACACAATATAAAGCAGATTGATAAGGAAGAAAGAAGCAAACTCAACCTGGATAATGTGGTAACCTCAGAGGAGAATGATTCCTACACTGGAGACTAGCCCCACAATCTCACAGTTCAAAGAGCCCAAAGTTCTTGTTCTTTTTCTTTTTTTTAGAAAAATCTTTTAAAAATACTATAATAATTTCTCAATATGTCTCACCACAGAATCCTTCCTTGTAACAAAATAAAGAAGTACATAAAACCAAAACAAGAAAGGGATGGTGTTGACACCCTATGCATTATTGTTTATCTCCCAACTAGTAGCTTCTCTGCCCTTCACTGAGAAGAGGAAAAATTTGTTTTTTTGAATCAGCATTGGTCACTACAATTGTCTGGAGTTCATCAGCTGCCCTTTAGTGTTGTTTTCATTTACACTGTTATAATCATCATGTGTATTTCCCAAGAAATCACCTTAACACTTGTGTCAATTGACATCAGGATTTATCATTTTAATTAATTATACTATAATTTCTCCTCTTGATGTAAATGTGCTTTAATACAAATCATTACAAGTAGATATAATAATTTTACTTTGAAATAAAAATTATCTGTCTCTCATATATGCAGATGCACTGTGTCAATTGATGCAACTTGGTCTTTTTAAAGTATTCTAAGATTCTGGTTCTACTGAGGAGAGAGAAGAAAGAAAGAGGAAACAAAGAGAAAGTAGATAAACTTCTAGAGGCTTAGTAACTCAGGAGAGAGCAGGATTAAACGAGGGTTTTAGAGTAAACTCCACAGGGTCTGGTGTTTGGTAATATTATTATTATTATTTTTAGCAAGCTGGGCCTTAAAGGTGTTTTCTCATTAAAACTGTGATTATGATAGGAGTAGGGGGAAAAGAGAGGAGGAAGAGAAATTGGACAAAAGACAATGTTAATAACAAAAAGCTGACTTCCCAAAAAAGGGCCAAGAGATAAGGAAAGTGCTTTAAGATTCTTTCCTTTGGATCCCTCCATCTGTTCTAGCTCCTTCTCTCCACTCATACCACAGCTTCTTTCGTTGGGTCCTCACAACCTCTCCTCTGCACTATTGCTGTAATTTCCTTATTGTCCTCCCTACTTTTGACCTGTTCCTTCTCCAATCTGTCTTCCACACAGCTGCCAAAGTGATATTCCTAAAAACATCAAACTGACCATGTCACTCTCCTGCTCATGAATTGTCTCCAGTATAAAATACAAACTTCTCTGTTTGGCATTTGGTCCATCCCAATCCAGTTCCAGAATGCCCTCACATTACTCCTCCCACCCACTTTTGCCTCTATATTCCAGTCACATTGGATTGTTCCCCACAGATGACATTCCATCTCCCACCTCTTTGCAGGCTTCAGCTCAATGCTTTGAGATAGTCTTTCACTGACCCAGATCAGGTGACACCTCCTGCAGGAGGTTTTTCCTGACCTCCCAAATTATTAGTCCTATCCCCACCAAATAAATTTGAATTACTCTGCATGTATTTTGTATATTTTGCTCCCCCTTCCCCCAGTACAATGTAGGCCCCTTCAAGGAGGGGTAGAGTGCCCTGTTGCTACTAATTTAATTTTTTTTGTCATCTTTATATTCCCAGTGCCTAAACACAGTGCTGGTCCATAGTAGGTGCTCAATAAATCCTTGTTGATTTGGATTACTGCTGCTTCTTTAATTTTGTGGGACAGTAAGAAAAACAATCGAGAAAATAGGGGAGGGAGGCAAAAAGAGGGAGTGATGGGGCTAGAATTTCATAGCTCACACACTGTGTTAAGTGAAGACAGACCAGGAGAGGGACAGGGAGAGACAGAGACCCAGAGTGGAAGAGAAGAGACAGACAGAAATATCTTCAATATAGGTTCCCTTTTAAGTCTGTAATGTAATATATCCAGAGATTCTCCCTTGTCTATCCCCAAAGTGTGACTCCTTCAATTATAGTATATGTTCATGCAGAATGCAATACAAATCAGCTTATCTTTGTGTGGAAACAAAACCCATTTAAAAAAATACAAATAGGCTCAGCTAGGTGGGACAGTGGATAGAGCTCAGGCCTTGGAGTCAGGAGGACCTAAGTTCAAATCTGATCTCAGACACTTGACACTTACTAGCTATGTAACCTTGGACAAATCACTTAACCCCAATTGCCTCACCAAAAAGCAGGAAAAAAAAAGTACAAATAGCAGATAAAATTAGATTTAAGGGTAACTAATTCCAGCAAACCCAGTAGTGGTGAGGCAGAAGAGGATGCCGACCGAGGGGATACATTTACCTGTCCCAGTGCTGTAGAAAATTTAGTCCAAGCAGGTCAGTCACTCTTTAAGCAGGGCAGTGAGCCAGACAAGACTTCAACTGCTGTTGATTCTATTCACGGTCGGGTAGTAACGCTGTTCCCTTGCAATCAAATGGCTGCTGCCTCTATCACATCCCATGGAGTACAATTCTCTTTGACTTCTTTTCAGCTTTTGCCATAGAAGACTACCCTACCTTCTGCCAACCCTGAACAATCTCTTCCCTTAGCTTCTGTCATCATTCTTTCTTGGTTCTGCTCCCACCCACGAGATGTAGTCCAGTCCCCTTTGGATCATCATTTAGCTTCTGTCCTGGGCCTTCTTCTCTCTCTTGTTGATAGCATCAGCTCCCATAAGTTCAATTATTACTGACTTATATGACTTCCAAATCTATTTCTAATAAATGCTTGCTGAATTGAATATCTTCCTAAAAAGTTGCTCTCACTCACCTAACCATCACCGTTTTTAAAAAAATTGATTCTTGTTAGTTTCAGCAGTGAGTAGAGAAGAACCCACCCCAAAGTTCATAATGTGATTCTATAGTATTTTTTAATTGTCATTGTATGATCAAATTACATCTGCTGATCTAAGCAAAGGGTGGCAGTTTGTTCATTCTACCAACTTTCATGTCTTTACATAATTATCCAGACTCATAATTTCATTGATTTTTGGGAACTCCCAGAAGAGGAAATTCCTTCGATACAAAACAGGTGGGCAGCTTCTCTGTAATTTATAGGGGGTTGCTCAGGGTTACACAGCCAGTATGTCAGAAGTGGGATTTGGAGATTGATTTTCCTGGCTTTCAGCCAACCTTCCATTTGCCTCTCATTATCTAATAGTAACACTGCTAAAAAGGCTTGGCATACACTTGCCTTTGACCAGCGGTGGGGAATCCGAGGCCTCGAGGCTACATGTGGCCCACAGGTGCAGCTCTTTGACTGAATCTAAACTCAGATTCAGTCAAAGGGCTGCACTTGAGGACCTAGAGGGCCACATGTGACCTCAGGGCTGCAGGTTCCCCATCCCTGCCTTTCACCAAAATTACTGAACTCAAGAGAGCATTTGTCACTCAATACATATGCTGATCTGGAGTAGGCTCCTAGGCAAGGCAGCCAATCAGGGGGAGAGCAATTTTCTTTATCTTGTGCAGACCCACATCTTTTCATAACTCAGATTTTGGAAGCTGGTCATAACTTTAAGTTGCATGCAACAGAAGCTTCCTCCAGACATTGAAAAAAACAAAAAGCAAAAAACCAAGCCAAGTAGTTTCTAGGACAGAATTGGCACACATTTCTGAAGCGGGCTTGTGGGAACAAAGTCAAAAGTATCCTGAACTGTTACTTATTCCATCCTAGAAACAGAAGGGCCACTTTAACCCACAATGTTCACATTTAACCCATAATCCATTCCAAGCAGGCCAGGTTGACTAGCTGGCTTCTCATCCAGTCTTGCAGAAAGGGCTCTGGAGTCAGAAGGCTTGTGTTTGAACCCAAGATTCTATTTGAATATTCCAGTGACAGGGAGCTCACTGCCTTACATAGCAGCAAGTATGCTTCCTGTTCAGAACATTACAATTTCTCCTAAATATGCTTCCTTTAAAAAAACAACAAAAAGATTGACAGCGACTGTGCTCCCTCTGTATTTGTGGCTAGATTCATACTTATTTTTTCATAAGTTATGGTTGAATTATCAACACACTCTCTCTCTCTCTCTCTCTCTCTCTCTCTCTCAGTGGAAGACTCAAATCCAGGTCATCTTCATACACTAAGTGCCACAGTGTTTTGTTTTTATTTTGTTTTGCTTTTACTATATCCCTTTTTGAGAATTTCCTGCATATTCTTGCCTGTCCTCACCTAGATGGTCCGATGCAACCACACAACAGACCTCTTATCTCATCCTTACAGTATTGTGTTTTTAACCTGGGAGTTGATTACAAACCAGAAGAAAACAACTGAACCTCTTTTAGGCCGTGTAGGCGTTAAGCGAGAATAGAGGAAATAAGGTGACAAAACATAGTGAAGTAACTAACAGAAATTTATCTCTCTTTCCAGTTTCCTTCCTCCCTACCTTTCCGGATTCTCCCCCTACCCAGAAGCACTTTAAGTTGAAGCAATCATTTACTAGCAAAAATGACTCAAAATAACCTCTGAATTACTCTAACAGAAACCTCTGGAGTCAGTGTGACTGCTCAAGTTACTTTGAACCTGACTAGGACTGCATGACATGCCTTTTCACTCTTCTCCTTTCTTTTCTCTCGGATTTGAGAGGTCTGCTAGCTGGATTCCAAGTCAGCCATTCAAGTAGGAGACTGAATAACTCCTCTCCTTCCTTAGCAGCAGACAGCCCAGAATCAAGATGTCCTTGCAGCTTATCTGACAGAGTTAAATGAGGCTTTAACGTAGTTTCTCCCCCTCCCCTTTTCCTTTTTCTGGTATACAGACAAGGAACAAAAAAGTCTCTGACCATAAAGGGAAAAATCCCCTAACACACCCACAAAACCAACGTACTCCCAACACTCCCCAAATACAGATACTCACGGTTCTTGCCCCTGTTAGCTGTTGTAAATAATTTTGGATCCCATTTGTATCGCTGTGGGCTGTTATGTCGACAAATTCCAAGGACTCCAGTTTAATAGGCAGTTGCTTGAGAAGCTCTATAGTTTTTCTGCAGTAAGGGCAGGTGGGCTTGATGAAGACCACCACCTTATCAGCTTTGATCTTGCTATTCACGAACTGCTGAGCCATCTTTACCACCTTTGTGACCTAAAGAGTAAATACCTAAGCTGGGGCAATGCTTGGGGCTTTATTTAACTGTCCTGCTGCTCTTAAAAGGAACCACCCTAGGAGGAGGAGTTTGCATTGACCAAGTCTTGCCTTTTTTTTTTTTTAAAGAGACAGTGTCCCAAGGTGGGAATCCCATCTCACACACATCCTTGTATGACTCACTATTTACAGTGGAAATGAATGCATAATTGTGATTTTTTGCACAATTTTGTCATGTGTCAGCAGTGCCTTTCCTGGGTGCTATGGGTGTCATCATTAAGTCACCTTCCAGGAAAAGATAGGGGTGACTGGGCAGGAATGATACATCAAACTGGCAGCAGTGGTCCAAGGTTGTCTTGTTGCTTGTTTGAGTATTTAGTGTCCGTTAGTGACACTTAAAAGAGACTTTGAGCTGCCCTTGGAACCAGGATGCTGTAGGTTCAGTCACCATCCCTGACACATACTGCTTATGTCCCTTAACCTCTCAGTGTCCTAAGAACATCTCTAAGACTAGAGGTTGCCAAGGAGATGTTAATCTGTATTGGCAGAGGGAAGTTTCCTTATCTTATATACTAAAGAAATCTAGATGGTCCAGTCCCTGTCCCCTGTTAGTGACACCATTATTACAGCAAAAATAAATCCTCAGGGGGCGGTTAGGTGGCTTAATGGATAGAACCCTGACCCTGAAGTCAGAAGGACCTGAGTTCAAATCTGGCCTCAGACCAAACACTTGACACTAGCTGTGTGACCCTGGGCAAGTCACTTAACCACAATTGCCTAAAAAAAAATTAATAAAAAATAATAAATCCTCAGGAGCCAACTTGGAGGTGACTCTTTAAAGAAAGAATGTGAAATGATGTGTGGATTCATGCCAAAAAAAAAAGACTCAAAACAGTGACTAAAGTGAGAGTAAAAGACTGAATTAGGTTTATTTGCATAATACTTAAGACTGGGAATTGTTGCTCTTTGCAATGGCTATGCCTCTAGGTTGGCCCCAAGTCTTACACCCCTTGTCTAAACCCCACCCCTCAAGGGATATTTAGCTTGCACAGTAGGCTTGATGGATGTTTGATTGAAGTTTTTTGATTTACTTCCTAACCCTGTTGCTTAATCTACTCTTTCCAATAAGGATGCAATTTAAATGAATAGATATCTACTCACCATAAGGAAAAACTCCAGGATAATCAGAACTGTCCCCCAAATATAGTGGCAGTCTTTGATTGGTGGTAGTAAGTTCCTTATCATTGAAGGCTTAAAGTGGAAATTGGTTGTAGAAGGAACTAAGTGGCCTCTGAGGTGGTTTATACTTCTAAGATTCTATAGATTTGTTAAATAAGCAATACAATCTGATGAGTTAGGCTGATTTATTTTCTTTTTTCTTTTTTCTTTTAAAAAATAATATTTATTATATGGAATAGTTTCAGGGAGGGAGAGGAAGAAGGAATGCTGAGGAAAACGATGGTGATAAAAACTTGTTTTAAAATAAGCAGTATGATCAATAAAATAAAATATTTTGAAGGTAAAATTTTCTTCTTGCTGGAAAATTGTGCATTGAAAAGAGACATCTAGAAAGCTGCAGAGCCCAGAGAATCCCTGGCAAGGCAGAGGCTGCCTCTGGCACATTTTAATTGGGAAGGCAAGGAAATTAGTTCCAGGAAGTAGCTTTTTGTTCTTCTCGTTTCTTTAAAAAAAAAAAAAAAGCAAAAACAAAAAACCAACAACAACACCATGCTTTTTATTGTGATTTCTTTCGCCATTAAAATTCTTAAATTAAAACTCAACTTATAAGATGAGAATACACTCCCAAGATAATCATGGTAGAGATACTATTGAGAAAAGGGTAGTGTCAGGACTGAGAAAGTAGAATCTGCTTTTTAGAATCAGCTCACAGTTCTCCACAAACTCAAGATTTACTTGGATCAGGCACTACCTAGGGCAAGTTGCAAAGTCAGCAAAGTTTCTATTAGCTCTGTCCCCCTTCTCTTTTCTCAAGCTCTTTCATTCACACCCACATAAGCCCCCTCTTACCACAGGTGGATCTTATTCTTCTCACCCATTAACATTTGACTTTCAGGTGTTGCATTCCCTAAGGATCATCCTAGGCTAGGGCACATATATGTTATTAGGCTAATCTGGGAAACTAATATGTTCTAATTAGCTGCTATTACCCCACCCAGGTGACACAATACTTTTATCTAGTAGTTACAAAGCAAAAGGTCTCTAAGGAATGACTTTAATGGCTGACATTTAGGCAGGCTTGGTGAAGTTGTTTTAGGATACAGGCATTGCATAAGATCATAGATCTAGAGGCAGAGTTCATAAATCTCAACCCTTTATTCATAGTTGAGGAAACTGAGGCCCACCATGTAGGTGGATACCTTTCCTAGGGCCAGCCAAGGCTCCAGGGATTCTAGAAGTTGAGTACTGGATCCTGCTGGGGCCTCAAGTCTCAGTACCATCCACCCCATCCCTTTAGGCCTTCCCTCCCCCATCATTAGTTCCAGCCCCAGCCTTGGATTTCATCCCTGGTTCTCCTTCTTGGTCCACCCTCCAGCACCATACACACACACACACACACACACCCAGAAAGATTATTAAATAATGACAGAAAATTGTTAATACCAAATTAATATTACTGGCCAAGCCCCTTAAATGATCCTAGTAGTGTCAGAATTTCAGTAATATCCTTATATTCCTACTCTTAAGATATTTACTCTCAATTTTAGGTTGAGCTGAACCATACCATAAGTCCTGCCCCTACCCTTATGAAGGAACCTACTGGATCTCAGCTGGATCTCAGCTTCTAATGTCCTTGCCCCCCTCCATTGGGATTCATGGCATGAAGGGGAAAACAGCTAGAGGGTGACTGGGGTCTCATAACAAGGTTTTGCTACCTCTTCCTCCTTTTCTCCTTAAAGTATAGGAATGTTTTCCTGTGGGACATTCCCAGGGTACTTGCTACCCTGTTATCTCAATAAAAGACTCTTTATTCTTCTATTCAGGAGTTAGATTTATTTTAGTATAGACACACTATATCTAGTTCAGCAGACCTATTTCTTCCTATACATTTCAAAGCTTCTTTGCGAACATGCATCATACTTTGTTCTACAAGACAAAACTCTAACTAGGTGGGTCACTGTTAAGAAGTACATTGGTATCTTGAAACACAAAAAACTGCGTGAAGGTGAGGCTAATAAGCCATGCACATACTTACAAGAAGCCACAATTTCTGATTCCTAGGCCACAGGCACTGCACTGGGGAGTCAAAAAAGGTGTCTTTGGCATGAACTATCCATGTGGGCATACCATTTCACTGTCTGCTTTCCATACCTGTAAAGTGAGGGTATCAGACCAAATGGTCTCTATGGCCTTTGTCAGCTCTAATATTGTTTAATTCTATAAGTGATGTTCAAAGAGCAGGAGTTTCTCTAGTCAAGTTGAGTGTTTTGGTTATTCAGTTGTTTTAGTCATGTCCGACTCTTTGTGACCCCATTTGGGGTTTTCTTGGCAAAGATACTGGAGTGGTTTGCCATGTCTTCTTTAGCTCATTTTACAGATCAGGAAACTGAGGCAAGCAGAGTTAATTGACTTGCCCAGGGTCACATAACTAGTAAGTATCAGATGCCAGATTTGAACTCAAGAACTCAAGTCTTCCTGATTCCAGGTCCAGCACTCTATCTACTGTGTCCCCTAGCTACCCCACAGTTGAGTTAACTAGCATTTAAGTGCCTATTATGTGCCAGGCAATGTGCTAAACAATGGGGATATAAAGAAAGGAGCTGAAAGTCTAGTGAGGGAGGCAACTTGTAAAAAAAAAATGTACAAACTATATACAGAATAAATTAGGATTAATCTCAGAGGGAAAGCACTAAGATTGTGGAGGGCTATTTAAGACTTCTTATAGAAGGTGGGACTTTAGCTGATACTTGAAGGAAAACCAATAAATACAGATAAGGAAGGAGAGTTCCAGGCATGCAGGACAGCCCAGAGTGAAGAGATAGAATGTCCTTTGGGAAGAATAGAAAAGAGGCCAGAGCCCCAAAGGGGTGGGGGTGTGTGCGATAGGGCTGGGGAAAAGAGGAATAAGGTTTAAGAAGACTGGAAAGGTAGGAAGGGGCCAGGTAATAAAGAGCTTAAAAGCCAAACAGAGGATTTTAGATTTGATCCTGAGGTAATAGCCATTGGAGTTTATTGAGTAGGAGAGTAACATGATCAAAACCATACTTTAGACACTGGCAACTAGGTCAAGGAAAGACTAGATTAAAGAGAAATTTGAGGCAGGGAGACCAACCGAAAGCTACTGCAATAGGCCAGGCATGAAGTGATGAGGGCTTAAACCAGACTGGCAGCAGTATCAGAGAAGGATCTAAAAAATATGTCTCAAATCTGAGTCTATCACCTCTCTGGTAGGAGGTAGGTGGCATTTTTCTTCATGACTCCTCCAGAGTTATGGTTGGTCAGAGTGTCTTAGAGTTCTTTTTTTCTTTTTTGACTAGGCAATAGGGTTAAGTGACTTGCCCAGGGTCACACAGCTAGTAAGTGTTATATATCTGGGGCCAGATTTGAACTCGTGTCCTCCTGAATCCAGGGCTGATGCTCTATCCACTGTGTCACCTAACTGCCCCTTTAATTAGAGTCCTTAAAGAGGCCTTTCATTGTTATAGTATAAGTTATTTTTCTGGTTCTGTTCATTTCACTCTGCATCAGTTCATATAAGTTTTCCTAGGTTTCTCTGAAACCATCCCCTTCATTGTTTGTTATAGCACAACAGTATTCCATTCCATCTATACATCATAATTTGTTCAGCCATTCTGTAATTGGTGGGCATGCCCCTTGGTTTCCAGCTCTTTACAACCATAAAAAAAAAATGCTATAAATATTTTTGCTTGCAGAAATCTTTTCCATTTCTTTGATCTTCTTGGATTATAGGCTTAGTAAGAGTATTGCTAAACCAAAAGGTATGCACAGATTAATAATTTCTGAAGCATAATTCCAAATTACTTTCCAGAATTTTTGGGCCAAGTCACAGTACATTAATGTGTCCCTTTTCCTACAGTCCCTCCAACATTTGTCATTTTTCTTTTGAGTTAGCTTTGCTAATTTGAGGGATGTAAGATGGTGGCTATGTGATTACTGAGCAGGGAACAGGTGCAAGAAATATTGTAGAGGTAAAAAACAGTAAGATTTGACATTGACTGGATTTGTGGGAGTATTAAAAAGTTGAAGATGATACTTAGGTTATAAACCTAGTGGTGCCCTTAATAGAAATAAAGAAGTTCAGAAGAGAGTTAGGTTTGTGGTGAAAGATAATGAGTTCTATTTTGGATGTGCTGGGTTGAAGAGGTTTTTAGTACATTCAGTTTGAAATGTCCAATAGGTGATTGGGGCGGGTAGTGAGAGGAGGAGAGAAAGGGAGAGAAAACAAAAGGGAGGGAGGGAGGGAGAGAGAGAGAGAGAGAGAGAGAGAGAGAGAGAGAGAATGGAGAGAGGAAATGGAAAGAGAGAGAGAAGAAATGGAGAGAGAGAGCGAGATGGAGGAATGGAAGTGGGGGAGAGAGTCAAAGAATCTGAGACTGAGACTAGGGCTAGATATATAGGTCTGTAAGTCATCTGCATAGAAATGATAATGAAACTCATGGAAACTGATGAAGTCAGTAAGTGAGACAGTATAGAAAGAGAAGAGGGCCCAGGACAGAACCTTGGAGTATACCCATAGTCAGGGATGGGATATGGATAAAAAGCCAGCAAAGGAGACTGAGAAGTCAGACAGGTAGAAAAAGAACCAAGAGGATGTTTATAAGAAAATCCAAAGAAGAGAAAATATCTGGGAGGTAAAGGTGGTCAATAGTGTCAAATGCAGCAGAAAGGTCAAGAAGTATGAGGACTGGGAAAAGACCATCAGACATGGAACTTCAGAAATCCCTAATAATTTTGAAGAAAAGAATTTCATTTGAGTGGTGAGGTTGAAAGGCAGGTTGCAAAAGGGTTGAGAAGTGAGTGAAAGGAGAGAAGTAGAGCAAATTCCTGTAGGCAGCTTTTCCTAGGATTTTGGTTGAGGAAAGGATGAGAGATATAGAATGACAGCTTGGTAAGATCAAGTGAAGGTTTTGTAAGGATAGAGGAGGCTGGAGCATGTTCTTAGGCAGTAGTATAGGAACTATTAAATAGGGAGAATTTGAAGATTATAGAAAGGGGAGAGATGATGATGGGAGCTATCTGTTGGAGAATATGGGGAGAATGGGATCAAGGGGAGAATGAAATCAAGGGAACATTGACATTCAACAGGGGTTGGCCCTGTAAGAATCACTGCATTATCAGAGACTCAAGGAGGATGGAGTGGGAAATTATGTCAAGGGGGTTTGAGATGGAGAGAGAGTAGAGGCTTCAATTTTTACAATAGAATATGAGCCAAAGTCCTTAACTGAAAGGATTATGGGGAGGAGGTGTGGGAGGTGTGAGTAGAGGAAATAGGTTTCAAAAAACTTCTGTGGGGAGCAGAATAGAGAATCAACTAAGATAAAAAAAAAAAGTTGCTTTGCTGCTTCAAAGGCCTGGTTGAGTTTATATAACGTAAATAACCAGTCAGCTCAGTTGATTTCTTCTAACTCTGTTAAGCACAAGTGAGCAAGGGCACAGGTTGCAGAAGGTGGGAGCAAATTAGGTTTGGGATTGAAAAGGTGTAAGCAATGATAGAACAAGAGAGCTATGGATTTGAGAACAGAGGTCAGTATAGAGGTGAACTGGTTAACTATAGTGATGAAATCAAGAAAGGAGGAAATATATCTGATTGCTTACCATCCTAGGGAGGGAGGAATAGAATTTAGGGCTCTAAACTTAAAAAAAAGAAAAGCAAATGTTAAAAAATTGCTTTAACATACAATTGGGGAAAAATAAAATATTACATATTTTAAAAAAGGAGGTTAGTGAAGTCAGAGCAGGAGTGGTGGCCTGAGAAAGTCCTGAGGGATAGAGGGATTAAAGGTCATGATGAGGATGAAGATTAGGTTTAAGAGGACTAGGGCACAGGGAATGAATAAATGAATGAAAAGGCATTTATTAAGCACTTACACTGTGCTAAGTGTTTGGGATACAAATAGAAAAACAAGACAGTCCTTGCTCTCAGGAAGCTTATAATCTATTATGGAGAGACAATACTTACAGGAAGTGTCAGCTACACATAGGAAGTATTAGCTGCAACTCAAATGGAAAAACCTAGGGATCCTCAGGGTTTAGAAGCAAAGCAGGTAGTAATACATCTTTTTAAGAGTCAATTACATTGATAAACCTGTATGTTTCTGATGTTGAACCTTTCAAAAGTGCCAAGGACTTTGGTGGCAAAACTTTCCTTTTCCTAATCTTTATTATCTGTGATTTTTAAGAGGTGGTGGTTACAAGGACTATGCTGGAAGCATAACCGGCAGTCT
The DNA here is from genome assembly GCF_900497805.2 of Vombatus ursinus. Classification (NCBI taxonomy): domain Eukaryota; kingdom Metazoa; phylum Chordata; class Mammalia; order Diprotodontia; family Vombatidae; genus Vombatus; species Vombatus ursinus. The sequence goes on along the minus strand of NW_020954606.1, from coordinate 2,321,358 downwards.
TCAGGGCACTGCTATTTTGCAGGGCTCTTGATCTACTTGTCAGTAGCAGTTGATTGGCAATCGGTATTGGTGGTGGCAGGAATGGCAGCCTCATTCTTCACATTCTACCCTCTATAATGGCTGCCTGGCCACCTGGAACCAGCTGGCCATGAGAGGCAGCTCTTCTCAGGGCTCTTCAGTGCAAGGTCCTGGGCCACCTTCAATGGAGGGGATGGTTTGACTTGCCTGACGCACGTTGCTTCTTGTGTTTCCCTCAGGGTGCCTCAGTGCTTCATCTAGACTGGCTTGCCTAACAGCTGGTCATGCAGTTCAATGGCAGCTCATGAGAGGTTGGTATTGGTCAGACTCCTCTTCACATAGGAGATGGAATCTTTGGAGGTTTTGATTAGATGGAAAATTGTTAGAGTGTGGAAATCATGGAAATGTCAAAATCCTTTCTGTGCTAAGCACTGGGGATCCAAAGCAAGGCAAGCTCCTGCCCTCAAGGAGCTTATATTCTTATTGGGGAGACAACATGCAAGCAACTGTGTACATAAAAGATATAGCTAGATAGTGATAGATAGGTACATATGTATCTTTATAGATCTCTCTCTACATATACATACACACACATATATACATATATGCATATACATATATGTATGTATGTACACACACATACACACACACACACACACCTCTTCCCAAGCTACTTCCATCTTCCAAAATTCAAAGAACTGGCTTCCCCAACATGATCTTGCCTCTCTAGCTATCTTCTCCAACACTTTCTACATCCTCATCATACCCTACTTTTCACTGATCCCAGAGAGGAAGTTAGAGGTTCACAGTGAAAAGAAACTTGTTAGTAATGTTAGAAGAATTCTGAAGGGCTCAATGGAAAGAGGTGGTCTGGATGGAGTAGGTACGGTTGAAGAGAATGGAAATGAGATAATGAGGGGGTGGAAACAGGGGTGGTTTGCTGTAAGGCAGCCAGCAATTAAGTATCACAGGGATTGGGAGAGTAACTGTAGCCTTTTTTTTTTGAAGTTTCTTATTTGTTATATATTGTAAACTAATTATAGCCACTATGTACTTCTCCATTGCTCTGTGTGATACTTATTTCCTTTTCAATAAGTAGGGGAAGGGGGAGGGAATAAACATACAGTACCCACTAGGTGCCAGGCACTTTGCTAAGCGTTTTTTACAGATGATATCTAAGTACTAGCTCAACATTGTGAAAACACAATATTCAGATCAAAGGAAAAGCTAATAGACTAATGAGACAGATACACCACACTCTGGGTATCATCCCACAAATGAATGGCACTTCAATACAATTATTTCTCAAAAATCACAATCCAAGAAACATAACACTAATATAAAACCAAATCATGGACTTAAGACATAAAATACGAAACAACACTTATTGCCAGCATAGCAACAACAACAGTTGTTGATGTTGTTCAGTCATTTGGTTGTGTCTGACCCTTTATAACCCCATGGACCATACTGTTTTCTTGACAAAAATACTGGAGTGGTTTGCCATTTCCTTCTCCACTGTGTCCCCATTTTACAGATGAGGAACTAAGACAAGTAGAGGTTAAGTGACTTGTCCAGGTCACACAGATAGTAAAAGTCTGAGGTCAGATTTGAACTCAGATCTTCCTGACTCTAGGCCCAGCATTCCATCTACTGTACCACCATCCAGTTGAGTATATCTGTACAAGTCAGCCCTCCAGACAAGCTCATTCCACTTGACTACCATTTCTGACTTTTTGTACTAGTTGCATTCAGAAACCATTTTAGAGAAGTATTCACCTTTTTTCCTCACAGCTACAAAAGTATGTACCAGCAATTACCATTCAGAACATATGTCAGATATTTTGTTGTTGTTCAGTACTTTCTGACTCATCATAACTCTATTTGGGGTTTTCTTTAGCAAAGACACTGAAGTGGTTTGCCATTTCCTTCTCCAGCTTATTTTACAGATGAGGGAATTGAGGGAAACAGGGTTAATTAACTTGCCCAGGGTCGCACAGCTAATGAGTGTCCGAGGCTGGATTTGAACTCGGAAATATCAGTCTTTTTGACTCCAGGCCCAGAGCTCTATCCTCTTTGCCACCTAGCTGCCCATGTCAGCTATGCTTGAATAATCATTTCCCCCAATTAATTTATCAAACCCACTGTAAATTCAAATTTTCAATGGCTCAGTTTCAAAGCTTATTTTATTAAGTCCAGCTAACGCATCTGTAAAATTAAGCTAGGAAACTATGAGAAATCTTAAAACTATCTCTGACTTCCTTAAGAAGAAATAGAATTTCTCTAAGTGGAATTCAGAGTTTTACTAGTATAGGGGAAATATTAATATTAATAATGTACTCTTTGATTTAGCATTCTAATTCCCTATGATGAATGTGTTATCTTTTTTTAAAAATGTCATTTCTAGAAGGTATTGTAAGGCTTCATAGAACTGAGCAACTTTGGATATCGCACCGGGGGTAAGGGTGGGGAGAGGAGCTCAGATGGGTGTGGGCAAGCAGGCCACAGCGACCCTGGAGCAGGCCTCAGAGGACTGAATCGTGGACAGCTGTGGTGGTTTTCCAACCAAAGACAACATGGAAGGTCAGTGGGAAAAGTTTGTGACTATGGTGAGAGAGGAGCTAGGTCTCAGCTGCAAGTCTCCAGTGCGGCCCAGGGCTGTGGCTTTTTCCTGAGCTTCCGGCTCACAGACTGAGGGGGAATCAAATGGCTAATCAGAGGGGGATTGCAAGGATCTCTTTGCCAGTGCTGAGGCAGGAATCTCCTGCTTTACCGGTGCTTGGATCTGGGTCACAGTTCTGAGGGGCAGTCCTGGGGCTAGGAGGAATGCTGGTGTGGTGAAGCTTGTTGTGGCTGTGGAGAGAAAACACCTTTCCCCTTATCATAGCACCTTGCAAGAAATGAAAATTTACAGGTCCCTAGAAGTACCTCTGAAAACAGCTGTACAAACCCCCGAAGCTTGGGACAGTACACTCTTCACATTGGAAGCAGACTTTTACCTTAACAAAGAGTTTAAAACTCAAGTAATTGGCCGGGATCATGAGTAAGCAGTGCAAAAAGAGTCAGACTATATTATCTTACTTTGGTGACAAAGAAGATCAAAACATACAACCAGAAGAAGACAACAAAGCCAAAGCTCCTATATCCAAAGCCTCCAAGAAAGATATGAATCAGTCCCAGGACTTGGAAGAGCTCAAAAGGGATTTTGAGAAGCAAGTAAGAGAAGTAGAGGAAAAACTGAGAGTTTTGCAAGAAAAGCATGAAAAACAAGTCAACAGCTTGCTAAAGGAGACCCAAAAAAATACTGAAGAAAATAACACCTTAAAAAATAGCCTAACCCAAATGGCAAAAGAGGTCCAAAAAGCCAATGAGGAGAAGAATGCCCTAAAAAGCAAAATTGGCCAAATGGAAAAAGAAGTCCAAAAGATTACTGAAGAAAATACTTCCTTAAAAATTAGAATAGAGCAATTGGAAGCTAGTGACTTTATGAGAAATCAAGACACTGTAAAACAAATCCAAAAGAATGAAAAATTAGAAAACAATGTGAAATATCTCATTGGAAAAACAACTGACCTGGAAAATAGATCCAGGAGAGAGAATTTAAAAATTATTGGACTATCTGAAAGCCATGATCAAAAAAAGAGACTAGACATCATCTTTCAAGAAATGATCAAGGGAAACTGTCCTGATATTTTAGAACCAGAGGGCAAAATAGAAATTGAAAGAATCTACCAATCTCCTCCTGAAAGAGATCCCCAAAGGAAAACTCCTAGGAATATTGTAGCCAAGTTCCAGAGTTCCCAGGTCAAGGAGAAAATATTACAAGCAGCCAGAAAGAAACAATTCAAGTATTGTGAAAACGCAATCAGGATAACACAAGATTTAGCTGCTTCTACATTAAGGGACTGCAGGGCATGGAATATAATATTCCAGAGGGCAAAAGAGATAGGGTTACAAACAAGAATCACCTACCCAGCAAAAGTGGGTATAATCCTGCAGGGGAAAAAATGGTCATTCAGTGAAATAGAGGACTTTCAAGCACTCTTGATGAAAAGACCAGAGTTAAATAGAAAATTTGATTTTCAAATACAAGACTCGAATGGAACATGAAGAGGTAAACAGGAAAGAGAAAATCATAAGAGACTTATTAAGGTTGAACTGTTTACATTCCTGCATGGAAAAATGATATTTGTAACTCATGAGACCTTTGTCAGTATTAGGGTAGTTGGAGGGGGAAAAATTATATGTACGTATATATAGATATAGATAGATAGATAGATAGATAGAGGGCACAGGGTGAGTTGAAAATGAAGGGGTCATATCTGGAGAATAAAATTAAGGAGTGAGAGAGGAATAAACTAGGAGAAGGAGAAAGGGAGAGGTAGAATGGGGTAAATTATCCCACAAAAAAAAAACCCCAAAAAGAAAAGGCTCTTACAGTGGAGGGGAAAAGGGGAAGGTGAGAGGGAATGAGTGAATCTTATTCTCATAGGATTTGACTTAAGGAGGGAATAACATACACACTCAATTGGGTGTGGAAATCTGTCTTACCCCACAGGAAAATAGTAGGGGAAGGGGACAAGAGAGTAGGGGAATGAAAGAGAAGAGGGAAGATTGGGAATGGGAGTAATCAGAAGCAAATACTTCTGAGGAGGGACAGGGTCAAAAGAAAGAATAGAATAAATGGGTGGGCGGGATAGGATTAAGGGAAATAGAGTTAGTTTTTCACAGCATGTCTACTATGGAAGTGTTTTGCATAACTGCACATATATAAACCTATATTTAGTTGCTTACCTTATCAATGAGGGTGGGTGGGGAGGGAGAAAGGGAGAAAATTTGGAACCCAAAGTTTTAAAAACACATGTTTAAAAAAAATGTTTTTACATGCAACTGGGAAATAAGAAATATAGGAAATGGGGTACAGAAATCCATCCTGCCCTACAGGAAAATTGAAGGGGAAGGGGATAAGAGAAGCGGGGGAGAGACAGAAGGGAAGGCAGACTAGGGAAAGGCGTATTCAGAATGCATGCCATCTTGAGGTGGGGGAGGGGCGAGATGGGGTGAAAATTTGGAACTCAAAATCTTGTGGAAGTAAATGTTGAAAACAAAAAAAAATTAAAATTACCATAAAAAAAAAGAACTGAGCAGCTTTGGCCTCTTAAGCATCAGCAGTGGAACACAGATTTATATTACTGTGATGTTGAACGGTTTGACTTGGATTTGAACAGGTAACATTCTGTCATTTTGTATTCCAGTACTGATTTTCTCACCCTTTTATTGCCTATAAGGACCTACTCCAATTCTTCTAAAGGATTCTTGCCCACAGTAGTTGATGTAATGATCACTTAAGTTAAAATCACCCATTCCCATCCATGTAAGACCACTGATGTTAATGTTTAATCTTTCCATCTCCTGTTTGACCGCATCCAGCTTACCTTGGGTCATAGATCTTACATTCCAGGATCCTGTGCAATATTGGTCTTTATAGCATCAGATTTTCCTTTTGTCACCAGACATATGCAGCTGAGCTTCCTTTCAGCTTTGGCTCAGCCACTTCATTAGTACTGAAGCTACTTCCAGTTGGTTGTCCTCCACTTTTCTCCAATAGCATATTGGATACCTTCTAACCTGGGGGGCTCATCTTCCAATGTCATCTCTCTTTTTTTTAATCATTTTAATACTATTCTTGGGGTTTTCTTGGTAAAGCTGGAGTTAAAATTGCAAGGAGAAATATCAACATTCGCAGATATGTGGATAATGCCATTCTCATGGCAGAAAGTGAAGAAGAATTAAGAAGCTTCTTGATGAGGGTGAAAGAGGAGACTGTAAAAGCTGGCTTGTAACTTAACGTGAAAAAAAAAAAAACAACCCTAAGATCATGGTAACTGGTGCCATCACTTCCTGGCAAACAGAGGGAGAAGAAATTGAAGCAGTATCAGATTTTATTCTTGGATTCAAAGATCACTGTAGACTGACTGTAGCCATGAAATTAAAAGGCGCTTGCTCCTTGGAAAGAAAGCTATGGTAAATCTGGACAGCATACTAAAAAAAAGAGACATCACCTTGCTGACAGAAGTCCATATAATCAAGCTATGATTTTTCCAGTAGCGATGTATAGCTGGGAGAGTTGGATCTTAAGGAAAGCTGAGTACTGCAGGATCTACGATTTTGAATTGTGGTGCTGAAGATTACTTTTGAGAGTCCTTTGGACAACAAGGAGATCAAATCAGTCAATACTTAGATCAATTAATTCAGACTTTTCACTGGAAGGTCAAATACTGAAGCTGATGTTTAAATACTTTGGTCACATAATGAGAAGACAAGACTCATTGGAAAAGACCCTGATGCTGGGGAAGATTGAAGGCAAAAGGAGAAAGGAACAACAGAGGATGAAATGGGTAGATAATGTCTGGAAGCAATAAACATGAGCTTGGATTGGCTTTGGGAGTTAGTGGAGGACAGAAAGGCCTGGTGTGCAATGGTCCATGGGGTCATGAAGAATTATACATGACTGAACAACTAAATAACAACTTTTTCATTTAATCTCAACCAGAAATGGTTTTATCTAAGTAAACATTAATCTATGGCCAACTCATTTCTAGTTGAGAGAAAACAGAGATATCCAAACTGTAGTTCTCCCTGTCCTCTAACTGCACACTCTGCTCTAAGATAATTTGAGATAACATTTATAGGATTCTTGAACAAGAAAAAGATTATAATATTAAAATACAGTAATATTGTAGAATAGTCATCACTGAATTTCTTCCTGGATTGCTCCCCCAAAGGACTAAAAAGAGTTCCTTCTCCAGATATAGGTCTTAAACTTGAATTTTAAAAAAGGGTATTGACCTTTGGAGGGTCTTCACCATAATCTTTTCTGAGGGATGGGGAAGCTATGATCTTCTCTAGAGGAGAGTTAAGTTTGTTTATCGTCTTTATTCCATTTCAAAAGAAGGCCTTAGCTTTTGTTCTTCAAACTTCCCTAAAGGGAAAAGCCTGGAAAGGTTTTTAGGCTGGAGAAAAGTCGTATCTTAATATTTCTAGAGAAAATAAAAAGGTATTTTAAGATATGCTTCCACACAAGTATAGCTAACTCCTTATTTTCCTCTTATTCAGGAGTTTGCTGGAGGTAGCTCTAACCTACTTGTGAGTAGATGGTTGAGTATTCTATGTGAGCATTTATGCCTCAGCAATTTACAAATCAGGGCTTGATTTATGGTTTTATTGATTGTCTAGACTTAAGAAAGTGTTAATAATGCAGATTAAATTTAAAAGTGTGTTTGCATATCCTTAACTCCCACTCCCAGACTGGTTCTTAAATTGGTACATCCAGGCTCTAATCTTCATTAGGTCTAAAACTTTTTAAAACTTTTTGAAATCCTGAGCTTTTCTTGTAGCCCAGGCTAGAGATTCTGATAGCTGGCAAAGATGAGGACCTTGTATCATCCCTGTTTGGATGAAAAAAATCACAAGTTCTATTTTCTTGTTTTGGAGAAGTCAAAACTGGGTTGCATTTTTAAATTTTTATACTTTTAAGAGAACTTTTATATACTGTTTATCTTTGCCTTTTAATTGACTTTTAATATATACTGTCAGTGTATACTATAGTTAATTTCTTTTATTTCTCTCTTTTTGAACTCAGATTAACCTAGACTATGCCTTAAAAATTCCAGAACTGCATTTCTCCTTGTATTGATTCAGTATTTCATTTTCTTTCTGATACTGTTAATTTCTTTTTTCTTTTAACATTTTTAATTGTTTTTAAATTATACTTTATTTTATTTTCAGATGTATATTCTCTCTCTCTTTACCTTCTTTTGACAACCAAGAAAGCAAACAAAACTAAACCCTTGTTACAAATATGTATAATAGTGTTAATTTCTTAACCTCATACTTCTCTGTTTTTAATTCATATTTCAAATTGTTTTCAGATCTAGTTTCTTTTTATTCCATTGAAAATCTTTTTCAAATTAGCACTATTTTCTTGTGCATCTCAAACTAATTGCAAAACTTTACTTTCTGGTGATCAGGGCTGAAACTTCAAGGTTTACAGGCATTTTTTCACTTTACCAGGTAAAACATTTCCAATTCATTTTCTTGCTTAAGAACTTGCAAGTGTATGTATGGCCTATTTTAATTTTTTTTAGGTGACAGCTTCTAATTTATATTCTGATTAAATTCTTCCAAATCATTCAGAGACACTCATTATGATTAGGTAAATCAGCTTCTTAAAATTAAATTTTGTGGGTTTTTTCAAAATTATTATTATGATTATTTCTCAAAGACTACTTTCTTTCCAAACTGGAGAAATGAGTTAAGAGAACAATAAATAGCTGCATTAGGAGGCTCTGGGGGCAGCTAGATGGTGCAGTGGATAGAGCACTAGTCCTGGAGTCAGGAGGATCTGAGTTCAAACCTGGCCTCAGACACTTGACACTAGCTGTGTGACCCTGGGCAAGTCACTCAATCCCATTGCCTAGCCAAATGTAAAAAAAAAAAAAAAAAAAAGATTCTGAAGAGACTTCAAACTACAAAAACCTGGACTTTTTTTTTCTTCTTCTTCCTAGATTTTAGAGTCACTGGAGGAAAAAAGAAACTCTAAACCGGCTTTAGTTCTATTTAGGACTGAGCATTCTTTGGTGGATGAAATCACCCTCTTCCCCTAATAATAAAATCTTTCATTTTCAGAGAAGGAAGAGAGTGAGAGAGAGGTCTGAGTGGGTTTGTATGAAATTTCCACAAAGTCTCAATTTCTGGGAATCCTAGGAAACTGTACTAAAAACAAATAAACAAGAATCCTTCTAGAACATTTCAGCATTTATAAAAAACATTCAAAGCACACTTCCATCATAATTTACAAATCTACCTTGAACAGGTTATAATTCGGGCACAAAGGTAGATTCAATTTCCTAGTCATTCTATATATACCTTACTTTGTATGTATTTGTTTGAATGCTGTCTCCACTAGATTGTAAACTCCTTGAAGGCAGGTACTGTTTTTTGACTCTTTGTATCTCTAGTACTTAGCACTTAATTTTAGTGATTGATTGATTGACAATAAGTTTCTGCAAATGGGGAAATGATCTCTTTCCCTTTTATTTTTCTTTCTGCATTCCCAAATTAGTCAGAATTAGGATCAGATAGATGACCATATCCTTTGAGAACTTTAAAACTTTAGGTAGAAAAGTTCTCATTCGTTCTTCCTTTTTTCCCTTGGTAGATCAGGCCACGGGAAAAAATGACAGCTGAATTTATTGAGGACAAGATATAGACACTACTGAAGCATACACTGTTGTTGTTTCTCCTTTGTTCTAGAAGAGGACCATGATATCAGGAAGGAGATATCATGACTGGCAAGTGAATTGGATTTAAGTGAGGGACGGCTGTGCAAAGTTACCAGCCCTCTATCTCTTCTCTGGAGCCGTCTGGGTCCCATGGCAAGATACAAATCAGGAGGACAGGAGATGGCCCTGGAAGTGGAGGGCCTTGGTCTTTTTGAGCTAAGGTCTTTCCCAGGTCTCAGTTTGTATGAGGCAATGCCCATTCAGTGATTAAGACTAGGTGAAAATGAGGCAAAGAATGGCCTCTTTTACCTAGTCAAAAAAAAATTGGGTGGTTGTTGTCCTTTGTTCTCAAAGAGGACCAAAATGACATCACTATGTTAGAGTTAAGTTACAATGCATGCTACTGTGGCTGATCAGGCCAATCTGGTCTTGGAATGCTCTACCACAGGTCGGGCACAAATAGTCCATGTGAACATTTGGAGTGGATTCTCTAAAGTTGCATATCTCATGTTTCTTTTGAGCTACTTCAATTCTGCTTCGCTCATAGAGCACAGCACCTTTTCTGATGAGGGCACCCCATGCTGGGTGGTCCTGTACCAGTGTCTTCCATGTCACACATTCCAAAGTTCTTAAGAGAGACCTTGAGAGTGTCCTTGTGTTGCTTCTTTTGACCACCATATGAATGCTTGTCCAGTATGAGTTCTCCATAAAATAGTCTTTTTGTCAAGCATACATCTGGCATTCAAACAACATGGCCAGCCCATCATAGTTGTGCTCTCTGCAATAGAGTTTGAATGTTTGGCAGTTTAGTTCAAGAAAGGACCAGCTGAAGGTCTACAGAGCCATTGTGTTGACCTCATTGTTGGCCTGTGAAACCTGTATAACAGCCCAAAGTCAGGAACCTGAATCACACTTCTATCTGAATTGTTTTAGGAAGATTCTGAAGATCACCTGGCAAGATAAGATACCAATAGGCTCCCTCCAAAGGCTGCAAGCCTGCAGGGGTCAGTGGATCCCCTTCAGAGAAAAACATTATGGTGTGGAACTTGGTCATTTTTGGGCCGAGGGGACCCATTTGAAGATGGCACATTTAAACCTACAATAGAATTCACAGAAGAATATTCAAATAAACCACCTACAGTAAGATTTTTCTCTAAAATGTTTCATCCAAATGTCTCTGCAGATGGTAGTATTTGCCTGGATATCCTTGAGAATCGTTGGAGTCCAACCTATGATGTTTCCTCCATTTTGACATCCATACAGTCTTTATTGGATGAGCCTAATCCCAACAGTCTAGCAAACAGCCAGGCTGCTCGCTATACCAGGAGAACAAGCGAGAATATGAAAAGTGAGTTTTGGCAATAGTAGAACAGAGCTGGCCTGATTGCTGCCCCAGGATGATACAAATAAACAATCTGGTCATAAGGAAAAAAATTCTGTCTGTCCCCTGCCTTCCTTTTAACATCATTACATTTATTTTGTTGAAACAAAACAGCTGTTATGCTGTTGCCACCCTTCCTTGCCGAAGCTTTCTTTCCTCTCTCCCCTAAGGAACATCTGAGAACACCTACTACAAAGTCAAATGTATTGTACTCGGGTTACTTGTAAAAGAATTACTAATACCGAAAAAAAAAAAGATAAGATACCAATAAGTGAATGAATGAATGAATGAATGAATGAAATCAATCTGGAAGGGGAAGACCCTCAGGGTTTCTGGCCAAAAGAGAAACAATCCCTATTTACACTCTGAGCTGTCAGAATCCAAACAGTGACCAAGAGAGGCTTGGACTGGGACTCATTGTTGGCCAATCAATGAGAGCTACAGTGATTTGAGTTTAAGGTATGGTCCATGAAAAAGAAATCTAGCCTGAAATCCCCAAGATATCTTGCTAGGTTTCAGCCATCAAAATTTATACTCCTTTGGGCAGAGTACCTTCAGGTAAGGGTATGATTCCCTATGTGGACAGAAGGATAGGAGAAAGGTAGGGAAGGAAGGAAGGAAGGAGAAACTGACCATGTACCTAACAAATAAACAGACTATCCAGAGATACAAAAACGAGAGATCTTTATTTGGCTTATATTAACACATACAAAGGGAGGCTTAAGGGGGCCATTTGAGAGTGGGAATAGTGTGGGGAAGTCAGGGGCAATGAGGAAAGGTTACAGCCAAAGTGATCTGCATAGAGATTGCTCTCTGATATTGGTGTACCTGGCTCCAGTTCTCTTGGTTGTTCCTCTTTAGTGGTATGGAAGATGGCTTGGGGGTGGGGGTGGGAGGGGGTCATCTTGTCTTCTCTACCATAGTAGTGTGTACTCCATCAACACACGTCAGAAGTCCACACTTAAAAAACTAGGGCAGCAAGAAACAGTGAGAGGGCTGGGTTCCATATGCATACTAAGATGGCCTCATGCTTAGAGCAGCTTAAGTTGGCAGGGACAAAAACCTGGACCACATAGTTATAGGGAAGGGTAGGCTTAGTTGATCAGTCTCCTGCTAATCAGATACTAGCAGGGAGATAATGGGATTGACTAATGAGTATGGGGCTCGAAGGACCCTACCTAGGATGATTTCAGATATGGACAGTCCTAGAAAAGGGGATGAGGATAGAGGGTGGGTACTGGGCAGGAGAAAAGAGTCTGTCTAGAGCAAAGATAGCCTATTAACAGAAAGATTAGACCCAGTTAAGCAAAGCAAAGACATTTTCTGAAGTACCCCAAACTTTTAAGGTTCTAGCACAGTGGATGGATCTCCTGTGAAGGAATTATAAAAGGATATGGAAAAAAGTCACTCAGGAAGATAAGGACCAAGGAGAAAATAGTCATTACTTCCTGAGGAACTCTTTTGTTTGGCATGTAAAACCCTTCATGAACTGGTTCCAGGCTAACATTCCAAGCTTATCATACATCTTCCCCTCTACCCACTCTTTTATCCAGCCAAATTGTCTTTTTTTTTTTCTTTTCCTCATACACAACATGCCTCTGTGCCTCTCATAGGTTGTCCCTTAGGCCTGGAATGAACTCACTCCTCTCTTCCATCTTTTAGAATCCTTAATTTCCTCCAAAGTTCAAATAAAAAATCACCATAAACATAAAGCAATTTTTTTTTAGGCAATTGGAGTTAAGTGACTTGACCAGGGTCACACAGCTAGTAAGGGTCAAGCGTTTGGTCTGAGGTTGGATTTGAACGTGGGTCCTCTGACTTCAGGGTTGGTGCTCTATCCCTATAAAGCAATTTTTGATTCACTGAACAAGTATCTTACACCCAAAATTATCTTGTACTTATTAATTATACCTTTATTGGGTATGTACTTAGATCTACATGTTATTTCCCTCCAATGGAATGGAAGGTGTTTTTTACTTGTTGTTGATATTATACCTATTTCCAAATATTCAGTTTTGTATTTGTTGAGTGCCTGCCATATACCTTGAGACAGTTCTTACGCAATAAAGAGAAAGGTTATATTTAAAAAAAAATGTACTTAGTGGTAAATCAATTGAATCAGTCATTAATGTCAATGTAAACAGCCCAGAAGCATACTCAAAATATACATTGTGTGAACATTAGTCAGCTGCTGATTTTGTACCTTAGCTTGGTAAAGAACATAGCCTAATTGTGAAATTATTTTTCAAGATACCAAAGGACTGACAGATGTATTTCCTTATTACAGGCCTATCCAGGAATGTTCTGGGATCCTTGTTCCATTGAAGTGGCCTTTCTTCTTCTCTTCCCTGCCCCCCCAACAGTATTTTATTTTTTCCAATTACATGTAAAGATACTTTTCAACATTCACTTTTTAAAGATTTTGAGTTCCAAATTTTTTCCCTTCCCTCACTTCCCCCCTCCCTGAGACAGCATGCAATCTGATATAGGCTATACATGTACAATCATATTAAACATATTTCCACATTAATCATGTAAGAAGAATCAGAACAAAAGGGAAAAACCATGAGAAAGAAAACAAAAGAGAAAATAGTATGCTTTGATTTGCATTCAGACTCCATAGTTCTTTCTCTGGATGTGGATAGCATTTTCCATCATGAGTCTTTTGGAATTGTCTTAGATCATCGTATTACTGAGAAGAGTTAAGTCTATCAAAGTTTGTCATTGAACAATGTTGCTGTTACTGTGTACAATGTTCTTCTGGTTCTGCTCACTTCACTCAGCATCAGTTCATGTGGGTCTTTCCAGATTTTTCTGAAATCCACTTGCTCATTTTTTCTTATTGCACAATAGTATTCCATTACATTCATATACCACAACTTGTTCAGACATTCCCTAGTTGATGGGTACCCCTTCAATTTCCAATTCTTTAGGTGGCCTTTCTTCTGACATTGATGAAATCTCCCTATTTAAGGTATACTTGATTTCATTTGTCTCACTGAGGAGGAGTTTGATGAGGACATTAAGTATGTCTGCTTAATAAAGTGTGAATTCCTTACCTTGTTCTGTATTACTCTATTAATTACATATCGTGGATGATTGATTGATGATGGATTTGTGACTAGTCCATATGCCTTGGTCTTCACCTTTAATGAACTGAGAGAGTGTCCTGTTCTGACAGAGATAGGCCAGTTGGCCACACATGCAGATTTGGTTTCTTGAAAGGAACCCATCACAGCTACACAGCTCTTCCAGGGAACCATTGGCATCAGGGGACCATGCTCATTGAGGAGGAATCAATATCAAATGAAGAGGATGAAGTGAAAGAGATCCTGGGCCATTAGAAATTTATGCTTTCTGGTTTTAGTTGGGTTCTCATTGCTGCATTGACCATTCTCTCATCACACTATACATAGTGACTGTTCCAAACACAAACCTGAGCCCCCATGATATTTGCAACCCTTCTTTTTCATGGATGACTTTACCTCCTCCTTTACTGAGAAAGCTGAGATCATTAGTTCTGACCTCATTCAACATCCTAACTCCACACTTCAAAATCCCTCTGTATTTTCACTCATCCTCCTCATTTCACCATGGGAGCTGGCTGTAAGACCTACTATTAGAAGAACAGTAGAGGACTGAAAATTTCACTTCTGGTAAAGACAGAGAACAATTTTCTGATAATCTGTATAGAGTGTGTCGAGTCTGCTATTTTGCCATGGTCAAGTTCAGGAATCATGTTTTTGCCTTTGTATCATTAGAGTTTAGTATGGTGCTTGGCGCGCAGTAAACACTTAAATGCTTGTGATTGATTGCTTAATTGATCAAGTAACTGCTGTCTATTATCAAAGTAGGATCACAGATTTAGAGCTGGAAGGGACCTTCTGGGCCTTTGAATGTAACACCCTTATTTTACTCATGAGGAAACTGAGGCATAGAGAAGTTAATTGACTTGCTCAGACTCACATAGATAGTAAGAGTCTGAAGTGCTATTTTAACTCAGGCTTTCCTGACTCCAAGTCTAGTGCCCTACCTAAATATGCCACAGGTCTCCCTCCTAAAATGAAAAAGTAAAGCAATAGGGCAGCTAGGTGGAGCAGTGGATAGAGCACTGGCCCTGAAGTCAGGAGGACCTGAGTTCAAATCTGGCCTCAGACCAAACACTTGACACTTACTAACTGTGTGACCCTGGGCAAGTCACTCAACCCTAATTGCCTTTTAAAAAAAGTAAAGCAGATTGAAAAATATCTTTTGAGTCCCTAGTTTAGCAGGGTAAAGTGTTCCTATAAAATATAGTAGAAGGAGAGGAGGAAATAATAATTTTTAAATACCTACTGTGTCAAGCACTTTACAAATACTATCTCATTTAATCCTCACAACAAGCCCGAGAGATAGGTACTATTATTGTCTTCATTTTATAGATCAGGAAACTGAGGCATTAGAGAGGTTAAACGACTTGTCCAAAGTCCCATGGCTAGTAAGTGTCTGAGGCTGAATTTAAACTCAGGCCTTCCTGACTCCAGTTCTGGTGCTCAGGAAAAAGAGAAAGTATATGAAGAATATGATAATCCTGACCCACATCAGAAAGTTGAAGAGAAGAATATGAAATAGAAAAAAAAAAGAGTGGAAGAAGGACCACTAATACGAGGAGCTAAACAATAGATGTTAGGCTCTTCCTATAGAACATGGAATTAAATCCTCTGAGGAGAAAGCAGCTGCTTGCCCTTTAGGATATGATGCTATGGATCCATAGGTATCATGAAGAGAATAGTCATCAAGTCAGGGTCAGAGTAAGAAGAGGTGACTTATGGGGGTTGATGACTTATAAGATCAAAGATTTTAGAGCTGAAGGATTCTTAGTTGATCAGATCTTTGTCTCTTCATTTTACAGATGAAGCAACTGAGACATAGAGTGGTGCAGGATCACAGAGGTAGTGAATGTCTGAGGTGGGATTTTAACTGGAGTCTTCCTCACTTTCCATTCTCGTTCTCTTCTCTACATACACCAGGGGTGTCAAATACAGGGCCCTGGCAGCTTGGGGCCAGCAACACTCCCAGATGTGGCCAGAACCAGATTGAAATGAAATTAGGAGATAGTTAACAAAGTAAATAAAATATAATCTAACATAGTTAATGTTAATGAGTGGCAAGTCAATGGATGCCCAAGGGATCCATATGTATGATTTAGTGTACCCCCTTCTATTTGAGTTTGATGCCATCAGACTACACTATCCAGACTTCCTGGTTAGTGCCATTAAGGAAGTAATTTTTCAACCTTGCATTAAGGATAAAGAGATCTGCTGTCTTCCTGCTTTCTGCAGGTGGCTGGCAGGTGGTAGAAAACCTCCAACGACACCTAATGTCTACTAAATACTTGTGCTGATTCACGTGAGGGAGAAATGATACTGCCAGAAGGAATCTAGAAAAACATTGCTAAGAGTTATGAAACGCTGGGCAAGAAACTGAAGACTTAGGGGAACAGATGTCATTTTCATCATTCTTGTCAATAGAAGGCAAGGACTTTATTTTAGTTTTTTTCTTTATTTTTTTAAAAGATTCATTAATTTATTTATTTTTAGTTTTCAATATTCACTTCCACAAGCTTCCAAATTTTCTCCCCATCTCTTCCCTCCCCCCACCCCAAGACAGCA